>NC_134316.1:52061804-52361804 GCF_964195595.1 Calonectris borealis | reverse complement strand
AAGAACAAAAGGAGGGCCCGAGGAACAAAACCAGAGCCCCTGAAACTAAACGAGAGCCCGAGGAACAAAATGAGAGCCCGAGGAACAAAACCAGAGCAAATGGAACTAAACCAGAGCCCGAGGAACAAAACCAGAGCCCGAGGAACAAAACCAGAGCAAATGGAACTAAACCAGAGCCCGAGGAACAAAACCAGAGCCCGAGGAACAAAACCAGAGCCCGAGGAACAAATCCAGAACCCGAGGAACAAAACCAGAGCCAGAGGAAAAATAAGAGGGCCCGAGGAACAAAACCAGAGCCCGTGGAACAAATCAAGAGCCCGAGAACTAAACCAGAGCCCAAAGAACAAAAGCAGAGCCCGTGCAATTAAACCAGACCCCGAGGAAGAAATCGAGAGCCCAAGGAATAAAACCAGTGCTGGAGAAGCAAAACCAGACCTCAAGGAACAAAACCAGAGCCTGAGGAACAAAACCAGAGCCCGAGGAACAAAACAAAGAGCCTGCGGAACAAAACCAGAGCCCAAGGAACAAAACCAGAGCCCGAGGAAGAAAAGGAGGGCTGGAGGAACAAAACTAGAGCACATGGAACCAAACCAGAGCCCGAGGAAAAAAAGCAGAGCTGGAGGAGCAAAACTAGGGACCAAGGAACAAAATGAGAGTCCGAGGAATAAAACCAGAGCCCGAGGAAACAAACCAGAGCCTGAGGGACAAAACCAGAGACTGAGGAACAAAAACAGATCTGGAGGAGCAAAACCACGGCCCGAGGAACAAATCCAGAGCCCGAGGAAGAAAACCAGAGTCCGAGGAACAAAACCAGAGCCTGAGGAAGAAAACCAGAGCCCGAGGAACAAAACCAGCCATCGAGGAACAAAACCAGAGCCTGAGAAAGAAAATGAGAGCCAGGGGAAGACAACCAGAGCTAGATGAGCAAAACCAAAGCTCGAGGAACAAAACCAGAGCCCGAGGAACGAAACCAGAGCCGACAGAACAAAACCAGATGCCGAAGAACAAAAGGAGGGCCCGAGGAACAAAACCAGAGCCCCTGAAACTAAACGGGAGCCCGAGGAACAAAATGAGAGCCCGAGGAACAAAACCAGAGCAAATGGAACTAAACCAGAGCCCGAGGAACAAAACCAGAGCCCGAGGAACAAAACCAGAGCCCGAGGAACAAATCCAGAACCCGAGGAACAAAACCAGAGCCCGAGGAACAAAACCAGAGCCCGAGGAACAAAACCAGAGCCCGTGGAACAAATCAAGAGCCCGAGAACTAAACCAGAGCCCAAAGAACAAAAGCAGAGCCCGTGCAATTAAACCAGACCCCGAGGAAGAAATCGAGAGCCCAAGGAATAAAACCAGTGCTGGAGAAGCAAAACCAGACCTCAAGGAACAAAACCAGAGCCTGAGGAACAAAACCAGAGCCCGAGGAACAAAACCAGAGCCCGAGGAAGAAAAGGAGGGCTGGAGGAACAAAACTAGAGCACATGGAACCAAACCAGAGCCCGAGGAACAAAACCAGAGTCCGAGGAACAAAACCAGAGCCTGAGGAAGAAAACCAGAGCCCGAGGAACAAAACCAGCCATCGAGGAACAAAACCAGAGCCTGAGAAAGAAAATGAGAGCCAGGGGAAGACAACCAGAGCTAGACGAGCAAAACCAAAGCTCGAGGAACAAAACCAGAGCCCGAGGAACGAAACCAGAGCCGACAGAACAAAACCAGATGCCGAAGAACAAAAGGAGGGCCCGAGGAACAAAACCAGAGCCCCTGAAACTAAACGGGAGCCCGAGGAACAAAACGAGAGCCCGAGGAACAAAACCAGAGCAAATGGAACTAAACCAGAGCCCGAGGAACAAAACCAGAGCCCGAGGAACAAAACCAGAGCCCGAGGAACAAATCCAGAACCCGAGGAACAAAACCAGAGCCAGAGGAAAAATAAGAGGGCCCGAGGAACAAAACCAGAGCCCGTGGAACAAATCAAGAGCCCGAGAACTAAACCAGAGCCCAAAGAACAAAACCAGAGCCCGTGCAATTAAACCAGACCCCGAGGAAGAAATCGAGAGCCCAAGGAATAAAACCAGTGCTGGAGAAGCAAAACCAGACCTCAAGGAAAAAAAACCAGAGCCTGAGGAACAAAACCAGAGCCCGAGGAACAAAACAAAGAGCCTGCGGAACAAAACCAGAGCCCAAGGAACAAAACCAGAGCCCGAGGAAGAAAAGGAGGGCTGGAGGAACAAAACTAGAGCACATGGAACCAAACCAGAGCCCGAGGAACAAAACCAGAGCTGGAGGAGCAAAACTAGGGACCAAGGAACAAAATGAGAGCCCGAGGAAGAAAACCAGAGTCCGAGGAATAAAACCAGAGCCCGAGGAAACAAACCAGAGCCTGAGGAACAAAACCAGAGACTGAGGAACAAAACCAGATCTTGAGAAGCAAAACCACGGCCCGAGGAACAAAACCAGAGCCCGAGGAAGACAACCAGAGTCCGAGGAACAAAACCAGAGCCTGAGGAAGAAAACCAGAGCCCGAGGAACAAAACCAGCCATCGAGGAACAAAACCAGAGCCTGAGAAAGAAAATGAGAGCCAGGGGAAGACAACCAGAGCTAGACGAGCAAAACCAAAGCTCGAGGAACAAAACCAGAGCCCGAGGAACGAAACCAGAGCCGACAGAACAAAACCAGATGCCGAAGAACAAAAGGAGGGCCCGAGGAACAAAACCAGAGCCCCTGAAACTAAACGAGAGCCCGAGGAACAAAATGAGAGCCCGAGGAACAAAACCAGAGCAAATGGAACTAAACCAGAGCCCGAGGAACAAAACCAGAGCCCGAGGAACAAAACCAGAGCCCGAGGAACAAATCCAGAACCCGAGGAACAAAACCAGAGCCAGAGGAAAAATAAGAGGGCCCGAGGAACAAAACCAGAGCCCGTGGAACAAATCAAGAGCCCGAGAACTAAACCAGAGCCCAAAGAACAAAACCAGAGCCCGTGCAATTAAACCAGACCCCGAGGAAGAAATCGAGAGCCCAAGGAATAAAACCAGTGCTGGAGAAGCAAAACCAGACCTCAAGGAACAAAACCAGAGCCTGAGGAACAAAACCAGAGCCCGAGGAACAAAACAAAGAGCCTGCGGAACAAAACCAGAGCCCAAGGAACAAAAACAGAGCCCGAGGAAGAAAAGGAGGGCTGGAGGAACAAAACTAGAGCACATGGAACCAAACCAGAGCCCGAGGAAAAAAAGCAGAGCTGGAGGAGCAAAACTAGGGACCAAGGAACAAAATGAGAGTCCGAGGAATAAAACCAGAGCCCGAGGAAACAAACCACAGCCTGAGGGACAAAACCAGAGACTGAGGAACAAAAACAGATCTGGAGGAGCAAAACCACGGCCCGAGGAACAAATCCAGAGCCCGAGGAAGAAAACCAGAGTCCGAGGAACAAAACCAGAGCCTGAGGAAGAAAACCAGAGCCCGAGGAACAAAACCAGCCATCGAGGAACAAAACCAGAGCCTGAGAAAGAAAATGAGAGCCAGGGGAAGACAACCAGAGCTAGATGAGCAAAACCAAAGCTCGAGGAACAAAACCAGAGCCCGAGGAACGAAACCAGAGCCGACAGAACAAAACCAGATGCCGAAGAACAAAAGGAGGGCCCGAGGAACAAAACCAGAGCCCCTGAAACTAAACGGGAGCCCGAGGAACAAAATGAGAGCCCGAGGAACAAAACCAGAGCAAATGGAACTAAACCAGAGCCCGAGGAACAAAACCAGAGCCCGAGGAACAAAACCAGAGCCCGAGGAACAAATCCAGAACCCGAGGAACAAAACCAGAGCCCGAGGAACAAAACCAGAGCCAGAGGAACAAAACCAGAGCCCGTGGAACAAATCAAGAGCCCGAGAACTAAACCAGAGCCCAAAGAACAAAAGCAGAGCCCGTGCAATTAAACCAGACCCCGAGGAAGAAATCGAGAGCCCAAGGAATAAAACCAGTGCTGGAGAAGCAAAACCAGACCTCAAGGAACAAAACCAGAGCCTGAGGAACAAAACCAGAGCCCGAGGAACAAAACAATGAGCCTGCGGAACAAAACCAGAGCCCAAGGAACAAAAGCAGAGCCCGAGGAAGAAAAGGAGGGCTGGAGGAACAAAACTAGAGCACATGGAACCAAACCAGAGCCCGAGGAACAAAACCAGAGTCCGAGGAACAAAACCAGAGCCTGAGGAAGAAAACCAGAGCCCGAGGAACAAAACCAGCCATCGAGGAACAAAACCAGAGCCTGAGAAAGAAAATGAGAGCCAGGGGAAGACAACCAGAGCTAGACGAGCAAAACCAAAGCTCGAGGAACAAAACCAGAGCCCGAGGAACGAAACCAGAGCCGACAGAACAAAACCAGATGCCGAAGAACAAAAGGAGGGCCCGAGGAACAAAACCAGAGCCCCTGAAACTAAACGGGAGCCCGAGGAACAAAACGAGAGCCCGAGGAACAAAACCAGAGCAAATGGAACTAAACCAGAGCCCGAGGAACAAAACCAGAGCCCGAGGAACAAAACCAGAGCCCGAGGAACAAATCCAGAACCCGAGGAACAAAACCAGAGCCAGAGGAAAAATAAGAGGGCCCGAGGAACAAAACCAGAGCCCGTGGAACAAATCAAGAGCCCGAGAACTAAACCAGAGCCCAAAGAACAAAACCAGAGCCCGTGCAATTAAACCAGACCCCGAGGAAGAAATCGAGAGCCCAAGGAATAAAACCAGTGCTGGAGAAGCAAAACCAGACCTCAAGGAACAAAACCAGAGCCTGAGGAACAAAACCAGAGCCCGAGGAACAAAACAAAGAGCCTGCGGAACAAAACCAGAGCCCAAGGAACAAAACCAGAGCCCGAGGAAGAAAAGGAGGGCTGGAGGAACAAAACTAGAGCACATGGAACCAAACCAGAGCCCGAGGAACAAAACCAGAGTCCGAGGAACAAAACCAGAGCCCGAGGAACAACTCCAGAACCCGAGGAACAAAACCAGAGCCAGAGGAAAAATAAGAGGGCCCGAGGAACAAAACCAGAGCCCGTGGAACAAATCAAGAGCCCGAGAACTAAACCAGAGCCCAAAGAACAAAAGCAGAGCCCGTGCAATTAAACCAGACCCCGAGGAAGAAATCGAGAGCCCAAGGAATAAAACCAGTGCTGGAGAAGCAAAACCAGACCTCAAGGAACAAAACCAGAGCCTGAGGAACAAAACCAGAGCCCGAGGAACAAAACAAAGAGCCTGCGGAACAAAACCAGAGCCCAAGGAACAAAAGCAGAGCCCGAGGAAGAAAAGGAGGGCTGGAGGAACAAAACTAGAGCACATGGAACCAAACCAGAGCCCGAGGAACAAAACCAGAGTCCGAGGAACAAAACCAGAGCCTGAGGAAGAAAACCAGAGCCCGAGGAACAAAACCAGCCATCGAGGAACAAAACCAGAGCCTGAGAAAGAAAATGAGAGCCAGGGGAAGACAACCAGAGCTAGACGAGCAAAACCAAAGCTCGAGGAACAAAACCAGAGCCCGAGGAACGAAACCAGAGCCGACAGAACAAAACCAGATGCCGAAGAACAAAAGGAGGGCCCGAGGAACAAAACCAGAGCCCCTGAAACTAAACGGGAGCCCGAGGAACAAAACGAGAGCCCGAGGAACAAAACCAGAGCAAATGGAACTAAACCAGAGCCCGAGGAACAAAACCAGAGCCCGAGGAACAAAACCAGAGCCCGAGGAACAAATCCAGAACCCGAGGAACAAAACCAGAGCCAGAGGAAAAATAAGAGGGCCCGAGGAACAAAACCAGAGCCCGTGGAACAAATCAAGAGCCCGAGAACTAAACCAGAGCCCAAAGAACAAAACCAGAGCCCGTGCAATTAAACCAGACCCCGAGGAAGAAATCGAGAGCCCAAGGAATAAAACCAGTGCTGGAGAAGCAAAACCAGACCTCAAGGAACAAAACCAGAGCCTGAGGAACAAAACCAGAGCCCGAGGAACAAAACAAAGAGCCTGCGGAACAAAACCAGAGCCCAAGGAACAAAACCAGAGCCCGAGGAAGAAAAGGAGGGCTGGAGGAACAAAACTAGAGCACATGGAACCAAACCAGAGCCCGAGGAAAAAAAGCAGAGCTGGAGGAGCAAAACTAGGGACCAAGGAACAAAATGAGAGTCCGAGGAATAAAACCAGAGCCCGAGGAAACAAACCAGAGCCTGAGGGACAAAACCAGAGACTGAGGAACAAAAACAGATCTGGAGGAGCAAAACCACGGCCCGAGGAACAAATCCAGAGCCCGAGGAAGAAAACCAGAGTCCGAGGAACAAAACCAGAGCCTGAGGAAGAAAACCAGAGCCCGAGGAACAAAACCAGCCATCGAGGAACAAAACCAGAGCCTGAGAAAGAAAATGAGAGCCAGGGGAAGACAACCAGAGCTAGATGAGCAAAACCAAAGCTCGAGGAACAAAACCAGAGCCCGAGGAACGAAACCAGAGCCGACAGAACAAAACCAGATGCCGAAGAACAAAAGGAGGGCCCGAGGAACAAAACCAGAGCCCCTGAAACTAAACGGGAGCCCGAGGAACAAAATGAGAGCCCGAGGAACAAAACCAGAGCAAATGGAACTAAACCAGAGCCCGAGGAACAAAACCAGAGCCCGAGGAACAAAACCAGAGCCCGAGGAACAAATCCAGAACCCGAGGAACAAAACCAGAGCCCGAGGAACAAAACCAGAGCCCGAGGAACAAAACCAGAGCCCGTGGAACAAATCAAGAGCCCGAGAACTAAACCAGAGCCCAAAGAACAAAAGCAGAGCCCGTGCAATTAAACCAGACCCCGAGGAAGAAATCGAGAGCCCAAGGAATAAAACCAGTGCTGGAGAAGCAAAACCAGACCTCAAGGAACAAAACCAGAGCCTGAGGAACAAAACCAGAGCCCGAGGAACAAAACAATGAGCCTGCGGAACAAAACCAGAGCCCAAGGAACAAAAGCAGAGCCCGAGGAAGAAAAGGAGGGCTGGAGGAACAAAACTAGAGCACATGGAACCAAACCAGAGCCCGAGGAACAAAACCAGAGTCCGAGGAACAAAACCAGAGCCTGAGGAAGAAAACCAGAGCCCGAGGAACAAAACCAGCCATCGAGGAACAAAACCAGAGCCTGAGAAAGAAAATGAGAGCCAGGGGAAGACAACCAGAGCTAGACGAGCAAAACCAAAGCTCGAGGAACAAAACCAGAGCCCGAGGAACGAAACCAGAGCCGACAGAACAAAACCAGATGCCGAAGAACAAAAGGAGGGCCCGAGGAACAAAACCAGAGCCCCTGAAACTAAACGGGAGCCCGAGGAACAAAACGAGAGCCCGAGGAACAAAACCAGAGCAAATGGAACTAAACCAGAGCCCGAGGAACAAAACCAGAGCCCGAGGAACAAAACCAGAGCCCGAGGAACAAATCCAGAACCCGAGGAACAAAACCAGAGCCAGAGGAAAAATAAGAGGGCCCGAGGAACAAAACCAGAGCCCGTGGAACAAATCAAGAGCCCGAGAACTAAACCAGAGCTGGAAGAACAAAACCAGAGCCCGTGCAATTAAACCAGACCCCGAGGAAGAAATCGAGAGCCCAAGGAATAAAACCAGTGCTGGAGAAGCAAAACCAGACCTCAAGGAAAAAAAACCAGAGCCTGAGGAACAAAACCAGAGCCCGAGGAACAAAACAAAGAGCCTGCGGAACAAAACCAGAGCCCAAGGAACAAAACCAGAGCCTGAGGAAGAAAAGGAGGGCTGGAGGAACAAAACTAGAGCACATGGAACCAAACCAGAGCCCGAGGAACAAAACCAGAGCTGGAGGAGCAAAACTAGGGACCAAGGAACAAAATGAGAGCCCGAGGAAGAAAACCAGAGTCCGAGGAATAAAACCAGAGCCCGAGGAAACAAACCAGAGCCTGAGGAACAAAACCAGAGACTGAGGAACAAAACCAGATCTTGAGAAGCAAAACCACGGCCCGAGGAACAAAACCAGAGCCCGAGGAAGACAACCAGAGTCCGAGGAACAAAACCAGAGCCTGAGGAAGAAAACCAGAGCCCGAGGAACAAAACCAGCCATCGAGGAACAAAACCAGAGCCTGAGAAAGAAAATGAGAGCCAGGGGAAGACAACCAGAGCTAGACGAGCAAAACCAAAGCTCGAGGAACAAAACCAGAGCCCGAGGAACGAAACCAGAGCCGACAGAACAAAACCAGATGCTGAAGAACAAAAGGAGGGCCCGAGGAACAAAACCAGAGCCCCTGAAACTAAACGAGAGCCCGAGGAACAAAATGAGAGCCCGAGGAACAAAACCAGAGCAAATGGAACTAAACCAGAGCCCGAGGAACAAAACCAGAGCCCGAGGAACAAAACCAGAGCCCGAGGAACAAATCCAGAACCCGAGGAACAAAACCAGAGCCAGAGGAAAAATAAGAGGGCCCGAGGAACAAAACCAGAGCCCGTGGAACAAATCAAGAGCCCGAGAACTAAACCAGAGCTGGAAGAACAAAACCAGAGCCCGTGCAATTAAACCAGACCCCGAGGAAGAAATCGAGAGCCCAAGGAATAAAACCAGTGCTGGAGAAGCAAAACCAGACCTCAAGGAACAAAACCAGAGCCTGAGGAACAAAACCAGAGCCCGAGGAACAAAACAAAGAGCCTGCGGAACAAAACCAGAGCCCAAGGAACAAAAACAGAGCCCGAGGAAGAAAAGGAGGGCTGGAGGAACAAAACTAGAGCACATGGAACCAAACCAGAGCCCGAGGAAAAAAAGCAGAGCTGGAGGAGCAAAACTAGGGACCAAGGAACAAAATGAGAGTCCGAGGAATAAAACCAGAGCCCGAGGAAACAAACCACAGCCTGAGGGACAAAACCAGAGACTGAGGAACAAAAACAGATCTGGAGGAGCAAAACCACGGCCCGAGGAACAAATCCAGAGCCCGAGGAAGAAAACCAGAGTCCGAGGAACAAAACCAGAGCCTGAGGAAGAAAACCAGAGCCCGAGGAACAAAACCAGCCATCGAGGAACAAAACCAGAGCCTGAGAAAGAAAATGAGAGCCAGGGGAAGACAACCAGAGCTAGATGAGCAAAACCAAAGCTCGAGGAACAAAACCAGAGCCCGAGGAACGAAACCAGAGCCGACAGAACAAAACCAGATGCCGAAGAACAAAAGGAGGGCCCGAGGAACAAAACCAGAGCCCCTGAAACTAAACGGGAGCCCGAGGAACAAAATGAGAGCCCGAGGAACAAAACCAGAGCAAATGGAACTAAACCAGAGCCCGAGGAACAAAACCAGAGCCCGAGGAACAAAACCAGAGCCCGAGGAACAAATCCAGAACCCGAGGAACAAAACCAGAGCCCGAGGAACAAAACCAGAGCCCGAGGAACAAAACCAGAGCCCGTGGAACAAATCAAGAGCCCGAGAACTAAACCAGAGCTGGAAGAACAAAACCAGAGCCCGTGCAATTAAACCAGACCCCGAGGAAGAAATCGAGAGCCCAAGGAATAAAACCAGTGCTGGAGAAGCAAAACCAGACCTCAAGGAAAAAAAACCAGAGCCTGAGGAACAAAACCAGAGCCCGAGGAACAAAACAAAGAGCCTGCGGAACAAAACCAGAGCCCAAGGAACAAAACCAGAGCCTGAGGAAGAAAAGGAGGGCTGGAGGAACAAAACTAGAGCACATGGAACCAAACCAGAGCCCGAGGAACAAAACCAGAGCTGGAGGAGCAAAACTAGGGACCAAGGAACAAAATGAGAGCCCGAGGAAGAAAACCAGAGTCCGAGGAATAAAACCAGAGCCCGAGGAAACAAACCAGAGCCTGAGGAACAAAACCAGAGACTGAGGAACAAAACCAGATCTTGAGAAGCAAAACCACGGCCCGAGGAACAAAACCAGAGCCCGAGGAAGACAACCAGAGTCCGAGGAACAAAACCAGAGCCTGAGGAAGAAAACCAGAGCCCGAGGAACAAAACCAGCCATCGAGGAACAAAACCAGAGCCTGAGAAAGAAAATGAGAGCCAGGGGAAGACAACCAGAGCTAGACGAGCAAAACCAAAGCTCGAGGAACAAAACCAGAGCCCGAGGAACGAAACCAGAGCCGACAGAACAAAACCAGATGCTGAAGAACAAAAGGAGGGCCCGAGGAACAAAACCAGAGCCCCTGAAACTAAACGAGAGCCCGAGGAACAAAATGAGAGCCCGAGGAACAAAACCAGAGCAAATGGAACTAAACCAGAGCCCGAGGAACAAAACCAGAGCCCGAGGAACAAAACCAGAGCCCGAGGAACAAATCCAGAACCCGAGGAACAAAACCAGAGCCAGAGGAAAAATAAGAGGGCCCGAGGAACAAAACCAGAGCCCGTGGAACAAATCAAGAGCCCGAGAACTAAACCAGAGCTGGAAGAACAAAACCAGAGCCCGTGCAATTAAACCAGACCCCGAGGAAGAAATCGAGAGCCCAAGGAATAAAACCAGTGCTGGAGAAGCAAAACCAGACCTCAAGGAACAAAACCAGAGCCTGAGGAACAAAACCAGAGCCCGAGGAACAAAACAAAGAGCCTGCGGAACAAAACCAGAGCCCAAGGAACAAAAACAGAGCCCGAGGAAGAAAAGGAGGGCTGGAGGAACAAAACTAGAGCACATGGAACCAAACCAGAGCCCGAGGAAAAAAAGCAGAGCTGGAGGAGCAAAACTAGGGACCAAGGAACAAAATGAGAGTCCGAGGAATAAAACCAGAGCCCGAGGAAACAAACCACAGCCTGAGGGACAAAACCAGAGACTGAGGAACAAAAACAGATCTGGAGGAGCAAAACCACGGCCCGAGGAACAAATCCAGAGCCCGAGGAAGAAAACCAGAGTCCGAGGAACAAAACCAGAGCCTGAGGAAGAAAACCAGAGCCCGAGGAACAAAACCAGCCATCGAGGAACAAAACCAGAGCCTGAGAAAGAAAATGAGAGCCAGGGGAAGACAACCAGAGCTAGATGAGCAAAACCAAAGCTCGAGGAACAAAACCAGAGCCCGAGGAACGAAACCAGAGCCGACAGAACAAAACCAGATGCCGAAGAACAAAAGGAGGGCCCGAGGAACAAAACCAGAGCCCCTGAAACTAAACGGGAGCCCGAGGAACAAAATGAGAGCCCGAGGAACAAAACCAGAGCAAATGGAACTAAACCAGAGCCCGAGGAACAAAACCAGAGCCCGAGGAACAAAACCAGAGCCCGAGGAACAAATCCAGAACCCGAGGAACAAAACCAGAGCCCGAGGAACAAAACCAGAGCCCGAGGAACAAAACCAGAGCCCGTGGAACAAATCAAGAGCCCGAGAACTAAACCAGAGCCCAAAGAACAAAAGCAGAGCCCGTGCAATTAAACCAGACCCCGAGGAAGAAATCGAGAGCCCAAGGAATAAAACCAGTGCTGGAGAAGCAAAACCAGACCTCAAGGAACAAAACCAGAGCCTGAGGAACAAAACCAGAGCCCGAGGAACAAAACAATGAGCCTGCGGAACAAAACCAGAGCCCAAGGAACAAAACCAGAGCCCGAGGAAGAAAAGGAGGGCTGGAGGAACAAAACTAGAGCACATGGAACCAAACCAGAGCCCGAGGAAGAAAACCAGAGTCCGAGGAACAAAACCAGAGCCTGAGGAAGAAAACCAGAGCCCGAGGAACAAAACCAGCCATCGAGGAACAAAACCAGAGCCTGAGAAAGAAAATGAGAGCCAGGGGAAGACAACCAGAGCTAGACGAGCAAAACCAAAGCTCGAGGAACAAAACCAGAGCCCGAGGAACGAAACCAGAGCCGACAGAACAAAACCAGATGCCGAAGAACAAAAGGAGGGCCCGAGGAACAAAACCAGAGCCCCTGAAACTAAACGGGAGCCCGAGGAACAAAATGAGAGCCCGAGGAACAAAACCAGAGCAAATGGAACTAAACCAGAGCCCGAGGAACAAAACCAGAGCCCGAGGAACAAAACCAGAGCCCGAGGAACAAATCCAGAACCCGAGGAACAAAACCAGAGCCAGAGGAAAAATAAGAGGGCCCGAGGAACAAAACCAGAGCCCGTGGAACAAATCAAGAGCCCGAGAACTAAACCAGAGCCCAAAGAACAAAACCAGAGCCCGTGCAATTAAACCAGACCCCGAGGAAGAAATCGAGAGCCCAAGGAATAAAACCAGTGCTGGAGAAGCAAAACCAGACCTCAAGGAACAAAACCAGAGCCTGAGGAACAAAACCAGAGCCCGAGGAACAAAACAAAGAGCCTGCGGAACAAAACCAGAGCCCAAGGAACAAAACCAGAGCCCGAGGAAGAAATCCAGAGCCCGAGGAACAAAACCAGCCATCGAGGAACAAAACCAGCCATCGAGGAACAAAACCAGAGCCTGAGAAAGAAAATGAGAGCTGGGGGAAGACAACCAGAGCTAGACGAGCAAAACCAAAGCTCGAGGAACAAAACCAGAGCCCGAGGAACAAAACCAGAGCCCGTGGAACAAATCAAGAGCCCGAGAACTAAACCAGAGCCCAAAGAACAAAACCAGAGCCCGTGCAATTAAACCAGACCCCGAGGAAGAAATCGAGAGCCCAAGGAATAAAACCAGTGCTGGAGAAGCAAAACCAGACCTCAAGGAACAAAACCAGAGCCTGAGGAACAAAACCAGAGCCCGAGGAACAAAACAATGAGCCTGCGGAACAAAACCAGAGCCCAAGGAACAAAACCAGAGCCCGAGGAAGAAAAGGAGGGCTGGAGGAACAAAACTAGAGCACATGGAACCAAACCAGAGCCCGAGGAACAAAACCAGAGTCCGAGGAACAAAACCAGAGCCTGAGGAAGAAAACCAGAGCCCGAGGAACAAAACCAGCCATCGAGGAACAAAACCAGAGCCTGAGAAAGAAAATGAGAGCCAGGGGAAGACAACCAGAGCTAGACGAGCAAAACCAAAGCTCGAGGAACAAAACCAGAGCCCGAGGAACGAAACCAGAGCCGACAGAACAAAACCAGATGCCGAAGAACAAAAGGAGGGCCCGAGGAACAAAACCAGAGCCCCTGAAACTAAACGGGAGCCCGAGGAACAAAACGAGAGCCCGAGGAACAAAACCAGAGCAAATGGAACTAAACCAGAGCCCGAGGAACAAAACCAGAGCCCGAGGAACAAAACCAGAGCCCGAGGAACAAATCCAGAACCCGAGGAACAAAACCAGAGCCAGAGGAAAAATAAGAGGGCCCGAGGAACAAAACCAGAGCCCGTGGAACAAATCAAGAGCCCGAGAACTAAACCAGAGCCCAAAGAACAAAACCAGAGCCCGTGCAATTAAACCAGACCCCGAGGAAGAAATCGAGAGCCCAAGGAATAAAACCAGTGCTGGAGAAGCAAAACCAGACCTCAAGGAAAAAAAACCAGAGCCTGAGGAACAAAACCAGAGCCCGAGGAACAAAACAAAGAGCCTGCGGAACAAAACCAGAGCCCAAGGAACAAAAGCAGAGCCTGAGGAAGAAAAGGAGGGCTGGAGGAACAAAACTAGAGCACATGGAACCAAACCAGAGCCCGAGGAACAAAACCAGAGCTGGAGGAGCAAAACTAGGGACCAAGGAACAAAATGAGAGCCCGAGGAAGAAAACCAGAGTCCGAGGAATAAAACCAGAGCCCGAGGAAACAAACCAGAGCCTGAGGAACAAAACCAGATCTTGAGAAGCAAAACCACGGCCCGAGGAACAAATCCAGAGCCCGAGGAAGACAACCAGAGTCCGAGGAACAAAACCAGAGCCTGAGGAAGAAAACCAGAGCCCGAGGAACAAAACCAGCCATCGAGGAACAAAACCAGAGCCTGAGAAAGAAAATGAGAGCCAGGGGAAGACAACCAGAGCTAGACGAGCAAAACCAAAGCTCGAGGAACAAAACCAGAGCCCGAGGAACGAAACCAGAGCCGACAGAACAAAACCAGATGCCGAAGAACAAAAGGAGGGCCCGAGGAACAAAACCAGAGCCCCTGAAACTAAACGAGAGCCCGAGGAACAAAATGAGAGCCCGAGGAACAAAACCAGAGCAAATGGAACTAAACCAGAGCCCGAGGAACAAAACCAGAGCCCGAGGAACAAAACCAGAGCAAATGGAACTAAACCAGAGCCCGAGGAACAAAACCAGAGCCCGAGGAACAAAACCAGAGCCCGAGGAACAAATCCAGAACCCGAGGAACAAAACCAGAGCCAGAGGAAAAATAAGAGGGCCCGAGGAACAAAACCAGAGCCCGTGGAACAAATCAAGAGCCCGAGAACTAAACCAGAGCCCAAAGAACAAAACCAGAGCCCGTGCAATTAAACCAGACCCCGAGGAAGAAATCGAGAGCCCAAGGAATAAAACCAGTGCTGGAGAAGCAAAACCAGACCTCAAGGAACAAAACCAGAGCCTGAGGAACAAAACCAGAGCCCGAGGAACAAAACAAAGAGCCTGCGGAACAAAACCAGAGCCCAAGGAACAAAACCAGAGCCCGAGGAAGAAAAGGAGGGCTGGAGGAACAAAACTAGAGCACATGGAACCAAACCAGAGCCCGAGGAAAAAAAGCAGAGCTGGAGGAGCAAAACTAGGGACCAAGGAACAAAATGAGAGTCCGAGGAATAAAACCAGAGCCCGAGGAAACAAACCAGAGCCTGAGGGACAAAACCAGAGACTGAGGAACAAAAACAGATCTGGAGGAGCAAAACCACGGCCCGAGGAACAAATCCAGAGCCCGAGGAAGAAAACCAGAGTCCGAGGAACAAAACCAGAGCCTGAGGAAGAAAACCAGAGCCCGAGGAACAAAACCAGCCATCGAGGAACAAAACCAGAGCCTGAGAAAGAAAATGAGAGCCAGGGGAAGACAACCAGAGCTAGATGAGCAAAACCAAAGCTCGAGGAACAAAACCAGAGCCCGAGGAACGAAACCAGAGCCGACAGAACAAAACCAGATGCCGAAGAACAAAAGGAGGGCCCGAGGAACAAAACCAGAGCCCCTGAAACTAAACGGGAGCCCGAGGAACAAAATGAGAGCCCGAGGAACAAAACCAGAGCAAATGGAACTAAACCAGAGCCCGAGGAACAAAACCAGAGCCCGAGGAACAAAACCAGAGCCCGAGGAACAAATCCAGAACCCGAGGAACAAAACCAGAGCCCGAGGAACAAAACCAGAGCCCGAGGAACAAAACCAGAGCCCGTGGAACAAATCAAGAGCCCGAGAACTAAACCAGAGCCCAAAGAACAAAAGCAGAGCCCGTGCAATTAAACCAGACCCCGAGGAAGAAATCGAGAGCCCAAGGAATAAAACCAGTGCTGGAGAAGCAAAACCAGACCTCAAGGAACAAAACCAGAGCCTGAGGAACAAAACCAGAGCCCGAGGAACAAAACCAGAGCCCGAGGAAGAAAAGGAGGGCTGGTGGAACAAAACTAGAGCACATGGAACCAAACCAGAGCCCGAGGAACAAAACCAGAGTCCGAGGAACAAAACCAGAGCCTGAGGAAGAAAACCAGAGCCCGAGGAACAAAACCAGCCATCGAGGAACAAAACCAGAGCCTGAGAAAGAAAATGAGAGCCAGGGGAAGACAACCAGAGCTAGACGAGCAAAACCAAAGCTCGAGGAACAAAACCAGAGCCCGAGGAACGAAACCAGAGCCGACAGAACAAAACCAGATGCCGAAGAACAAAAGGAGGGCCCGAGGAACAAAACCAGAGCCCCTGAAACTAAACGGGAGCCCGAGGAACAAAACGAGAGCCCGAGGAACAAAACCAGAGCAAATGGAACTAAACCAGAGCCCGAGGAACAAAACCAGAGCCCGAGGAACAAAACCAGAGCCCGAGGAACAAATCCAGAACCCGAGGAACAAAACCAGAGCCAGAGGAAAAATAAGAGGGCCCGAGGAACAAAACCAGAGCCCGTGGAACAAATCAAGAGCCCGAGAACTAAACCAGAGCCCAAAGAACAAAACCAGAGCCCGTGCAATTAAACCAGACCCCGAGGAAGAAATCGAGAGCCCAAGGAATAAAACCAGTGCTGGAGAAGCAAAACCAGACCTCAAGGAAAAAAAACCAGAGCCTGAGGAACAAAACCAGAGCCCGAGGAACAAAACAAAGAGCCTGCGGAACAAAACCAGAGCCCAAGGAACAAAACCAGAGCCCGAGGAAGAAAAGGAGGGCTGGAGGAACAAAACTAGAGCACATGGAACCAAACCAGAGCCCGAGGAACAAAACCAGAGCTGGAGGAGCAAAACTAGGGACCAAGGAACAAAATGAGAGCCCGAGGAAGAAAACCAGAGTCCGAGGAATAAAACCAGAGCCCGAGGAAACAAACCAGAGCCTGAGGAACAAAACCAGAGACTGAGGAACAAAACCAGATCTTGAGAAGCAAAACCACGGCCCGAGGAACAAAACCAGAGCCCGAGGAAGACAACCAGAGTCCGAGGAACAAAACCAGAGCCTGAGGAAGAAAACCAGAGCCCGAGGAACAAAACCAGCCATCGAGGAACAAAACCAGAGCCTGAGAAAGAAAATGAGAGCCAGGGGAAGACAACCAGAGCTAGACGAGCAAAACCAAAGCTCGAGGAACAAAACCAGAGCCCGAGGAACGAAACCAGAGCCGACAGAACAAAACCAGATGCCGAAGAACAAAAGGAGGGCCCGAGGAACAAAACCAGAGCCCCTGAAACTAAACGAGAGCCCGAGGAACAAAATGAGAGCCCGAGGAACAAAACCAGAGCAAATGGAACTAAACCAGAGCCCGAGGAACAAAACCAGAGCCCGAGGAACAAAACCAGAGCCCGAGGAACAAATCCAGAACCCGAGGAACAAAACCAGAGCCAGAGGAAAAATAAGAGGGCCCGAGGAACAAAACCAGAGCCCGTGGAACAAATCAAGAGCCCGAGAACTAAACCAGAGCTGGAAGAACAAAACCAGAGCCCGTGCAATTAAACCAGACCCCGAGGAAGAAATCGAGAGCCCAAGGAATAAAACCAGTGCTGGAGAAGCAAAACCAGACCTCAAGGAACAAAACCAGAGCCTGAGGAACAAAACCAGAGCCCGAGGAACAAAACAAAGAGCCTGCGGAACAAAACCAGAGCCCAAGGAACAAAAACAGAGCCCGAGGAAGAAAAGGAGGGCTGGAGGAACAAAACTAGAGCACATGGAACCAAACCAGAGCCCGAGGAAAAAAAGCAGAGCTGGAGGAGCAAAACTAGGGACCAAGGAACAAAATGAGAGTCCGAGGAATAAAACCAGAGCCCGAGGAAACAAACCAGAGCCTGAGGGACAAAACCAGAGACTGAGGAACAAAAACAGATCTGGAGGAGCAAAACCACGGCCCGAGGAACAAATCCAGAGCCCGAGGAAGAAAACCAGAGTCCGAGGAACAAAACCAGAGCCTGAGGAAGAAAACCAGAGCCCGAGGAACAAAACCAGCCATCGAGGAACAAAACCAGAGCCTGAGAAAGAAAATGAGAGCCAGGGGAAGACAACCAGAGCTAGATGAGCAAAACCAAAGCTCGAGGAACAAAACCAGAGCCCGAGGAACGAAACCAGAGCCGACAGAACAAAACCAGATGCCGAAGAACAAAAGGAGGGCCCGAGGAACAAAACCAGAGCCCCTGAAACTAAACGGGAGCCCGAGGAACAAAATGAGAGCCCGAGGAACAAAACCAGAGCAAATGGAACTAAACCAGAGCCCGAGGAACAAAACCAGAGCCCGAGGAACAAAACCAGAGCCCGAGGAACAAATCCAGAACCCGAGGAACAAAACCAGAGCCCGAGGAACAAAACCAGAGCCAGAGGAACAAAACCAGAGCCCGTGGAACAAATCAAGAGCCCGAGAACTAAACCAGAGCCCAAAGAACAAAAGCAGAGCCCGTGCAATTAAACCAGACCCCGAGGAAGAAATCGAGAGCCCAAGGAATAAAACCTGTGCTGGAGAAGCAAAACCAGACCTCAAGGAACAAAACCAGAGCCTGAGGAACAAAACCAGAGCCCGAGGAACAAAACAATGAGCCTGCGGAACAAAACCAGAGCCCAAGGAACAAAAGCAGAGCCCGAGGAAGAAAAGGAGGGCTGGAGGAACAAAACTAGAGCACATGGAACCAAACCAGAGCCCGAGGAACAAAACCAGAGTCCGAGGAACAAAACCAGAGCCTGAGGAAGAAAACCAGAGCCCGAGGAACAAAACCAGCCATCGAGGAACAAAACCAGAGCCTGAGAAAGAAAATGAGAGCCAGGGGAAGACAACCAGAGCTAGACGAGCAAAACCAAAGCTCGAGGAACAAAACCAGAGCCCGAGGAACGAAACCAGAGCCGACAGAACAAAACCAGATGCCGAAGAACAAAAGGAGGGCCCGAGGAACAAAACCAGAGCCCCTGAAACTAAACGGGAGCCCGAGGAACAAAACGAGAGCCCGAGGAACAAAACCAGAGCAAATGGAACTAAACCAGAGCCCGAGGAACAAAACCAGAGCCCGAGGAACAAAACCAGAGCCCGAGGAACAAATCCAGAACCCGAGGAACAAAACCAGAGCCAGAGGAAAAATAAGAGGGCCCGAGGAACAAAACCAGAGCCCGTGGAACAAATCAAGAGCCCGAGAACTAAACCAGAGCCCAAAGAACAAAACCAGAGCCCGTGCAATTAAACCAGACCCCGAGGAAGAAATCGAGAGCCCAAGGAATAAAACCAGTGCTGGAGAAGCAAAACCAGACCTCAAGGAACAAAACCAGAGCCTGAGGAACAAAACCAGAGCCCGAGGAACAAAACAAAGAGCCTGCGGAACAAAACCAGAGCCCAAGGAACAAAACCAGAGCCCGAGGAAGAAAAGGAGGGCTGGAGGAACAAAACTAGAGCACATGGAACCAAACCAGAGCCCGAGGAACAAAACCAGAGTCCGAGGAACAAAACCAGAGCCCGAGGAACAACTCCAGAACCCGAGGAACAAAACCAGAGCCAGAGGAAAAATAAGAGGGCCCGAGGAACAAAACCAGAGCCCGTGGAACAAATCAAGAGCCCGAGAACTAAACCAGAGCCCAAAGAACAAAAGCAGAGCCCGTGCAATTAAACCAGACCCCGAGGAAGAAATCGAGAGCCCAAGGAATAAAACCAGTGCTGGAGAAGCAAAACCAGACCTCAAGGAACAAAACCAGAGCCTGAGGAACAAAACCAGAGCCCGAGGAACAAAACAAAGAGCCTGCGGAACAAAACCAGAGCCCAAGGAACAAAAGCAGAGCCCGAGGAAGAAAAGGAGGGCTGGAGGAACAAAACTAGAGCACATGGAACCAAACCAGAGCCCGAGGAACAAAACCAGAGTCCGAGGAACAAAACCAGAGCCTGAGGAAGAAAACCAGAGCCCGAGGAACAAAACCAGCCATCGAGGAACAAAACCAGAGCCTGAGAAAGAAAATGAGAGCCAGGGGAAGACAACCAGAGCTAGACGAGCAAAACCAAAGCTCGAGGAACAAAACCAGAGCCCGAGGAACGAAACCAGAGCCGACAGAACAAAACCAGATGCCGAAGAACAAAAGGAGGGCCCGAGGAACAAAACCAGAGCCCCTGAAACTAAACGGGAGCCCGAGGAACAAAACGAGAGCCCGAGGAACAAAACCAGAGCAAATGGAACTAAACCAGAGCCCGAGGAACAAAACCAGAGCCCGAGGAACAAAACCAGAGCCCGAGGAACAAATCCAGAACCCGAGGAACAAAACCAGAGCCAGAGGAAAAATAAGAGGGCCCGAGGAACAAAACCAGAGCCCGTGGAACAAATCAAGAGCCCGAGAACTAAACCAGAGCCCAAAGAACAAAACCAGAGCCCGTGCAATTAAACCAGACCCCGAGGAAGAAATCGAGAGCCCAAGGAATAAAACCAGTGCTGGAGAAGCAAAACCAGACCTCAAGGAACAAAACCAGAGCCTGAGGAACAAAACCAGAGCCCGAGGAACAAAACAAAGAGCCTGCGGAACAAAACCAGAGCCCAAGGAACAAAAACAGAGCCCGAGGAAGAAAAGGAGGGCTGGAGGAACAAAACTAGAGCACAAGGAACCAAACCAGAGCCCGAGGAAAAAAAGCAGAGCTGGAGGAGCAAAACTAGGGACCAAGGAACAAAATGAGAGTCCGAGGAATAAAACCAGAGCCCGAGGAAACAAACCAGAGCCTGAGGCACAAAACCAGAGACTGAGGAACAAAACCAGATCTGGAGGAGCAAAACCACGGCCCGAGGAACAAATCCAGAGCCCGAGGAAGAAAACCAGAGTCCGAGGAAGAAAACCAGAGCCTGAGGAAGAAAACCAGAGCCCGAGGAACAAAACCAGCCATCGAGGAACAAAACCAGAGCCTGAGAAAGAAAATGAGAGCCAGGGGAAGACAACCAGAGCTAGATGAGCAAAACCAAAGCTCGAGGAACAAAACCAGAGCCCGAGGAACGAAACCAGAGCCGACAGAACAAAACCAGATGCCGAAGAACAAAAGGAGGGCCCGAGGAACAAAACCAGAGCCCCTGAAACTAAACGGGAGCCCGAGGAACAAAATGAGAGCCCGAGGAACAAAACCAGAGCAAATGGAACTAAACCAGAGCCCGAGGAACAAAACCAGAGCCCGAGGAACAAAACCAGAGCCCGAGGAACAAATCCAGAACCCGAGGAACAAAACCAGAGCCCGAGGAACAAAACCAGAGCCCGAGGAACAAAACCAGAGCCCGTGGAACAAATCAAGAGCCCGAGAACTAAACCAGAGCCCAAAGAACAAAAGCAGAGCCCGTGCAATTAAACCAGACCCCGAGGAAGAAATCGAGAGCCCAAGGAATAAAACCAGTGCTGGAGAAGCAAAACCAGACCTCAAGGAACAAAACCAGAGCCTGAGGAACAAAACCAGAGCCCGAGGAACAAAACAAAGAGCCTGCGGAACAAAACCAGAGCCCAAGGAACAAAAGCAGAGCCCGAGGAAGAAAAGGAGGGCTGGAGGAACAAAACTAGAGCACATGGAACCAAATCAGAGCCCGAGGAACAAAACCAGAGTCCGAGGAACAAAACCAGAGCCTGAGGAAGAAAACCAGAGCCCGAGGAACAAAACCAGCCATCGAGGAACAAAACCAGAGCCTGAGAAAGAAAATGAGAGCCAGGGGAAGACAACCAGAGCTAGACGAGCAAAACCAAAGCTCGAGGAACAAAACCAGAGCCCGAGGAACGAAACCAGAGCCGACAGAACAAAACCAGATGCCGAAGAACAAAAGGAGGGCCCGAGGAACAAAACCAGAGCCCCTGAAACTAAACGGGAGCCCGAGGAACAAAACGAGAGCCCGAGGAACAAAACCAGAGCAAATGGAACTAAACCAGAGCCCGAGGAACAAAACCAGAGCCCGAGGAACAAAACCAGAGCCCGAGGAACAAATCCAGAACCCGAGGAACAAAACCAGAGCCAGAGGAAAAATAAGAGGGCCCGAGGAACAAAACCAGAGCCCGTGGAACAAATCAAGAGCCCGAGAACTAAACCAGAGCTGGAAGAACAAAACCAGAGCCCGTGCAATTAAACCAGACCCCGAGGAAGAAATCGAGAGCCCAAGGAATAAAACCAGTGCTGGAGAAGCAAAACCAGACCTCAAGGAACAAAACCAGAGCCTGAGGAACAAAACCAGAGCCCGAGGAACAAAACAAAGAGCCTGCGGAACAAAACCAGAGCCCAAGGAACAAAACCAGAGCCCGAGGAAGAAAAGGAGGGCTGGAGGAACAAAACTAGAGCACATGGAACCAAACCAGAGCCCGAGGAACAAAAGCAGAGCTGGAGGAGCAAAACTAGGGACCAAGGAACAAAATGAGAGCCCGAGGAAGAAAACCAGAGTCCGAGGAATAAAACCAGAGCCCGAGGAAACAAACCAGAGCCTGAGGAACAAAACCAGAGACTGAGGAACAAAACCAGATCTTGAGAAGCAAAACCACGGCCCGAGGAACAAAACCAGAGCCCGAGGAAGAAAACCAGAGTCCGAGGAACAAAACCAGAGCCTGAGGAAGAAAACCAGAGCCCGAGGAACAAAACCAGCCATCGAGGAACAAAACCAGAGCCTGAGAAAGAAAATGAGAGCCAGGGGAAGACAACCAGAGCTAGACGAGCAAAACCAAAGCTCGAGGAACAAAACCAGAGCCCGAGGAATGAAACCAGAGCCGACAGAACAAAACCAGATGCCGAAGAACAAAAGGAGGGCCCGAGGAACAAAACCAGAGCCCCTGAAACTAAACGGGAGCCCGAGGAACAAAATGAGAGCCCGAGGAACAAAACCAGAGCAAATGGAACTAAACCAGAGCCCGAGGAACAAAACCAGAGCCCGAGGAACAAAACCAGAGCCCGAGGAACAAATCCAGAACCCGAGGAACAAAACCAGAGCCCGAGGAACAAAACCAGAGCCCGAGGAACAAAACCAGAGCCCGTGGAACAAATCAAGAGCCCGAGAACTAAACCAGAGCCCAAAGAACAAAACCAGAGCCCGTGCAATTAAACCAGACCCCGAGGAAGAAATCGAGAGCCCAAGGAATAAAACCAGTGCTGGAGAAGCAAAACCAGACCTCAAGGAACAAAACCAGAGCCTGAGGAACAAAACCAGAGCCCGAGGAACAAAACAAAGAGCCTGCGGAACAAAACCAGAGCCCAAGGAACAAAAGCAGAGCCCGAGGAAGAAAAGGAGGGCTGGAGGAACAAAACTAGAGCACATGGAACCAAACCAGAGCCCGAGGAACAAAACCAGAGTCCGAGGAACAAAACCAGAGCCTGAGGAAGAAAACCAGAGCCCGAGGAACAAAACCAGCCATCGAGGAACAAAACCAGAGCCTGAGAAAGAAAATGAGAGCCAGGGGAAGACAACCAGAGCTAGACGAGCAAAACCAAAGCTCGAGGAACAAAACCAGAGCCCGAGGAACGAAACCAGAGCCGACAGAACAAAACCAGATGCCGAAGAACAAAAGGAGGGCCCGAGGAACAAAACCAGAGCCCCTGAAACTAAACGGGAGCCCGAGGAACAAAACGAGAGCCCGAGGAACAAAACCAGAGCAAATGGAACTAAACCAGAGCCCGAGGAACAAAACCAGAGCCCGAGGAACAAAACCAGAGCCCGAGGAACAAATCCAGAACCCGAGGAACAAAACCAGAGCCAGAGGAAAAATAAGAGGGCCCGAGGAACAAAACCAGAGCCCGTGGAACAAATCAAGAGCCCGAGAACTAAACCAGAGCTGGAAGAACAAAACCAGAGCCCGTGCAATTAAACCAGACCCCGAGGAAGAAATCGAGAGCCCAAGGAATAAAACCAGTGCTGGAGAAGCAAAACCAGACCTCAAGGAACAAAACCAGAGCCTGAGGAACAAAACCAGAGCCCGAGGAACAAAACAAAGAGCCTGCGGAACAAAACCAGAGCCCAAGGAACAAAACCAGAGCCCGAGGAAGAAAAGGAGGGCTGGAGGAACAAAACTAGAGCACATGGAACCAAACCAGAGCCCGAGGAACAAAAGCAGAGCTGGAGGAGCAAAACTAGGGACCAAGGAACAAAATGAGAGCCCGAGGAAGAAAACCAGAGTCCGAGGAATAAAACCAGAGCCCGAGGAAACAAACCAGAGCCTGAGGAACAAAACCAGAGACTGAGGAACAAAACCAGATCTTGAGAAGCAAAACCACGGCCCGAGGAACAAAACCAGAGCCCGAGGAAGAAAACCAGAGTCCGAGGAACAAAACCAGAGCCTGAGGAAGAAAACCAGAGCCCGAGGAACAAAACCAGCCATCGAGGAACAAAACCAGAGCCTGAGAAAGAAAATGAGAGCCAGGGGAAGACAACCAGAGCTAGACGAGCAAAACCAAAGCTCGAGGAACAAAACCAGAGCCCGAGGAACGAAACCAGAGCCGACAGAACAAAACCAGATGCCGAAGAACAAAAGGAGGGCCCGAGGAACAAAACCAGAGCCCCTGAAACTAAACGAGAGCCCGAGGAACAAAATGAGAGCCCGAGGAACAAAACCAGAGCAAATGGAACTAAACCAGAGCCCGAGGAACAAAACCAGAGCCCGAGGAACAAAACCAGAGACCGAGGAACAAATCCAGAACCCGAGGAACAAAACCAGAGCCAGAGGAAAAATAAGAGGGCCCGAGGAACAAAACCAGAGCCCGTGGAACAAATCAAGAGCCCGAGAACTAAACCAGAGCCCAAAGAACAAAACCAGAGCCCGTGCAATTAAACCAGACCCCGAGGAAGAAATCGAGAGCCCAAGGAATAAAACCAGTGCTGGAGAAGCAAAACCAGACCTCAAGGAACAAAACCAGAGCCTGAGGAACAAAACCAGAGCCCGAGGAACAAAACAAAGAGCCTGCGGAACAAAACCAGAGCCCAAGGAACAAAACCAGAGCCCGAGGAAGAAAAGGAGGGCTGGAGGAACAAAACTAGAGCACATGGAACCAAACCAGAGCCCGAGGAAGAAAACCAGAGCCCGAGGAAGAAATCCAGAGCCCGAGGAACAAAACCAGCCATCGAGGAACAAAACCAGCCATTGTGGAACAAAACCAGAGCCTGAGAAAGAAAATGAGAGCCAGGGGAAGACAACCAGAGCTAGACGAGCAAAACCAAAGCTCGAGGAACAAAACCAGAGACCGAGGAACGAAACCAGAGCCGACAGAACAAAACCAGATGCCGAAGAACAAAAGGAGGGCCCGAGGAACAAAACCAGAGCCCCTGAAACTAAACGGGAGCCCGAGGAACAAAACGAGAGCCCGAGGAACAAAACCAGAGCAAATGGAACTAAACCAGAGCCCGAGGAACAAAACCAGAGCCCGAGGAACAAAACCAGAGCCCGAGGAACAAATCCAGAACCCGAGGAACAAAACCAGAGCCAGAGGAAAAATAAGAGGGCCCGAGGAACAAAACCAGAGCCCGTGGAACAAATCAAGAGCCCGAGAACTAAACCAGAGCCCAAAGAACAAAACCAGAGCCCGTGCAATTAAACCAGACCCCGAGGAAGAAATCGAGAGCCCAAGGAATAAAACCAGTGCTCGAGAAGCAAAACCAGACCTCAAGGAACAAAACCAGAGCCTGAGGAACAAAACCAGAGCCTGAGGAACAAAACAAAGAGCCTGCGGAACAAAACCAGAGCCCAAGGAACAAAACCAGAGCCCGAGGAAGAAAAGGAGGGCTGGAGGAACAAAACTAGAGCACATGGAACCAAACCAGAGCCCGAGGAACAAAAGCAGAGCTGGAGGAGCAAAACTAGGGACCAAGGAACAAAATGAGAGCCCGAGGAAGAAAACCAGAGTCCGAGGAATAAAACCAGAGCCCGAGGAAACAAACCAGAGCCTGAGGAACAAAACCAGAGACTGAGGAACAAAACCAGATCTTGAGAAGCAAAACCACGGCCCGAGGAACAAAACCAGAGCCCGAGGAAGAAAACCAGAGTCCGAGGAACAAAACCAGAGCCTGAGGAAGAAAACCAGAGCCCGAGGAACAAAACCAGCCATCGAGGAACAAAACCAGAGCCTGAGAAAGAAAATGAGAGCCAGGGGAAGACAACCAGAGCTAGACGAGCAAAACCAAAGCTCGAGGAACAAAACCAGAGCCGGAGGAACGAAACCAGAGCCGACAGAACAAAACCAGATGCCGAAGAACAAAAGGAGGGCCCGAGGAACAAAACCAGAGCCCCTGAAACTAAACGAGAGCCCGAGGAACAAAATGAGAGCCCGAGGAACAAAACCAGAGCAAATGGAACTAAACCAGAGCCCGAGGAACAAAACCAGAGCCCGAGGAACAAAACCAGAGCCCGAGGAACAAATCCAGAACCCGAGGAACAAAACCAGAGACAGAGGAAAAATAAGAGGGCCCGAGGAACAAAACCGGAGCCCGTGGAACAAATCAAGAGCCCGAGAACTAAACCAGAGCCCAAAGAACAAAACCAGAGCCCGTGCAATTAAACCAGACCCCGAGGAAGAAATCGAGAGCCCAAGGAATAAAACCAGTGCTGGAGAAGCAAAACCAGACCTCAAGGATCAAAACCAGAGCCTGAGGAACAAAACCAGAGCCCGAGGAACAAAACAAAGAGCCTGCGGAACAAAACCAGAGCCCAAGGAACAAAACCAGAGCCCGAGGAAGAAAAGGAGGGCTGGAGGAACAAAACTAGAGCACATGGAACCAAACCAGAGCCCGAGGAAGAAAACCAGAGCCCGAGGAAGAAATCCAGAGCCCGAGGAACAAAACCAGCCATCGAGGAACAAAACCAGCCATTGTGGAACAAAACCAGAGCCTGAGAAAGAAAATGAGAGCCAGGGGAATACAACCAGAGCTAGACGAGCAAAACCAAAGCTCGAGGAACAAAACCAGAGCCCGAGGAACGAAACCAGAGCCGACAGAACAAAACCAGATGCCGAAGAACAAAAGGAGGGCCCGAGGAACAAAACCAGAGCCCCTGAAACTAAACGGGAGCCCGAGGAACAAAACGAGAGCCCGAGGAACAAAACCAGAGCAAATGGAACTAAACCAGAGCCCGAGGAACAAAACCAGAGCCCGAGGAACAAAACCAGAGCCCGAGGAACAAATCCAGAACCCGAGGAACAAAACCAGAGCCAGAGGAAAAATAAGAGGGCCCGAGGAACAAAACCAGAGCCCGTGGAACAAATCAAGAGCCCGAGAACTAAACCAGAGCTGGAAGAACAAAACCAGAGCCCGTGCAATTAAACCAGACCCCGAGGAAGAAATCGAGAGCCCAAGGAATAAAACCAGTGCTGGAGAAGCAAAACCAGACCTCAAGGAACAAAACCAGAGCCTGAGGAACAAAACCAGAGCCCGAGGAACAAAACAAAGAGCCTGCGGAACAAAACCAGAGCCCAAGGAACAAAACCAGAGCCCGAGGAAGAAAAGGAGGGCTGGAGGAACAAAACTAGAGCACATGGAACCAAACCAGAGCCCGAGGAAAAAAAGCAGAGCTGGAGGAGCAAAACTAGGGACCAAGGAACAAAATGAGAGTCCGAGGAATAAAACCAGAGCCCGAGGAAACAAACCAGAGCCTGAGGGACAAAACCAGAGACTGAGGAACAAAAACAGATCTGGAGGAGCAAAACCACGGCCCGAGGAACAAATCCAGAGCCCGAGGAAGAAAACCAGAGTCCGAGGAACAAAACCAGAGCCTGAGGAAGAAAACCAGAGCCCGAGGAACAAAACCAGCCATCGAGGAACAAAACCAGAGCCTGAGAAAGAAAATGAGAGCCAGGGGAAGACAACCAGAGCTAGATGAGCAAAACCAAAGCTCGAGGAACAAAACCAGAGCCCGAGGAACGAAACCAGAGCCGACAGAACAAAACCAGATGCCGAAGAACAAAAGGAGGGCCCGAGGAACAAAACCAGAGCCCCTGAAACTAAACGGGAGCCCGAGGAACAAAATGAGAGCCCGAGGAACAAAACCAGAGCAAATGGAACTAAACCAGAGCCCGAGGAACAAAACCAGAGCCCGAGGAACAAAACCAGAGCCCGAGGAACAAATCCAGAACCCGAGGAACAAAACCAGAGCCCGAGGAACAAAACCAGAGCCCGAGGAACAAAACCAGAGCCCGTGGAACAAATCAAGAGCCCGAGAACTAAACCAGAGCCCAAAGAACAAAAGCAGAGCCCGTGCAATTAAACCAGACCCCGAGGAAGAAATCGAGAGCCCAAGGAATAAAACCAGTGCTGGAGAAGCAAAACCAGACCTCAAGGAACAAAACCAGAGCCTGAGGAACAAAACCAGAGCCCGAGGAACAAAACAATGAGCCTGCGGAACAAAACCAGAGCCCAAGGAACAAAACCAGAGCCCGAGGAAGAAAAGGAGGGCTGGAGGAACAAAACTAGAGCACATGGAACCAAACCAGAGCCCGAGGAACAAAACCAGAGTCCGAGGAACAAAACCAGAGCCTGAGGAAGAAAACCAGAGCCCGAGGAACAAAACCAGCCATCGAGGAACAAAACCAGAGCCTGAGAAAGAAAATGAGAGCCAGGGGAAGACAACCAGAGCTAGACGAGCAAAACCAAAGCTCGAGGAACAAAACCAGAGCCCGAGGAACGAAACCAGAGCCGACAGAACAAAACCAGATGCCGAAGAACAAAAGGAGGGCCCGAGGAACAAAACCAGAGCCCCTGAAACTAAACGAGAGCCCGAGGAACAAAATGAGAGCCCGAGGAACAAAACCAGAGCAAATGGAACTAAACCAGAGCCCGAGGAACAAAACCAGAGCCCGAGGAACAAAACCAGAGCCCGAGGAACAAATCCAGAACCCGAGGAACAAAACCAGAGCCAGAGGAAAAATAAGAGGGCCCGAGGAACAAAACCAGAGCCCGTGGAACAAATCAAGAGCCCGAGAACTAAACCAGAGCCCAAAGAACAAAACCAGAGCCCGTGCAATTAAACCAGACCCCGAGGAAGAAATCGAGAGCCCAAGGAATAAAACCAGTGCTGGAGAAGCAAAACCAGACCTCAAGGAACAAAACCAGAGCCTGAGGAACAAAACCAGAGCCCGAGGAACAAAACAAAGAGCCTGCGGAACAAAACCAGAGCCCAAGGAACAAAACCAGAGCCCGAGGAAGAAAAGGAGGGCTGGAGGAACAAAACTAGAGCACATGGAACCAAACCAGAGCCCGAGGAAAAAAAGCAGAGCTGGAGGAGCAAAACTAGGGACCAAGGAACAAAATGAGAGTCCGAGGAATAAAACCAGAGCCCGAGGAAACAAACCAGAGCCTGAGGGACAAAACCAGAGACTGAGGAACAAAAACAGATCTGGAGGAGCAAAACCACGGCCCGAGGAACAAATCCAGAGCCCGAGGAAGAAAACCAGAGTCCGAGGAACAAAACCAGAGCCTGAGGAAGAAAACCAGAGCCCGAGGAACAAAACCAGCCATCGAGGAACAAAACCAGAGCCTGAGAAAGAAAATGAGAGCCAGGGGAAGACAACCAGAGCTAGATGAGCAAAACCAAAGCTCGAGGAACAAAACCAGAGCCCGAGGAACGAAACCAGAGCCGACAGAACAAAACCAGATGCCGAAGAACAAAAGGAGGGCCCGAGGAACAAAACCAGAGCCCCTGAAACTAAACGGGAGCCCGAGGAACAAAATGAGAGCCCGAGGAACAAAACCAGAGCAAATGGAACTAAACCAGAGCCCGAGGAACAAAACCAGAGCCCGAGGAACAAAACCAGAGCCCGAGGAACAAATCCAGAACCCGAGGAACAAAACCAGAGCCCGAGGAACAAAACCAGAGCCCGAGGAACAAAACCAGAGCCCGTGGAACAAATCAAGAGCCCGAGAACTAAACCAGAGCCCAAAGAACAAAAGCAGAGCCCGTGCAATTAAACCAGACCCCGAGGAAGAAATCGAGAGCCCAAGGAATAAAACCAGTGCTGGAGAAGCAAAACCAGACCTCAAGGAACAAAACCAGAGCCTGAGGAACAAAACCAGAGCCCGAGGAACAAAACAAAGAGCCTGCGGAACAAAACCAGAGCCCAAGGAACAAAACCAGAGCCCGAGGAAGAAAAGGAGGGCTGGAGGAACAAAACTAGAGCACATGGAACCAAACCAGAGCCCGAGGAAGAAAACCAGAGTCCGAGGAACAAAACCAGAGCCTGAGGAAGAAAACCAGAGCCCGAGGAACAAAACCAGCCATCGAGGAACAAAACCAGAGCCTGAGAAAGAAAATGAGAGCCAGGGGAAGACAACCAGAGCTAGACGAGCAAAACCAAAGCTCGAGGAACAAAACCAGAGCCCGAGGAACGAAACCAGAGCCGACAGAACAAAACCAGATGCCGAAGAACAAAAGGAGGGCCCGAGGAACAAAACCAGAGCCCCTGAAACTAAACGGGAGCCCGAGGAACAAAACGAGAGCCCGAGGAACAAAACCAGAGCAAATGGAACTAAACCAGAGCCCGAGGAACAAAACCAGAGCCCGAGGAACAAAACCAGAGCCCGAGGAACAAATCCAGAACCCGAGGAACAAAACCAGAGCCAGAGGAAAAATAAGAGGGCCCGAGGAACAAAACCAGAGCCCGTGGAACAAATCAAGAGCCCGAGAACTAAACCAGAGCCCAAAGAACAAAACCAGAGCCCGTGCAATTAAACCAGACCCCGAGGAAGAAATCGAGAGCCCAAGGAATAAAACCAGTGCTGGAGAAGCAAAACCAGACCTCAAGGAAAAAAAACCAGAGCCTGAGGAACAAAACCAGAGCCCGAGGAACAAAACAAAGAGCCTGCGGAACAAAACCAGAGCCCAAGGAACAAAACCAGAGCCTGAGGAAGAAAAGGAGGGCTGGAGGAACAAAACTAGAGCACATGGAACCAAACCAGAGCCCGAGGAACAAAACCAGAGCTGGAGGAGCAAAACTAGGGACCAAGGAACAAAATGAGAGCCCGAGGAAGAAAACCAGAGTCCGAGGAATAAAACCAGAGCCCGAGGAAACAAACCAGAGCCTGAGGAACAAAACCAGAGACTGAGGAACAAAACCAGATCTTGAGAAGCAAAACCACGGCCCGAGGAACAAAACCAGAGCCCGAGGAAGACAACCAGAGTCCGAGGAACAAAACCAGAGCCTGAGGAAGAAAACCAGAGCCCGAGGAACAAAACCAGCCATCGAGGAACAAAACCAGAGCCTGAGAAAGAAAATGAGAGCCAGGGGAAGACAACCAGAGCTAGACGAGCAAAACCAAAGCTCGAGGAACAAAACCAGAGCCCGAGGAACGAAACCAGAGCCGACAGAACAAAACCAGATGCCGAAGAACAAAAGGAGGGCCCGAGGAACAAAACCAGAGCCCCTGAAACTAAACGAGAGCCCGAGGAACAAAATGAGAGCCCGAGGAACAAAACCAGAGCAAATGGAACTAAACCAGAGCCCGAGGAACAAAACCAGAGCCCGAGGAACAAAACCAGAGCCCGAGGAACAAATCCAGAACCCGAGGAACAAAACCAGAGCCAGAGGAAAAATAAGAGGGCCCGAGGAACAAAACCAGAGCCCGTGGAACAAATCAAGAGCCCGAGAACTAAACCAGAGCCCAAAGAACAAAACCAGAGCCCGTGCAATTAAACCAGACCCCGAGGAAGAAATCGAGAGCCCAAGGAATAAAACCAGTGCTGGAGAAGCAAAACCAGACCTCAAGGAACAAAACCAGAGCCTGAGGAACAAAACCAGAGCCCGAGGAACAAAACAAAGAGCCTGCGGAACAAAACCAGAGCCCAAGGAACAAAACCAGAGCCCGAGGAAGAAAAGGAGGGCTGGAGGAACAAAACTAGAGCACATGGAACCAAACCAGAGCCCGAGGAAAAAAAGCAGAGCTGGAGGAGCAAAACTAGGGACCAAGGAACAAAATGAGAGTCCGAGGAATAAAACCAGAGCCCGAGGAAACAAACCAGAGCCTGAGGGACAAAACCAGAGACTGAGGAACAAAAACAGATCTGGAGGAGCAAAACCACGGCCCGAGGAACAAATCCAGAGCCCGAGGAAGAAAACCAGAGTCCGAGGAACAAAACCAGAGCCTGAGGAAGAAAACCAGAGCCCGAGGAACAAAACCAGCCATCGAGGAACAAAACCAGAGCCTGAGAAAGAAAATGAGAGCCAGGGGAAGACAACCAGAGCTAGATGAGCAAAACCAAAGCTCGAGGAACAAAACCAGAGCCCGAGGAACGAAACCAGAGCCGACAGAACAAAACCAGATGCCGAAGAACAAAAGGAGGGCCCGAGGAACAAAACCAGAGCCCCTGAAACTAAACGGGAGCCCGAGGAACAAAATGAGAGCCCGAGGAACAAAACCAGAGCAAATGGAACTAAACCAGAGCCCGAGGAACAAAACCAGAGCCCGAGGAACAAAACCAGAGCCCGAGGAACAAATCCAGAACCCGAGGAACAAAACCAGAGCCCGAGGAACAAAACCAGAGCCCGAGGAACAAAACCAGAGCCCGTGGAACAAATCAAGAGCCCGAGAACTAAACCAGAGCCCAAAGAACAAAAGCAGAGCCCGTGCAATTAAACCAGACCCCGAGGAAGAAATCGAGAGCCCAAGGAATAAAACCAGTGCTGGAGAAGCAAAACCAGACCTCAAGGAACAAAACCAGAGCCTGAGGAACAAAACCAGAGCCCGAGGAACAAAACAAAGAGCCTGCGGAACAAAACCAGAGCCCAAGGAACAAAACCAGAGCCCGAGGAAGAAAAGGAGGGCTGGAGGAACAAAACTAGAGCACATGGAACCAAACCAGAGCCCGAGGAAGAAAACCAGAGTCCGAGGAACAAAACCAGAGCCTGAGGAAGAAAACCAGAGCCCGAGGAACAAAACCAGCCATCGAGGAACAAAACCAGAGCCTGAGAAAGAAAATGAGAGCCAGGGGAAGACAACCAGAGCTAGACGAGCAAAACCAAAGCTCGAGGAACAAAACCAGAGCCCGAGGAACGAAACCAGAGCCGACAGAACAAAACCAGATGCCGAAGAACAAAAGGAGGGCCCGAGGAACAAAACCAGAGCCCCTGAAACTAAACGGGAGCCCGAGGAACAAAACGAGAGCCCGAGGAACAAAACCAGAGCAAATGGAACTAAACCAGAGCCCGAGGAACAAAACCAGAGCCCGAGGAACAAAACCAGAGCCCGAGGAACAAATCCAGAACCCGAGGAACAAAACCAGAGCCAGAGGAAAAATAAGAGGGCCCGAGGAACAAAACCAGAGCCCGTGGAACAAATCAAGAGCCCGAGAACTAAACCAGAGCCCAAAGAACAAAACCAGAGCCCGTGCAATTAAACCAGACCCCGAGGAAGAAATCGAGAGCCCAAGGAATAAAACCAGTGCTGGAGAAGCAAAACCAGACCTCAAGGAACAAAACCAGAGCCTGAGGAACAAAACCAGAGCCCGAGGAACAAAACAAAGAGCCCAAGGAACAAAACCAGAGCCCAAGGAACAAAACCAGAGCCCGAGGAAGAAATCCAGAGCCCGAGGAACAAAACCAGCCATCGAGGAACAAAACCAGCCATCGAGGAACAAAACCAGAGCCTGAGAAAGAAAATGAGAGCTGGGGGAAGACAACCAGAGCTAGACGAGCAAAACCAAAGCTCGAGGAACAAAACCAGAGCCCGAGGAACAAAACCAGAGCCCGTGGAACAAATCAAGAGCCCGAGAACTAAACCAGAGCCCAAAGAACAAAACCAGAGCCCGTGCAATTAAACCAGACCCCGAGGAAGAAATCGAGAGCCCAAGGAATAAAACCAGTGCTGGAGAAGCAAAACCAGACCTCAAGGAACAAAACCAGAGCCTGAGGAACAAAACCAGAGCCCGAGGAACAAAACAAAGAGCCTGCGGAACAAAACCAGAGCCCAAGGAACAAAAGCAGAGCCCGAGGAAGAAAAGGAGGGCTGGAGGAACAAAACTAGAGCACATGGAACCAAACCAGAGCCCGAGGAACAAAACCAGAGTCCGAGGAACAAAACCAGAGCCTGAGGAAGAAAACCAGAGCCCGAGGAACAAAACCAGCCATCGAGGAACAAAACCAGAGCCTGAGAAAGAAAATGAGAGCCAGGGGAAGACAACCAGAGCTAGACGAGCAAAACCAAAGCTCGAGGAACAAAACCAGAGCCCGAGGAACGAAACCAGAGCCGACAGAACAAAACCAGATGCCGAAGAACAAAAGGAGGGCCCGAGGAACAAAACCAGAGCCCCTGAAACTAAACGGGAGCCCGAGGAACAAAACGAGAGCCCGAGGAACAAAACCAGAGCAAATGGAACTAAACCAGAGCCCGAGGAACAAAACCAGAGCCCGAGGAACAAAACCAGAGCCCGAGGAACAAATCCAGAACCCGAGGAACAAAACCAGAGCCAGAGGAAAAATAAGAGGGCCCGAGGAACAAAACCAGAGCCCGTGGAACAAATCAAGAGCCCGAGAACTAAACCAGAGCCCAAAGAACAAAACCAGAGCCCGTGCAATTAAACCAGACCCCGAGGAAGAAATCGAGAGCCCAAGGAATAAAACCAGTGCTGGAGAAGCAAAACCAGACCTCAAGGAAAAAAAACCAGAGCCTGAGGAACAAAACCAGAGCCCGAGGAACAAAACAAAGAGCCTGCGGAACAAAACCAGAGCCCAAGGAACAAAACCAGAGCCTGAGGAAGAAAAGGAGGGCTGGAGGAACAAAACTAGAGCACATGGAACCAAACCAGAGCCCGAGGAACAAAACCAGAGCTGGAGGAGCAAAACTAGGGACCAAGGAACAAAATGAGAGCCCGAGGAAGAAAACCAGAGTCCGAGGAATAAAACCAGAGCCCGAGGAAACAAACCAGAGCCTGAGGAACAAAACCAGAGACTGAGGAACAAAACCAGATCTTGAGAAGCAAAACCACGGCCCGAGGAACAAAACCAGAGCCCGAGGAAGACAACCAGAGTCCGAGGAACAAAACCAGAGCCTGAGGAAGAAAACCAGAGCCCGAGGAACAAAACCAGCCATCGAGGAACAAAACCAGAGCCTGAGAAAGAAAATGAGAGCCAGGGGAAGACAACCAGAGCTAGACGAGCAAAACCAAAGCTCGAGGAACAAAACCAGAGCCCGAGGAACGAAACCAGAGCCGACAGAACAAAACCAGATGCCGAAGAACAAAAGGAGGGCCCGAGGAACAAAACCAGAGCCCCTGAAACTAAACGAGAGCCCGAGGAACAAAATGAGAGCCCGAGGAACAAAACCAGAGCAAATGGAACTAAACCAGAGCCCGAGGAACAAAACCAGAGCCCGAGGAACAAAACCAGAGCCCGAGGAACAAATCCAGAACCCGAGGAACAAAACCAGAGCCAGAGGAAAAATAAGAGGGCCCGAGGAACAAAACCAGAGCCCGTGGAACAAATCAAGAGCCCGAGAACTAAACCAGAGCCCAAAGAACAAAACCAGAGCCCGTGCAATTAAACCAGACCCCGAGGAAGAAATCGAGAGCCCAAGGAATAAAACCAGTGCTGGAGAAGCAAAACCAGACCTCAAGGAACAAAACCAGAGCCTGAGGAACAAAACCAGAGCCCGAGGAACAAAACAAAGAGCCTGCGGAACAAAACCAGAGCCCAAGGAACAAAACCAGAGCCCGAGGAAGAAAAGGAGGGCTGGAGGAACAAAACTAGAGCACATGGAACCAAACCAGAGCCCGAGGAAAAAAAGCAGAGCTGGAGGAGCAAAACTAGGGACCAAGGAACAAAATGAGAGTCCGAGGAATAAAACCAGAGCCCGAGGAAACAAACCAGAGCCTGAGGGACAAAACCAGAGACTGAGGAACAAAAACAGATCTGGAGGAGCAAAACCACGGCCCGAGGAACAAATCCAGAGCCCGAGGAAGAAAACCAGAGTCCGAGGAACAAAACCAGAGCCTGAGGAAGAAAACCAGAGCCCGAGGAACAAAACCAGCCATCGAGGAACAAAACCAGAGCCTGAGAAAGAAAATGAGAGCCAGGGGAAGACAACCAGAGCTAGATGAGCAAAACCAAAGCTCGAGGAACAAAACCAGAGCCCGAGGAACGAAACCAGAGCCGACAGAACAAAACCAGATGCCGAAGAACAAAAGGAGGGCCCGAGGAACAAAACCAGAGCCCCTGAAACTAAACGGGAGCCCGAGGAACAAAACGAGAGCCCGAGGAACAAAACCAGAGCAAATGGAACTAAACCAGAGCCCGAGGAACAAAACCAGAGCCCGAGGAACAAAACCAGAGCCCGAGGAACAAATCCAGAACCCGAGGAACAAAACCAGAGCCCGAGGAACAAAACCAGAGCCCGAGGAACAAAACCAGAGCCCGTGGAACAAATCAAGAGCCCGAGAACTAAACCAGAGCCCAAAGAACAAAAGCAGAGCCCGTGCAATTAAACCAGACCCCGAGGAAGAAATCGAGAGCCCAAGGAATAAAACCAGTGCTGGAGAAGCAAAACCAGACCTCAAGGAACAAAACCAGAGCCTGAGGAACAAAACCAGAGCCCGAGGAACAAAACCAGAGCCCGAGGAAGAAAAGGAGGGCTGGAGGAACAAAACTAGAGCCCAAGGAACCAAACCAGAGCCCGAGGAACAAAACCAGAGTCCGAGGAACAAAACCAGAGCCTGAGGAAGAAAACCAGAGCCCGAGGAACAAAACCAGCCATCGAGGAACAAAACCAGAGCCTGAGAAAGAAAATGAGAGCCAGGGGAAGACAACCAGAGCTAGACGAGCAAAACCAAAGCTCGAGGAACAAAACCAGAGCCCGAGGAACGAAACCAGAGCCGACAGAACAAAACCAGATGCCGAAGAACAAAAGGAGGGCCCGAGGAACAAAACCAGAGCCCCTGAAACTAAACGGGAGCCCGAGGAACAAAACGAGAGCCCGAGGAACAAAACCAGAGCAAATGGAACTAAACCAGAGCCCGAGGAACAAAACCAGAGCCCGAGGAACAAAACCAGAGCCCGAGGAACAAATCCAGAACCCGAGGAACAAAACCAGAGCCAGAGGAAAAATAAGAGGGCCCGAGGAACAAAACCAGAGCCCGTGGAACAAATCAAGAGCCCGAGAACTAAACCAGAGCTGGAAGAACAAAACCAGAGCCCGTGCAATTAAACCAGACCCCGAGGAAGAAATCGAGAGCCCAAGGAATAAAACCAGTGCTGGAGAAGCAAAACCAGAACTCAAGGAAAAAAAACCAGAGCCTGAGGAACAAAACCAGAGCCCGAGGAACAAAACAAAGAGCCTGCGGAACAAAACCAGAGCCCAAGGAACAAAACCAGAGCCCGAGGAAGAAAAGGAGGGCTGGAGGAACAAAACTAGAGCACATGGAACCAAACCAGAGCCCGAGGAACAAAACCAGAGCTGGAGGAGCAAAACTAGGGACCAAGGAACAAAATGAGAGCCCGAGGAAGAAAACCAGAGTCCGAGGAATAAAACCAGAGCCCGAGGAAACAAACCAGAGCCTGAGGAACAAAACCAGAGCCCAAGGAACAAAACCAGAGCCCGAGGAAGAAAAGGAGGGCTGGAGGAACAAAACTAGAGCACATGGAACCAAACCAGAGCCCGAGGAAAAAAAGCAGAGCTGGAGGAGCAAAACTAGGGACCAAGGAACAAAATGAGAGTCCGAGGAATAAAACCAGAGCCCGAGGAAACAAACCAGAGCCTGAGGGACAAAACCAGAGACTGAGGAACAAAAACAGATCTGGAGGAGCAAAACCACGGCCCGAGGAACAAATCCAGAGCCCGAGGAAGAAAACCAGAGTCCGAGGAACAAAACCAGAGCCTGAGGAAGAAAACCAGAGCCCGAGGAACAAAACCAGCCATCGAGGAACAAAACCAGAGCCTGAGAAAGAAAATGAGAGCCAGGGGAAGACAACCAGAGCTAGATGAGCAAAACCAAAGCTCGAGGAACAAAACCAGAGCCCGAGGAACGAAACCAGAGCCGACAGAACAAAACCAGATGCCGAAGAACAAAAGGAGGGCCCGAGGAACAAAACCAGAGCCCCTGAAACTAAACGGGAGCCCGAGGAACAAAATGAGAGCCCGAGGAACAAAACCAGAGCAAATGGAACTAAACCAGAGCCCGAGGAACAAAACCAGAGCCCGAGGAACAAAACCAGAGCCCGAGGAACAAATCCAGAACCCGAGGAACAAAACCAGAGCCCGAGGAACAAAACCAGAGCCAGAGGAACAAAACCAGAGCCCGTGGAACAAATCAAGAGCCCGAGAACTAAACCAGAGCCCAAAGAACAAAAGCAGAGCCCGTGCAATTAAACCAGACCCCGAGGAAGAAATCGAGAGCCCAAGGAATAAAACCAGTGCTGGAGAAGCAAAACCAGACCTCAAGGAACAAAACCAGAGCCTGAGGAACAAAACCAGAGCCCGAGGAACAAAACAATGAGCCTGCGGAACAAAACCAGAGCCCGAGGAACAAAACCAGAGCCCGAGGAAGAAAAGGAGGGCTGGAGGAACAAAACTAGAGCACATGGAACCAAACCAGAGCCCGAGGAACAAAACCAGAGTCCGAGGAACAAAACCAGAGCCTGAGGAAGAAAACCAGAGCCCGAGGAACAAAACCAGCCATCGAGGAACAAAACCAGAGCCTGAGAAAGAAAATGAGAGCCAGGGGAAGACAACCAGAGCTAGACGAGCAAAACCAAAGCTCGAGGAACAAAACCAGAGCCCGAGGAACGAAACCAGAGCCGACAGAACAAAACCAGATGCCGAAGAACAAAAGGAGGGCCCGAGGAACAAAACCAGAGCCCCTGAAACTAAACGGGAGCCCGAGGAACAAAACGAGAGCCCGAGGAACAAAACCAGAGCAAATGGAACTAAACCAGAGCCCGAGGAACAAAACCAGAGCCCGAGGAACAAAACCAGAGCCCGAGGAACAAATCCAGAACCCGAGGAACAAAACCAGAGCCAGAGGAAAAATAAGAGGGCCCGAGGAACAAAACCGGAGCCCGTGGAACAAATCAAGAGCCCGAGAACTAAACCAGAGCTGGAAGAACAAAACCAGAGCCCGTGCAATTAAACCAGACCCCGAGGAAGAAATCGAGAGCCCAAGGAATAAAACCAGTGCTGGAGAAGCAAAACCAGACCTCAAGGAAAAAAAAACAGAGCCTGAGGAACAAAACCAGAGCCCGAGGAACAAAACAAAGAGCCTGCGGAACAAAACCAGAGCCCAAGGAACAAAACCAGAGCCCGAGGAAGAAAAGGAGGGCTGGAGGAACAAAACTAGAGCACATGGAACCAAACCAGAGCCCGAGGAACAAAACCAGAGCTGGAGGAGCAAAACTAGGGACCAAGGAACAAAATGAGAGCCCGAGGAAGAAAACCAGAGTCCGAGGAATAAAACCAGAGCCCGAGGAAACAAACCAGAGCCTGAGGAACAAAACCAGAGCCCAAGGAACAAAACCAGAGCCCGAGGAAGAAAAGGAGGGCTGGAGGAACAAAACTAGAGCACATGGAACCAAACCAGAGCCCGAGGAAAAAAAGCAGAGCTGGAGGAGCAAAACTAGGGACCAAGGAACAAAATGAGAGTCCGAGGAATAAAACCAGAGCCCGAGGAAACAAACCAGAGCCTGAGGGACAAAACCAGAGACTGAGGAACAAAAACAGATCTGGAGGAGCAAAACCACGGCCCGAGGAACAAATCCAGAGCCCGAGGAAGAAAACCAGAGTCCGAGGAACAAAACCAGAGCCTGAGGAAGAAAACCAGAGCCCGAGGAACAAAACCAGCCATCGAGGAACAAAACCAGAGCCTGAGAAAGAAAATGAGAGCCAGGGGAAGACAACCAGAGCTAGATGAGCAAAACCAAAGCTCGAGGAACAAAACCAGAGCCCGAGGAACGAAACCAGAGCCGACAGAACAAAACCAGATGCCGAAGAACAAAAGGAGGGCCCGAGGAACAAAACCAGAGCCCCTGAAACTAAACGGGAGCCCGAGGAACAAAACGAGAGCCCGAGGAACAAAACCAGAGCAAATGGAACTAAACCAGAGCCCGAGGAACAAAACCAGAGCCCGAGGAACAAAACCAGAGCCCGAGGAACAAATCCAGAACCCGAGGAACAAAACCAGAGCCCGAGGAACAAAACCAGAGCCCGAGGAACAAAACCAGAGCCCGTGGAACAAATCAAGAGCCCGAGAACTAAACCAGAGCCCAAAGAACAAAAGCAGAGCCCGTGCAATTAAACCAGACCCCGAGGAAGAAATCGAGAGCCCAAGGAATAAAACCAGTGCTGGAGAAGCAAAACCAGACCTCAAGGAACAAAACCAGAGCCTGAGGAACAAAACCAGAGCCCGAGGAACAAAACCAGAGCCCGAGGAAGAAAAGGAGGGCTGGAGGAACAAAACTAGAGCCCAAGGAACCAAACCAGAGCCCGAGGAACAAAACCAGAGTCCGAGGAACAAAACCAGAGCCTGAGGAAGAAAACCAGAGCCCGAGGAACAAAACCAGCCATCGAGGAACAAAACCAGAGCCTGAGAAAGAAAATGAGAGCCAGGGGAAGACAACCAGAGCTAGACGAGCAAAACCAAAGCTCGAGGAACAAAACCAGAGCCCGAGGAACGAAACCAGAGCCGACAGAACAAAACCAGATGCCGAAGAACAAAAGGAGGGCCCGAGGAACAAAACCAGAGCCCCTGAAACTAAACGGGAGCCCGAGGAACAAAACGAGAGCCCGAGGAACAAAACCAGAGCAAATGGAACTAAACCAGAGCCCGAGGAACAAAACCAGAGCCCGAGGAACAAAACCAGAGCCCGAGGAACAAATCCAGAACCCGAGGAACAAAACCAGAGCCAGAGGAAAAATAAGAGGGCCCGAGGAACAAAACCAGAGCCCGTGGAACAAATCAAGAGCCCGAGAACTAAACCAGAGCTGGAAGAACAAAACCAGAGCCCGTGCAATTAAACCAGACCCCGAGGAAGAAATCGAGAGCCCAAGGAATAAAACCAGTGCTGGAGAAGCAAAACCAGAACTCAAGGAAAAAAAACCAGAGCCTGAGGAACAAAACCAGAGCCCGAGGAACAAAACAAAGAGCCTGCGGAACAAAACCAGAGCCCAAGGAACAAAACCAGAGCCCGAGGAAGAAAAGGAGGGCTGGAGGAACAAAACTAGAGCACATGGAACCAAACCAGAGCCCGAGGAACAAAACCAGAGCTGGAGGAGCAAAACTAGGGACCAAGGAACAAAATGAGAGCCCGAGGAAGAAAACCAGAGTCCGAGGAATAAAACCAGAGCCCGAGGAAACAAACCAGAGCCTGAGGAACAAAACCAGAGCCCAAGGAACAAAACCAGAGCCCGAGGAAGAAAAGGAGGGCTGGAGGAACAAAACTAGAGCACATGGAACCAAACCAGAGCCCGAGGAAAAAAAGCAGAGCTGGAGGAGCAAAACTAGGGACCAAGGAACAAAATGAGAGTCCGAGGAATAAAACCAGAGCCCGAGGAAACAAACCAGAGCCTGAGGGACAAAACCAGAGACTGAGGAACAAAAACAGATCTGGAGGAGCAAAACCACGGCCCGAGGAACAAATCCAGAGCCCGAGGAAGAAAACCAGAGTCCGAGGAACAAAACCAGAGCCTGAGGAAGAAAACCAGAGCCCGAGGAACAAAACCAGCCATCGAGGAACAAAACCAGAGCCTGAGAAAGAAAATGAGAGCCAGGGGAAGACAACCAGAGCTAGATGAGCAAAACCAAAGCTCGAGGAACAAAACCAGAGCCCGAGGAACGAAACCAGAGCCGACAGAACAAAACCAGATGCCGAAGAACAAAAGGAGGGCCCGAGGAACAAAACCAGAGCCCCTGAAACTAAACGGGAGCCCGAGGAACAAAATGAGAGCCCGAGGAACAAAACCAGAGCAAATGGAACTAAACCAGAGCCCGAGGAACAAAACCAGAGCCCGAGGAACAAAACCAGAGCCCGAGGAACAAATCCAGAACCCGAGGAACAAAACCAGAGCCCGAGGAACAAAACCAGAGCCAGAGGAACAAAACCAGAGCCCGTGGAACAAATCAAGAGCCCGAGAACTAAACCAGAGCCCAAAGAACAAAAGCAGAGCCCGTGCAATTAAACCAGACCCCGAGGAAGAAATCGAGAGCCCAAGGAATAAAACCAGTGCTGGAGAAGCAAAACCAGACCTCAAGGAACAAAACCAGAGCCTGAGGAACAAAACCAGAGCCCGAGGAACAAAACAATGAGCCTGCGGAACAAAACCAGAGCCCGAGGAACAAAACCAGAGCCCGAGGAAGAAAAGGAGGGCTGGAGGAACAAAACTAGAGCACATGGAACCAAACCAGAGCCCGAGGAACAAAACCAGAGTCCGAGGAACAAAACCAGAGCCTGAGGAAGAAAACCAGAGCCCGAGGAACAAAACCAGCCATCGAGGAACAAAACCAGAGCCTGAGAAAGAAAATGAGAGCCAGGGGAAGACAACCAGAGCTAGACGAGCAAAACCAAAGCTCGAGGAACAAAACCAGAGCCCGAGGAACGAAACCAGAGCCGACAGAACAAAACCAGATGCCGAAGAACAAAAGGAGGGCCCGAGGAACAAAACCAGAGCCCCTGAAACTAAACGGGAGCCCGAGGAACAAAACGAGAGCCCGAGGAACAAAACCAGAGCAAATGGAACTAAACCAGAGCCCGAGGAACAAAACCAGAGCCCGAGGAACAAAACCAGAGCCCGAGGAACAAATCCAGAACCCGAGGAACAAAACCAGAGCCAGAGGAAAAATAAGAGGGCCCGAGGAACAAAACCGGAGCCCGTGGAACAAATCAAGAGCCCGAGAACTAAACCAGAGCTGGAAGAACAAAACCAGAGCCCGTGCAATTAAACCAGACCCCGAGGAAGAAATCGAGAGCCCAAGGAATAAAACCAGTGCTGGAGAAGCAAAACCAGACCTCAAGGAAAAAAAAACAGAGCCTGAGGAACAAAACCAGAGCCCGAGGAACAAAACAAAGAGCCTGCGGAACAAAACCAGAGCCCAAGGAACAAAACCAGAGCCCGAGGAAGAAAAGGAGGGCTGGAGGAACAAAACTAGAGCACATGGAACCAAACCAGAGCCCGAGGAACAAAACCAGAGCTGGAGGAGCAAAACTAGGGACCAAGGAACAAAATGAGAGCCCGAGGAAGAAAACCAGAGTCCGAGGAATAAAACCAGAGCCCGAGGAAACAAACCAGAGCCTGAGGAACAAAACCAGAGCCCAAGGAACAAAACCAGAGCCCGAGGAAGAAAAGGAGGGCTGGAGGAACAAAACTAGAGCACATGGAACCAAACCAGAGCCCGAGGAAAAAAAGCAGAGCTGGAGGAGCAAAACTAGGGACCAAGGAACAAAATGAGAGTCCGAGGAATAAAACCAGAGCCCGAGGAAACAAACCAGAGCCTGAGGGACAAAACCAGAGACTGAGGAACAAAAACAGATCTGGAGGAGCAAAACCACGGCCCGAGGAACAAATCCAGAGCCCGAGGAAGAAAACCAGAGTCCGAGGAACAAAACCAGAGCCTGAGGAAGAAAACCAGAGCCCGAGGAACAAAACCAGCCATCGAGGAACAAAACCAGAGCCTGAGAAAGAAAATGAGAGCCAGGGGAAGACAACCAGAGCTAGATGAGCAAAACCAAAGCTCGAGGAACAAAACCAGAGCCCGAGGAACGAAACCAGAGCCGACAGAACAAAACCAGATGCCGAAGAACAAAAGGAGGGCCCGAGGAACAAAACCAGAGCCCCTGAAACTAAACGGGAGCCCGAGGAACAAAATGAGAGCCCGAGGAACAAAACCAGAGCAAATGGAACTAAACCAGAGCCCGAGGAACAAAACCAGAGCCCGAGGAACAAAACCAGAGCCCGAGGAACAAATCCAGAACCCGAGGAACAAAACCAGAGCCCGAGGAACAAAACCAGAGCCAGAGGAACAAAACCAGAGCCCGTGGAACAAATCAAGAGCCCGAGAACTAAACCAGAGCCCAAAGAACAAAAGCAGAGCCCGTGCAATTAAACCAGACCCCGAGGAAGAAATCGAGAGCCCAAGGAATAAAACCAGTGCTGGAGAAGCAAAACCAGACCTCAAGGAACAAAACCAGAGCCTGAGGAACAAAACCAGAGCCCGAGGAACAAAACAATGAGCCTGCGGAACAAAACCAGAGCCCAAGGAACAAAACCAGAGCCCGAGGAAGAAAAGGAGGGCTGGAGGAACAAAACTAGAGCACATGGAACCAAACCAGAGCCCGAGGAACAAAACCAGAGTCCGAGGAACAAAACCAGAGCCTGAGGAAGAAAACCAGAGCCCGAGGAACAAAACCAGCCATCGAGGAACAAAACCAGAGCCTGAGAAAGAAAATGAGAGCCAGGGGAAGACAACCAGAGCTAGACGAGCAAAACCAAAGCTCGAGGAACAAAACCAGAGCCCGAGGAACGAAACCAGAGCCGACAGAACAAAACCAGATGCCGAAGAACAAAAGGAGGGCCCGAGGAACAAAACCAGAGCCCCTGAAACTAAACGGGAGCCCGAGGAACAAAATGAGAGCCCGAGGAACAAAACCAGAGCCCGAGGAACAAATCCAGAACCCGAGGAACAAAACCAGAGCCCGAGGAACAAAACCAGAGCCAGAGGAACAAAACCGGAGCCCGTGGAACAAATCAAGAGCCCGAGAACTAAACCAGAGCCCAAAGAACAAAACCAGAGCCCGTGCAATTAAACCAGACCCCGAGGAAGAAATCGAGAGCCCAAGGAATAAAACCAGTGCTGGAGAAGCAAAACCAGACCTCAAGGAACAAAACCAGAGCCTGAGGAACAAAACCAGAGCCCGAGGAACAAAACAAAGAGCCCAAGGAACAAAACCAGAGCCCAAGGAACAAAACCAGAGCCCGAGGAAGAAAAGGAGGGCTGGAGGAACAAAACTAGAGCACATGGAACCAAACCAGAGCCCGAGGAACAAAACCAGAGCTGGAGGAGCAAAACTAGGGACCAAGGAACAAAATGAGAGCCCGAGGAAGAAAACCAGAGTCCGAGGAATAAAACCAGAGCCCGAGGAAACAAACCAGAGCCTGAGGAACAAAACCAGAGACTGAGGAACAAAACCAGATCTTGAGAAGCAAAACCACGGCCCGAGGAACAAAACCAGAGCCCGAGGAAGACAACCAGAGTCCGAGGAACAAAACCAGAGCCTGAGGAAGAAAACCAGAGCCCGAGGAACAAAACCAGCCATCGAGGAACAAAACCAGAGCCTGAGAAAGAAAATGAGAGCCAGGGGAAGACAACCAGAGCTAGACGAGCAAAACCAAAGCTCGAGGAACAAAACCAGAGCCCGAGGAACGAAACCAGAGCCGACAGAACAAAACCAGATGCCGAAGAACAAAAGGAGGGCCCGAGGAACAAAATCAGAGCCCCTGAAACTAAACGAGAGCCCGAGGAACAAAATGAGAGCCCGAGGAACAAAACCAGAGCAAATGGAACTAAACCAGAGCCCGAGGAACAAAACCAGAGCCCGAGGAACAAAACCAGAGCCCGAGGAACAAATCCAGAACCCGAGGAACAAAACCAGAGCCAGAGGAAAAATAAGAGGGCCCGAGGAACAAAACCAGAGCCCGTGGAACAAATCAAGAGCCCGAGAACTAAACCAGAGCCCAAAGAACAAAACCAGAGCCCGTGCAATTAAACCAGACCCCGAGGAAGAAATCGAGAGCCCAAGGAATAAAACCAGTGCTGGAGAAGCAAAACCAGACCTCAAGGAACAAAACCAGAGCCTGAGGAACAAAACCAGAGCCCTAGGAACAAAACAAAGAGCCTGCGGAACAAAACCAGAGCCCAAGGAACAAAAGCAGAGCCCGAGGAAGAAAAGGAGGGCTGGAGGAACAAAACTAGAGCACATGGAACCAAACCAGAGCCCGAGGAACAAAACCAGAGCCCGAGGAAGAAATCCAGAGCCCGAGGAACAAAACCAGCCATCGAGGAACAAAACCAGCCATCGAGGAACAAAACCAGAGCCTGAGAAAGAAAATGAGAGCTGGGGGAAGACAACCAGAGCTAGACGAGCAAAACCAAAGCTCGAGGAACAAAACCAGAGCCCGAGGAACGAAACCAGAGCCGACAGAACAAAACCAGATGCCGAAGAACAAAAGGAGGGCCCGAGGAACAAAACCAGAGCCCCTGAAACTAAACGGGAGCCCGAGGAACAAAATGAGAGCCCGAGGAACAAAACAAGAGCAAATGGAACTAAACCAGAGCCCGAGGAACAAAACCAGAGCCCGAGGAACAAAACCAGAGCCCGAGGAACAAATCCAGAACCCGAGGAACAAAACCAGAGCCAGAGGAAAAATAAGAGGGCCCGAGGAACAAAACCGGAGCCCGTGGAACAAATCAAGAGCCCGAGAACTAAACCAGAGCCCAAAGAACAAAACCAGAGCCCGTGCAATTAAACCAGACCCCGAGGAAGAAATCGAGAGCCCAAGGAATAAAACCAGTGCTGGAGAAGCAAAACCAGACCTCAAGGAACAAAACCAGAGCCTGAGGAACAAAACCAGAGCCCGAGGAACAAAACAAAGAGCCCAAGGAACAAAACCAGAGCCCAAGGAACAAAACCAGAGCCCGAGGAAGAAAAGGAGGGCTGGAGGAACAAAACTAGAGCACATGGAACCAAACCAGAGCCCGAGGAACAAAACCAGAGCTGGAGGAGCAAAACTAGGGACCAAGGAACAAAATGAGAGCCCGAGGAAGAAAACCAGAGTCCGAGGAATAAAACCAGAGCCCGAGGAAACAAACCAGAGCCTGAGGAACAAAACCAGAGACTGAGGAACAAAACCAGATCTGGAGGAGCAAAACCACGGCCCGAGGAACAAAACCAGAGCCCGAGGAAGAAAACCAGAGTCCGAGGAACAAAACCAGAGCCTGAGGAAGAAAACCAGAGCCCGAGGAACAAAACCAGCCATCGAGGAACAAAACCAGAGCCTGAGAAAGAAAATGAGAGCCAGGGGAAGACAACCAGAGCTAGACGAGCAAAACCAAAGCTCGAGGAACAAAACCAGAGCCCGAGGAACGAAACCAGAGCCGACAGAACAAAACCAGATGCCGAAGAACAAAAGGAGGGCCCGAGGAACAAAACCAGAGCCCCTGAAAGTAAACGGGAGCCCGAGGAACAAAATGAGAGCCCGAGGAACAAAACCAGAGCAAATGGAACTAAACCAGAGCCCGAGGAACAAAACCAGAGCCCGAGGAACAAAACCAGAGCCCGAGGAACAAATCCAGAACCCGAGGAACAAAACCAGAGCCAGAGGAAAAATAAGAGGGCCGAGGAACAAAACCAGAGCCCGTGGAACAAATCAAGAGCCCGAGAACTAAACCAGAGCCCAAAGAACAAAACCAGAGCCCGTGCAATTAAACCAGACCCCGAGGAAGAAATCGAGAGCCCAAGGAATAAAACCAGTGCTGGAGAAGCAAAACCAGACCTCAAGGAACAAAACCAGAGCCTGAGGAACAAAACCAGAGCCCGAGGAACAAAACAAAGAGCCTGCGGAACAAAACCAGAGCCCAAGGAACAAAAGCAGAGCCCGAGGAAGAAAAGGAGGGCTGGAGGAACAAAACTAGAGCACATGGAACCAAACCAGAGCCCGAGGAACAAAACCAGAGCCCGAGGAAACAAACCAGAGCCCGAGGAAAAAAACCAGCCATCGAGGAACAAAACCAGCCATTGTGGAACAAAACCAGAGCCTGAGAAAGAAAATGAGAGCCAGGGGAAGACAACCAGAGCTAGACGAGCAAAACCAAGGCTCGAGGAACAAAACCAGAGCCCGAGGAACGAAACCAGAGCCGACAGAACAAAACCAGATGCCGAAGAACAAAAGGAGGGCCCGAGGAACAAAACCAGAGCCCCTGAAACTAAACGGGAGCCCGAGGAACAAAATGAGAGCTCGAGGAACAAAACCAGAGCAAATGGAACTAAACCAGAGCCCGAGGAACAAAACCAGAGCCCGAGGAACAAAACCAGAGCCCGAGGAACAAATCCAGAACCTGAGGAAAAAAACCAGAGCCAGAGGAAAAATAAGAGGGCCCGAGGAACAAAACCAGAGCCCGTGGAACAAATCAAGAGCCCGAGAACTAAACCAGAGCCCAAAGAACAAAAGCAGAGCCCGTGCAATTAAACCAGACCCCGAGGAAGAAATCGAGAGCCCAAGGAATAAAACCAGTGCTCGAGAAGCAAAACCAGACCTCAAGGAACAAAACCAGAGCCTGAGGAACAAAACCAAAGCCCGAGGAACAAAACAAAGAGCCTGCGGAACAAAACCAGAGCCCAAGGAACAAAACCAGAGCCCGAGGAAGAAAAGGAGGGCTGGAGGAACAAAACTAGAGCACATGGAACCAAAACAGAGCCCGAGGAACAAAACCAGAGCCCGAGGAAGAAATCCAGAGCCCGAGGAACAAAACCAGCCATCGAGGAACAAAACCAGCCATCGAGGAACAAAACCAGAGCCTGAGAAAGAAAATGAGAGCTGGGGGAAGACAACCAGAGCTAGACGAGCAAAACCAAAGCTCGAGGAACAAAACCAGAGCCCGAGGAACGAAACCAGAGCCGACAGAACAAAACCAGATGCCGAAGAACAAAAGGAGGGCCCGAGGAACAAAACCAGAGCCCCTGAAACTAAACGGGAGCCCGAGGAACAAAATGAGAGCCCGAGGAACAAAACAAGAGCAAATGGAACTAAACCAGAGCCCGAGGAACAAAACCAGAGCCCGAGGAACAAAACCAGAGCCCGAGGAACAAATCCAGAACCCGAGGAACAAAACCAGAGCCAGAGGAAAAATAAGAGGGCCCGAGGAACAAAACCGGAGCCCGTGGAACAAATCAAGAGCCCGAGAACTAAACCAGAGCCCAAAGAACAAAACCAGAGCCCGTGCAATTAAACCAGACCCCGAGGAAGAAATCGAGAGCCCAAGGAATAAAACCAGTGCTGGAGAAGCAAAACCAGACCTCAAGGAACAAAACCAGAGCCTGAGGAACAAAACCAGAGCCCGAGGAACAAAACAAAGAGCCTGCGGAACAAAACCAGAGCCCAAGGAACAAAAGCAGAGCCCGAGGAAGAAAAGGAGGGCTGGAGGAACAAAACTAGAGCACATGGAACCAAACCAGAGCCCGAGGAACAAAACCAGAGCTGGAGGAGCAAAACTAGGGACCAAGGAACAAAATGAGAGCCCGAGGAAGAAAACCAGAGTCCGAGGAATAAAACCAGAGCCCGAGGAAACAAACCAGAGCCTGAGGAACAAAACCAGAGACTGAGGAACAAAACCAGATCTGGAGGAGCAAAACCACGGCCCGAGGAACAAAACCAGAGCCCGAGGAAGAAAACCAGAGTCCGAGGAACAAAACCAGAGCCTGAGGAAGAAAACCAGAGCCCGAGGAACAAAACCAGCCATCGAGGAACAAAACCAGAGCCTGAGAAAGAAAATGAGAGCCAGGGGAAGACAACCAGAGCTAGACGAGCAAAACCAAAGCTCGAGGAACAAAACCAGAGCCCGAGGAACGAAACCAGAGCCGACAGAACAAAACCAGATGCCGAAGAACAAAAGGAGGGCCCGAGGAACAAAACCAGAGCCCCTGAAAGTAAACGGGAGCCCGAGGAACAAAATGAGAGCCCGAGGAACAAAACCAGAGCAAATGGAACTAAACCAGAGCCCGAGGAACAAAACCAGAGCCCGAGGAACAAAACCAGAGCCCGAGGAACAAATCCAGAACCCGAGGAACAAAACCAGAGCCAGAGGAAAAATAAGAGGGCCGAGGAACAAAACCAGAGCCCGTGGAACAAATCAAGAGCCCGAGAACTAAACCAGAGCCCAAAGAACAAAACCAGAGCCCGTGCAATTAAACCAGACCCCGAGGAAGAAATCGAGAGCCCAAGGAATAAAACCAGTGCTGGAGAAGCAAAACCAGACCTCAAGGAACAAAACCAGAGCCTGAGGAACAAAACCAGAGCCCGAGGAACAAAACAAAGAGCCTGCGGAACAAAACCAGAGCCCAAGGAACAAAAGCAGAGCCCGAGGAAGAAAAGGAGGGCTGGAGGAACAAAACTAGAGCACATGGAACCAAACCAGAGCCCGAGGAACAAAACCAGAGCCCGAGGAAACAAACCAGAGCCCGAGGAACAAAACCAGCCATCGAGGAACAAAACCAGCCATTGTGGAACAAAACCAGAGCCTGAGAAAGAAAATGAGAGCCAGGGGAAGACAACCAGAGCTAGACGAGCAAAACCAAGGCTCGAGGAACAAAACCAGAGCCCGAGGAACGAAACCAGAGCCGACAGAACAAAACCAGATGCCGAAGAACAAAAGGAGGGCCCGAGGAACAAAACCAGAGCCCCTGAAACTAAACGGGAGCCCGAGGAACAAAATGAGAGCTCGAGGAACAAAACCAGAGCAAATGGAACTAAACCAGAGCCCGAGGAACAAAACCAGAGCCCGAGGAACAAAACCAGAGCCCGAGGAACAAATCCAGAACCTGAGGAAAAAAACCAGAGCCAGAGGAAAAATAAGAGGGCCCGAGGAACAAAACCAGAGCCCGTGGAACAAATCAAGAGCCCGAGAACTAAACCAGAGCCCAAAGAACAAAAGCAGAGCCCGTGCAATTAAACCAGACCCCGAGGAAGAAATCGAGAGCCCAAGGAATAAAACCAGTGCTGGAGAAGCAAAACCAGACCTCAAGGAACAAAACCAGAGCCTGAGGAACAAAACCAGAGCCCGAGGAACAAAACAAAGAGCCTGCGGAACAAAACCAGAGCCCAAGGAACAAAAGCAGAGCCCGAGGAAGAAAAGGAGGGCTGGAGGAACAAAACTAGAGCACATGGAACCAAACCAGAGCCCGAGGAACAAAACCAGAGCTGGAGGAGCAAAACTAGGGACCAAGGAACAAAATGAGAGCCCGAGGAAGAAAACCAGAGTCCGAGGAATAAAACCAGAGCCCGAGGAAACAAACCAGAGCCTGAGGAACAAAACCAGAGACTGAGGAACAAAACCAGATCTTGAGAAGCAAAACCACGGCCCGAGGAACAAAACCAGAGCCCGAGGAAGAAAACCAGAGTCCGAGGAACAAAACCAGAGCCTGAGGAAGAAAACCAGAGCCCGAGGAACAAAACCAGCCATCGAGGAACAAAACCAGAGCCTGAGAAAGAAAATGAGAGCCAGGGGAAGACAACCAGAGCTAGACGAGCAAAACCAAAGCTCGAGGAACAAAACCAGAGCCCGAGGAACGAAACGAGAGCCGACAGAACAAAACCAGATGCCGAAGAACAAAAGGAGGGCCCGAGGAACAAAACCAGAGCCCCTGAAAGTAAACGGGAGCCCGAGGAACAAAACGAGAGCCCGAGGAACAAAACCAGAGCAAATGGAACTAAACCAGAGCCCGAGGAACAAAACCAGAGCCCGAGGAACAAAACCAGAGCCCGAGGAACAAATCCAGAACCCGAGGAACAAAACCAGAGCCAGAGGAAAAATAAGAGGGCCGAGGAACAAAACCAGAGCCCGTGGAACAAATCAAGAGCCCGAGAACTAAACCAGAGCCCAAAGAACAAAACCAGAGCCCGTGCAATTAAACCAGACCCCGAGGAAGAAATCGAGAGCCCAAGGAATAAAACCAGTGCTGGAGAAGCAAAACCAGACCTCAAGGAACAAAACCAGAGCCTGAGGAACAAAACCAAAGCCCGAGGAACAAAACAAAGAGCCTGCGGAACAAAACCAGAGCCCAAGGAACAAAACCAGAGCCCGAGGAAGAAAAGGAGGGCTGGAGGAACAAAACTAGAGCACATGGAACCAAAACAGAGCCCGAGGAACAAAACCAGAGCCCGAGGAAGAAATCCAGAGCCCGAGGAACAAAACCAGCCATCGAGGAACAAAACCAGCCATCGAGGAACAAAACCAGAGCCTGAGAAAGAAAATGAGAGCTGGGGGAAGACAACCAGAGCTAGACGAGCAAAACCAAAGCTCGAGGAACAAAACCAGAGCCCGAGGAACGAAACCAGAGCCGACAGAACAAAACCAGATGCCGAAGAACAAAAGGAGGGCCCGAGGAACAAAACCAGAGCCCCTGAAAGTAAACGGGAGCCCGAGGAACAAAATGAGAGCCCGAGGAACAAAACCAGAGCAAATGGAACTAAACCAGAGCCCGAGGAACAAAACCAGAGCCCGAGGAACAAAACCAGAGCCCGAGGAACAAATCCAGAACCCGAGGAACAAAACCAGAGCCAGAGGAAAAATAAGAGGGCCCGAGGAACAAAACCGGAGCCCGTGGAACAAATCAAGAGCCCGAGAACTAAACCAGAGCCCAAAGAACAAAACCAGAGCCCGTGCAATTAAACCAGACCCCGAGGAAGAAATCGAGAGCCCAAGGAATAAAACCAGTGCTGGAGAAGCAAAACCAGACCTCAAGGAACAAAACCAGAGCCTGAGGAACAAAACCAGAGCCCGAGGAACAAAACAAAGAGCCTGCGGAACAAAACCAGAGCCCAAGGAACAAAACCAGAGCCCGAGGAAGAAAAGGAGGGCTGGAGGAACAAAACTAGAGCACATGGAACCAAACCAGAGCCCGAGGAAAAAAAGCAGAGCTGGAGGAGCAAAACTAGGGACCAAGGAACAAAATGAGAGTCCGAGGAATAAAACCAGAGCCCGAGGAAACAAACCAGAGCCTGAGGGACAAAACCAGAGACTGAGGAACAAAAACAGATCTGGAGGAGCAAAACCACGGCCCGAGGAACAAATCCAGAGCCCGAGGAAGAAAACCAGAGTCCGAGGAACAAAACCAGAGCCTGAGGAAGAAAACCAGAGCCCGAGGAACAAAACCAGCCATCGAGGAACAAAACCAGAGCCTGAGAAAGAAAATGAGAGCCAGGGGAAGACAACCAGAGCTAGATGAGCAAAACCAAAGCTCGAGGAACAAAACCAGAGCCCGAGGAACGAAACCAGAGCCGACAGAACAAAACCAGATGCCGAAGAACAAAAGGAGGGCCCGAGGAACAAAACCAGAGCCCCTGAAACTAAACGGGAGCCCGAGGAACAAAATGAGAGCCCGAGGAACAAAACCAGAGCAAATGGAACTAAACCAGAGCCCGAGGAACAAAACCAGAGCCCGAGGAACAAAACCAGAGCCCGAGGAACAAATCCAGAACCCGAGGAACAAAACCAGAGCCCGAGGAACAAAACCAGAGCCCGAGGAACAAAACCAGAGCCCGTGGAACAAATCAAGAGCCCGAGAACTAAACCAGAGCCCAAAGAACAAAAGCAGAGCCCGTGCAATTAAACCAGACCCCGAGGAAGAAATCGAGAGCCCAAGGAATAAAACCAGTGCTGGAGAAGCAAAACCAGACCTCAAGGAACAAAACCAGAGCCTGAGGAACAAAACCAGAGCCCGAGGAACAAAACAAAGAGCCTGCGGAACAAAACCAGAGCCCAAGGAACAAAACCAGAGCCCGAGGAAGAAAAGGAGGGCTGGAGGAACAAAACTAGAGCACATGGAACCAAACCAGAGCCCGAGGAAGAAAACCAGAGTCCGAGGAACAAAACCAGAGCCTGAGGAAGAAAACCAGAGCCCGAGGAACAAAACCAGCCATCGAGGAACAAAACCAGAGCCTGAGAAAGAAAATGAGAGCCAGGGGAAGACAACCAGAGCTAGACGAGCAAAACCAAAGCTCGAGGAACAAAACCAGAGCCCGAGGAACGAAACCAGAGCCGACAGAACAAAACCAGATGCCGAAGAACAAAAGGAGGGCCCGAGGAACAAAACCAGAGCCCCTGAAACTAAACGGGAGCCCGAGGAACAAAACGAGAGCCCGAGGAACAAAACCAGAGCAAATGGAACTAAACCAGAGCCCGAGGAACAAAACCAGAGCCCGAGGAACAAAACCAGAGCCCGAGGAACAAATCCAGAACCCGAGGAACAAAACCAGAGCCAGAGGAAAAATAAGAGGGCCCGAGGAACAAAACCAGAGCCCGTGGAACAAATCAAGAGCCCGAGAACTAAACCAGAGCTGGAAGAACAAAACCAGAGCCCGTGCAATTAAACCAGACCCCGAGGAAGAAATCGAGAGCCCAAGGAATAAAACCAGTGCTGGAGAAGCAAAACCAGACCTCAAGGAAAAAAAACCAGAGCCTGAGGAACAAAACCAGAGCCCGAGGAACAAAACAAAGAGCCTGCGGAACAAAACCAGAGCCCAAGGAACAAAACCAGAGCCTGAGGAAGAAAAGGAGGGCTGGAGGAACAAAACTAGAGCACATGGAACCAAACCAGAGCCCGAGGAACAAAACCAGAGCTGGAGGAGCAAAACTAGGGACCAAGGAACAAAATGAGAGCCCGAGGAAGAAAACCAGAGTCCGAGGAATAAAACCAGAGCCCGAGGAAACAAACCAGAGCCTGAGGAACAAAACCAGAGACTGAGGAACAAAACCAGATCTTGAGAAGCAAAACCACGGCCCGAGGAACAAAACCAGAGCCCGAGGAAGACAACCAGAGTCCGAGGAACAAAACCAGAGCCTGAGGAAGAAAACCAGAGCCCGAGGAACAAAACCAGCCATCGAGGAACAAAACCAGAGCCTGAGAAAGAAAATGAGAGCCAGGGGAAGACAACCAGAGCTAGACGAGCAAAACCAAAGCTCGAGGAACAAAACCAGAGCCCGAGGAACGAAACCAGAGCCGACAGAACAAAACCAGATGCCGAAGAACAAAAGGAGGGCCCGAGGAACAAAACCAGAGCCCCTGAAACTAAACGAGAGCCCGAGGAACAAAATGAGAGCCCGAGGAACAAAACCAGAGCAAATGGAACTAAACCAGAGCCCGAGGAACAAAACCAGAGCCCGAGGAACAAAACCAGAGCCCGAGGAACAAATCCAGAACCCGAGGAACAAAACCAGAGCCAGAGGAAAAATAAGAGGGCCCGAGGAACAAAACCAGAGCCCGTGGAACAAATCAAGAGCCCGAGAACTAAACCAGAGCCCAAAGAACAAAACCAGAGCCCGTGCAATTAAACCAGACCCCGAGGAAGAAATCGAGAGCCCAAGGAATAAAACCAGTGCTGGAGAAGCAAAACCAGACCTCAAGGAACAAAACCAGAGCCTGAGGAACAAAACCAGAGCCCGAGGAACAAAACAAAGAGCCTGCGGAACAAAACCAGAGCCCAAGGAACAAAAACAGAGCCCGAGGAAGAAAAGGAGGGCTGGAGGAACAAAACTAGAGCACATGGAACCAAACCAGAGCCCGAGGAAAAAAAGCAGAGCTGGAGGAGCAAAACTAGGGACCAAGGAACAAAATGAGAGTCCGAGGAATAAAACCAGAGCCCGAGGAAACAAACCACAGCCTGAGGGACAAAACCAGAGACTGAGGAACAAAAACAGATCTGGAGGAGCAAAACCACGGCCCGAGGAACAAATCCAGAGCCCGAGGAAGAAAACCAGAGTCCGAGGAACAAAACCAGAGCCTGAGGAAGAAAACCAGAGCCCGAGGAACAAAACCAGCCATCGAGGAACAAAACCAGAGCCTGAGAAAGAAAATGAGAGCCAGGGGAAGACAACCAGAGCTAGATGAGCAAAACCAAAGCTCGAGGAACAAAACCAGAGCCCGAGGAACGAAACCAGAGCCGACAGAACAAAACCAGATGCCGAAGAACAAAAGGAGGGCCCGAGGAACAAAACCAGAGCCCCTGAAACTAAACGGGAGCCCGAGGAACAAAATGAGAGCCCGAGGAACAAAACCAGAGCAAATGGAACTAAACCAGAGCCCGAGGAACAAAACCAGAGCCCGAGGAACAAAACCAGAGCCCGAGGAACAAATCCAGAACCCGAGGAACAAAACCAGAGCCCGAGGAACAAAACCAGAGCCCGAGGAACAAAACCAGAGCCCGTGGAACAAATCAAGAGCCCGAGAACTAAACCAGAGCCCAAAGAACAAAAGCAGAGCCCGTGCAATTAAACCAGACCCCGAGGAAGAAATCGAGAGCCCAAGGAATAAAACCAGTGCTGGAGAAGCAAAACCAGACCTCAAGGAACAAAACCAGAGCCTGAGGAACAAAACCAGAGCCCGAGGAACAAAACAATGAGCCTGCGGAACAAAACCAGAGCCCAAGGAACAAAAGCAGAGCCCGAGGAAGAAAAGGAGGGCTGGAGGAACAAAACTAGAGCACATGGAACCAAACCAGAGCCCGAGGAAGAAAACCAGAGTCCGAGGAACAAAACCAGAGCCTGAGGAAGAAAACCAGAGCCCGAGGAACAAAACCAGCCATCGAGGAACAAAACCAGAGCCTGAGAAAGAAAATGAGAGCCAGGGGAAGACAACCAGAGCTAGACGAGCAAAACCAAAGCTCGAGGAACAAAACCAGAGCCCGAGGAACGAAACCAGAGCCGACAGAACAAAACCAGATGCCGAAGAACAAAAGGAGGGCCCGAGGAACAAAACCAGAGCCCCTGAAACTAAACGGGAGCCCGAGGAACAAAACGAGAGCCCGAGGAACAAAACCAGAGCAAATGGAACTAAACCAGAGCCCGAGGAACAAAACCAGAGCCCGAGGAACAAAACCAGAGCCCGAGGAACAAATCCAGAACCCGAGGAACAAAACCAGAGCCAGAGGAAAAATAAGAGGGCCCGAGGAACAAAACCAGAGCCCGTGGAACAAATCAAGAGCCCGAGAACTAAACCAGAGCCCAAAGAACAAAACCAGAGCCCGTGCAATTAAACCAGACCCCGAGGAAGAAATCGAGAGCCCAAGGAATAAAACCAGTGCTGGAGAAGCAAAACCAGACCTCAAGGAACAAAACCAGAGCCTGAGGAACAAAACCAGAGCCCGAGGAACAAAACAAAGAGCCCAAGGAACAAAACCAGAGCCCAAGGAACAAAACCAGAGCCCGAGGAAGAAATCCAGAGCCCGAGGAACAAAACCAGCCATCGAGGAACAAAACCAGCCATCGAGGAACAAAACCAGAGCCTGAGAAAGAAAATGAGAGCTGGGGGAAGACAACCAGAGCTAGACGAGCAAAACCAAAGCTCGAGGAACAAAACCAGAGCCCGAGGAACAAAACCAGAGCCCGTGGAACAAATCAAGAGCCCGAGAACTAAACCAGAGCCCAAAGAACAAAACCAGAGCCCGTGCAATTAAACCAGACCCCGAGGAAGAAATCGAGAGCCCAAGGAATAAAACCAGTGCTGGAGAAGCAAAACCAGACCTCAAGGAACAAAACCAGAGCCTGAGGAACAAAACCAGAGCCCGAGGAACAAAACAATGAGCCTGCGGAACAAAACCAGAGCCCAAGGAACAAAACCAGAGCCCGAGGAAGAAAAGGAGGGCTGGAGGAACAAAACTAGAGCACATGGAACCAAACCAGAGCCCGAGGAACAAAACCAGAGTCCGAGGAACAAAACCAGAGCCTGAGGAAGAAAACCAGAGCCCGAGGAACAAAACCAGCCATCGAGGAACAAAACCAGAGCCTGAGAAAGAAAATGAGAGCCAGGGGAAGACAACCAGAGCTAGACGAGCAAAACCAAAGCTCGAGGAACAAAACCAGAGACCGAGGAACGAAACCAGAGCCGACAGAACAAAACCAGATGCCGAAGAACAAAAGGAGGGCCCGAGGAACAAAACCAGAGCCCCTGAAACTAAACGGGAGCCCGAGGAACAAAACGAGAGCCCGAGGAACAAAACCAGAGCAAATGGAACTAAACCAGAGCCCGAGGAACAAAACCAGAGCCCGAGGAACAAAACCAGAGCCCGAGGAACAAATCCAGAACCCGAGGAACAAAACCAGAGCCAGAGGAAAAATAAGAGGGCCCGAGGAACAAAACCAGAGCCCGTGGAACAAATCAAGAGCCCGAGAACTAAACCAGAGCCCAAAGAACAAAACCAGAGCCCGTGCAATTAAACCAGACCCCGAGGAAGAAATCGAGAGCCCAAGGAATAAAACCAGTGCTGGAGAAGCAAAACCAGACCTCAAGGAAAAAAAACCAGAGCCTGAGGAACAAAACCAGAGCCCGAGGAACAAAACAAAGAGCCTGCGGAACAAAACCAGAGCCCAAGGAACAAAACCAGAGCCTGAGGAAGAAAAGGAGGGCTGGAGGAACAAAACTAGAGCACATGGAACCAAACCAGAGCCCGAGGAACAAAACCAGAGCTGGAGGAGCAAAACTAGGGACCAAGGAACAAAATGAGAGCCCGAGGAAGAAAACCAGAGTCCGAGGAATAAAACCAGAGCCCGAGGAAACAAACCAGAGCCTGAGGAACAAAACCAGAGACTGAGGAACAAAACCAGATCTTGAGAAGCAAAACCACGGCCCGAGGAACAAAACCAGAGCCCGAGGAAGACAACCAGAGTCCGAGGAACAAAACCAGAGCCTGAGGAAGAAAACCAGAGCCCGAGGAACAAAACCAGCCATCGAGGAACAAAACCAGAGCCTGAGAAAGAAAATGAGAGCCAGGGGAAGACAACCAGAGCTAGACGAGCAAAACCAAAGCTCGAGGAACAAAACCAGAGCCCGAGGAACGAAACCAGAGCCGACAGAACAAAACCAGATGCCGAAGAACAAAAGGAGGGCCCGAGGAACAAAACCAGAGCCCCTGAAACTAAACGAGAGCCCGAGGAACAAAATGAGAGCCCGAGGAACAAAACCAGAGCAAATGGAACTAAACCAGAGCCCGAGGAACAAAACCAGAGCCCGAGGAACAAAACCAGAGCCCGAGGAACAAATCCAGAACCCGAGGAACAAAACCAGAGCCAGAGGAAAAATAAGAGGGCCCGAGGAACAAAACCAGAGCCCGTGGAACAAATCAAGAGCCCGAGAACTAAACCAGAGCCCAAAGAACAAAACCAGAGCCCGTGCAATTAAACCAGACCCCGAGGAAGAAATCGAGAGCCCAAGGAATAAAACCAGTGCTGGAGAAGCAAAACCAGACCTCAAGGAACAAAACCAGAGCCTGAGGAACAAAACCAGAGCCCGAGGAACAAAACAAAGAGCCTGCGGAACAAAACCAGAGCCCAAGGAACAAAACCAGAGCCCGAGGAAGAAAAGGAGGGCTGGAGGAACAAAACTAGAGCACATGGAACCAAACCAGAGCCCGAGGAAAAAAAGCAGAGCTGGAGGAGCAAAACTAGGGACCAAGGAACAAAATGAGAGTCCGAGGAATAAAACCAGAGCCCGAGGAAACAAACCAGAGCCTGAGGGACAAAACCAGAGACTGAGGAACAAAAACAGATCTGGAGGAGCAAAACCACGGCCCGAGGAACAAATCCAGAGCCCGAGGAAGAAAACCAGAGTCCGAGGAACAAAACCAGAGCCTGAGGAAGAAAACCAGAGCCCGAGGAACAAAACCAGCCATCGAGGAACAAAACCAGAGCCTGAGAAAGAAAATGAGAGCCAGGGGAAGACAACCAGAGCTAGATGAGCAAAACCAAAGCTCGAGGAACAAAACCAGAGCCCGAGGAACGAAACCAGAGCCGACAGAACAAAACCAGATGCCGAAGAACAAAAGGAGGGCCCGAGGAACAAAACCAGAGCCCCTGAAACTAAACGGGAGCCCGAGGAACAAAACGAGAGCCCGAGGAACAAAACCAGAGCAAATGGAACTAAACCAGAGCCCGAGGAACAAAACCAGAGCCCGAGGAACAAAACCAGAGCCCGAGGAACAAATCCAGAACCCGAGGAACAAAACCAGAGCCCGAGGAACAAAACCAGAGCCCGAGGAACAAAACCAGAGCCCGTGGAACAAATCAAGAGCCCGAGAACTAAACCAGAGCCCAAAGAACAAAAGCAGAGCCCGTGCAATTAAACCAGACCCCGAGGAAGAAATCGAGAGCCCAAGGAATAAAACCAGTGCTGGAGAAGCAAAACCAGACCTCAAGGAACAAAACCAGAGCCTGAGGAACAAAACCAGAGCCCGAGGAACAAAACAATGAGCCTGCGGAACAAAACCAGAGCCCAAGGAACAAAACCAGAGCCCGAGGAAGAAAAGGAGGGCTGGAGGAACAAAACTAGAGCACATGGAACCAAACCAGAGCCCGAGGAACAAAACCAGAGTCCGAGGAACAAAACCAGAGCCTGAGGAAGAAAACCAGAGCCCGAGGAACAAAACCAGCCATCGAGGAACAAAACCAGAGCCTGAGAAAGAAAATGAGAGCCAGGGGAAGACAACCAGAGCTAGACGAGCAAAACCAAAGCTCGAGGAACAAAACCAGAGCCCGAGGAACGAAACCAGAGCCGACAGAACAAAACCAGATGCCGAAGAACAAAAGGAGGGCCCGAGGAACAAAACCAGAGCCCCTGAAACTAAACGGGAGCCCGAGGAACAAAACGAGAGCCCGAGGAACAAAACCAGAGCAAATGGAACTAAACCAGAGCCCGAGGAACAAAACCAGAGCCCGAGGAACAAAACCAGAGCCCGAGGAACAAATCCAGAACCCGAGGAACAAAACCAGAGCCAGAGGAAAAATAAGAGGGCCCGAGGAACAAAACCGGAGCCCGTGGAACAAATCAAGAGCCCGAGAACTAAACCAGAGCCCAAAGAACAAAACCAGAGCCCGTGCAATTAAACCAGACCCCGAGGAAGAAATCGAGAGCCCAAGGAATAAAACCAGTGCTGGAGAAGCAAAACCAGACCTCAAGGAACAAAACCAGAGCCTGAGGAACAAAACCAGAGCCCGAGGAACAAAACAAAGAGCCCAAGGAACAAAACCAGAGCCCAAGGAACAAAACCAGAGCCCGAGGAAGAAAAGGAGGGCTGGAGGAACAAAACTAGAGCACATGGAACCAAACCAGAGCCCGAGGAACAAAACCAGAGCTGGAGGAGCAAAACTAGGGACCAAGGAACAAAATGAGAGCCCGAGGAAGAAAACCAGAGTCCGAGGAATAAAACCAGAGCCCGAGGAAACAAACCAGAGCCTGAGGAACAAAACCAGAGACTGAGGAACAAAACCAGATCTTGAGAAGCAAAACCACGGCCCGAGGAACAAAACCAGAGCCCGAGGAAGACAACCAGAGTCCGAGGAACAAAACCAGAGCCTGAGGAAGAAAACCAGAGCCCGAGGAACAAAACCAGCCATCGAGGAACAAAACCAGAGCCTGAGAAAGAAAATGAGAGCCAGGGGAAGACAACCAGAGCTAGACGAGCAAAACCAAAGCTCGAGGAACAAAACCAGAGCCCGAGGAACGAAACCAGAGCCGACAGAACAAAACCAGATGCCGAAGAACAAAAGGAGGGCCCGAGGAACAAAATCAGAGCCCCTGAAACTAAACGAGAGCCCGAGGAACAAAATGAGAGCCCGAGGAACAAAACCAGAGCAAATGGAACTAAACCAGAGCCCGAGGAACAAAACCAGAGCCCGAGGAACAAAACCAGAGCCCGAGGAACAAATCCAGAACCCGAGGAACAAAACCAGAGCCAGAGGAAAAATAAGAGGGCCCGAGGAACAAAACCAGAGCCCGTGGAACAAATCAAGAGCCCGAGAACTAAACCAGAGCCCAAAGAACAAAACCAGAGCCCGTGCAATTAAACCAGACCCCGAGGAAGAAATCGAGAGCCCAAGGAATAAAACCAGTGCTGGAGAAGCAAAACCAGACCTCAAGGAACAAAACCAGAGCCTGAGGAACAAAACCAGAGCCCTAGGAACAAAACAAAGAGCCTGCGGAACAAAACCAGAGCCCAAGGAACAAAAGCAGAGCCCGAGGAAGAAAAGGAGGGCTGGAGGAACAAAACTAGAGCACATGGAACCAAACCAGAGCCCGAGGAACAAAACCAGAGCCCGAGGAAGAAATCCAGAGCCCGAGGAACAAAACCAGCCATCGAGGAACAAAACCAGCCATTGTGGAACAAAACCAGAGCCTGAGAAAGAAAATGAGAGCCAGGGGAAGACAACCAGAGCTAGACGAGCAAAACCAAGGCTCGAGGAACAAAACCAGAGCCCGAGGAACGAAACCAGAGCCGACAGAACAAAACCAGATGCCGAAGAACAAAAGGAGGGCCCGAGGAACAAAACCAGAGCCCCTGAAACTAAACGGGAGCCCGAGGAACAAAATGAGAGCTCGAGGAACAAAACCAGAGCAAATGGAACTAAACCAGAGCCCGAGGAACAAAACCAGAGCCCGAGGAACAAAACCAGAACCCGAGGAACAAATCCAGAACCTGAGGAAAAAAACCAGAGCCAGAGGAAAAATAAGAGGGCCCGAGGAACAAAACCAGAGCCCGTGGAACAAATCAAGAGCCCGAGAACTAAACCAGAGCCCAAAGAACAAAACCAGAGCCCGTGCAATTAAACCAGACCCCGAGGAAGAAATCGAGAGCCCAAGGAATAAAACCAGTGCTGGAGAAGCAAAACCAGACCTCAAGGAACAAAACCAGAGCCTGAGGAACAAAACCAGAGCCCGAGGAACAAAACAAAGAGCCTGCGGAACAAAACCAGAGCCCAAGGAACAAAACCAGAGCCCGAGGAAGAAAAGGAGGGCTGGAGGAACAAAACTAGAGCACATGGAACCAAACCAGAGCCCGAGGAACAAAACCAGAGCTGGAGGAGCAAAACTAGGGACCAAGGAACAAAATGAGAGCCCGAGGAAGAAAACCAGAGTCCGAGGAATAAAACCAGAGCCCGAGGAAACAAACCAGAGCCTGAGGAACAAAACCAGAGACTGAGGAACAAAACCAGATCTTGAGAAGCAAAACCACGGCCCGAGGAACAAAACCAGAGCCCGAGGAAGAAAACCAGAGTCCGAGGAACAAAACCAGAGCCTGAGGAAGAAAACCAGAGCCCGAGGAACAAAACCAGCCATCGAGGAACAAAACCAGAGCCTGAGAAAGAAAATGAGAGCCAGGGGAAGACAACCAGAGCTAGACGAGCAAAACCAAAGCTCGAGGAACAAAACCAGAGCCCGAGGAACAAAACGAGAGCCGACAGAACAAAACCAGATGCCGAAGAACAAAAGGAGGGCCCGAGGAACAAAACCAGAGCCCCTGAAAGTAAACGGGAGCCCGAGGAACAAAACGAGAGCCCGAGGAACAAAACCAGAGCAAATGGAACTAAACCAGAGCCCGAGGAACAAAACCAGAGCCCGAGGAACAAAACCAGAGCCCGAGGAACAAATCCAGAACCCGAGGAACAAAACCAGAGCCAGAGGAAAAATAAGAGGGCCGAGGAACAAAACCAGAGCCCGTGGAACAAATCAAGAGCCCGAGAACTAAACCAGAGCCCAAAGAACAAAACCAGAGCCCGTGCAATTAAACCAGACCCCGAGGAAGAAATCGAGAGCCCAAGGAATAAAACCAGTGCTCGAGAAGCAAAACCAGACCTCAAGGAACAAAACCAGAGCCTGAGGAACAAAACCAAAGCCCGAGGAACAAAACAAAGAGCCTGCGGAACAAAACCAGAGCCCAAGGAACAAAACCAGAGCCCGAGGAAGAAAAGGAGGGCTGGAGGAACAAAACTAGAGCACATGGAACCAAAACAGAGCCCGAGGAACAAAACCAGAGCCCGAGGAAGAAATCCAGAGCCCGAGGAACAAAACCAGCCATCGAGGAACAAAACCAGCCATCGAGGAACAAAACCAGAGCCTGAGAAAGAAAATGAGAGCTGGGGGAAGACAACCAGAGCTAGACGAGCAAAACCAAAGCTCGAGGAACAAAACCAGAGCCCGAGGAACGAAACCAGAGCCGACAGAACAAAACCAGATGCCGAAGAACAAAAGGAGGGCCCGAGGAACAAAACCAGAGCCCCTGAAACTAAACGGGAGCCCGAGGAACAAAATGAGAGCCCGAGGAACAAAACAAGAGCAAATGGAACTAAACCAGAGCCCGAGGAACAAAACCAGAGCCCGAGGAACAAAACCAGAGCCCGAGGAACAAATCCAGAACCCGAGGAACAAAACCAGAGCCAGAGGAAAAATAAGAGGGCCCGAGGAACAAAACCGGAGCCCGTGGAACAAATCAAGAGCCCGAGAACTAAACCAGAGCCCAAAGAACAAAACCAGAGCCCGTGCAATTAAACCAGACCCCGAGGAAGAAATCGAGAGCCCAAGGAATAAAACCAGTGCTGGAGAAGCAAAACCAGACCTCAAGGAACAAAACCAGAGCCTGAGGAACAAAACCAGAGCCCGAGGAACAAAACAAAGAGCCCAAGGAACAAAACCAGAGCCCAAGGAACAAAACCAGAGCCCGAGGAAGAAAAGGAGGGCTGGAGGAACAAAACTAGAGCACATGGAACCAAACCAGAGCCCGAGGAACAAAACCAGAGCTGGAGGAGCAAAACTAGGGACCAAGGAACAAAATGAGAGCCCGAGGAAGAAAACCAGAGTCCGAGGAATAAAACCAGAGCCCGAGGAAACAAACCAGAGCCTGAGGAACAAAACCAGAGACTGAGGAACAAAACCAGATCTGGAGGAGCAAAACCACGGCCCGAGGAACAAAACCAGAGCCCGAGGAAGAAAACCAGAGTCCGAGGAACAAAACCAGAGCCTGAGGAAGAAAACCAGAGCCCGAGGAACAAAACCAGCCATCGAGGAACAAAACCAGAGCCTGAGAAAGAAAATGAGAGCCAGGGGAAGACAACCAGAGCTAGACGAGCAAAACCAAAGCTCGAGGAACAAAACCAGAGCCCGAGGAACGAAACCAGAGCCGACAGAACAAAACCAGATGCCGAAGAACAAAAGGAGGGCCCGAGGAACAAAACCAGAGCCCCTGAAAGTAAACGGGAGCCCGAGGAACAAAATGAGAGCCCGAGGAACAAAACCAGAGCAAATGGAACTAAACCAGAGCCCGAGGAACAAAACCAGAGCCCGAGGAACAAAACCAGAGCCCGAGGAACAAATCCAGAACCCGAGGAACAAAACCAGAGCCAGAGGAAAAATAAGAGGGCCGAGGAACAAAACCAGAGCCCGTGGAACAAATCAAGAGCCCGAGAACTAAACCAGAGCCCAAAGAACAAAACCAGAGCCCGTGCAATTAAACCAGACCCCGAGGAAGAAATCGAGAGCCCAAGGAATAAAACCAGTGCTGGAGAAGCAAAACCAGACCTCAAGGAACAAAACCAGAGCCTGAGGAACAAAACCAGAGCCCGAGGAACAAAACAAAGAGCCTGCGGAACAAAACCAGAGCCCAAGGAACAAAAGCAGAGCCCGAGGAAGAAAAGGAGGGCTGGAGGAACAAAACTAGAGCACATGGAACCAAACCAGAGCCCGAGGAACAAAACCAGAGCCCGAGGAAACAAACCAGAGCCCGAGGAAAAAAACCAGCCATCGAGGAACAAAACCAGCCATTGTGGAACAAAACCAGAGCCTGAGAAAGAAAATGAGAGCCAGGGGAAGACAACCAGAGCTAGACGAGCAAAACCAAGGCTCGAGGAACAAAACCAGAGCCCGAGGAACGAAACCAGAGCCGACAGAACAAAACCAGATGCCGAAGAACAAAAGGAGGGCCCGAGGAACAAAACCAGAGCCCCTGAAACTAAACGGGAGCCCGAGGAACAAAATGAGAGCTCGAGGAACAAAACCAGAGCAAATGGAACTAAACCAGAGCCCGAGGAACAAAACCAGAGCCCGAGGAACAAAACCAGAGCCCGAGGAACAAATCCAGAACCTGAGGAAAAAAACCAGAGCCAGAGGAAAAATAAGAGGGCCCGAGGAACAAAACCAGAGCCCGTGGAACAAATCAAGAGCCCGAGAACTAAACCAGAGCCCAAAGAACAAAAGCAGAGCCCGTGCAATTAAACCAGACCCCGAGGAAGAAATCGAGAGCCCAAGGAATAAAACCAGTGCTCGAGAAGCAAAACCAGACCTCAAGGAACAAAACCAGAGCCTGAGGAACAAAACCAAAGCCCGAGGAACAAAACAAAGAGCCTGCGGAACAAAACCAGAGCCCAAGGAACAAAACCAGAGCCCGAGGAAGAAAAGGAGGGCTGGAGGAACAAAACTAGAGCACATGGAACCAAAACAGAGCCCGAGGAACAAAACCAGAGCCCGAGGAAGAAATCCAGAGCCCGAGGAACAAAACCAGCCATCGAGGAACAAAACCAGCCATCGAGGAACAAAACCAGAGCCTGAGAAAGAAAATGAGAGCTGGGGGAAGACAACCAGAGCTAGACGAGCAAAACCAAAGCTCGAGGAACAAAACCAGAGCCCGAGGAACGAAACCAGAGCCGACAGAACAAAACCAGATGCCGAAGAACAAAAGGAGGGCCCGAGGAACAAAACCAGAGCCCCTGAAACTAAACGGGAGCCCGAGGAACAAAATGAGAGCCCGAGGAACAAAACAAGAGCAAATGGAACTAAACCAGAGCCCGAGGAACAAAACCAGAGCCCGAGGAACAAAACCAGAGCCCGAGGAACAAATCCAGAACCCGAGGAACAAAACCAGAGCCAGAGGAAAAATAAGAGGGCCCGAGGAACAAAACCGGAGCCCGTGGAACAAATCAAGAGCCCGAGAACTAAACCAGAGCCCAAAGAACAAAACCAGAGCCCGTGCAATTAAACCAGACCCCGAGGAAGAAATCGAGAGCCCAAGGAATAAAACCAGTGCTGGAGAAGCAAAACCAGACCTCAAGGAACAAAACCAGAGCCTGAGGAACAAAACCAGAGCCCGAGGAACAAAACAAAGAGCCCAAGGAACAAAACCAGAGCCCAAGGAACAAAACCAGAGCCCGAGGAAGAAAAGGAGGGCTGGAGGAACAAAACTAGAGCACATGGAACCAAACCAGAGCCCGAGGAACAAAACCAGAGCTGGAGGAGCAAAACTAGGGACCAAGGAACAAAATGAGAGCCCGAGGAAGAAAACCAGAGTCCGAGGAATAAAACCAGAGCCCGAGGAAACAAACCAGAGCCTGAGGAACAAAACCAGAGACTGAGGAACAAAACCAGATCTGGAGGAGCAAAACCACGGCCCGAGGAACAAAACCAGAGCCCGAGGAAGAAAACCAGAGTCCGAGGAACAAAACCAGAGCCTGAGGAAGAAAACCAGAGCCCGAGGAACAAAACCAGCCATCGAGGAACAAAACCAGAGCCTGAGAAAGAAAATGAGAGCCAGGGGAAGACAACCAGAGCTAGACGAGCAAAACCAAAGCTCGAGGAACAAAACCAGAGCCCGAGGAACGAAACCAGAGCCGACAGAACAAAACCAGATGCCGAAGAACAAAAGGAGGGCCCGAGGAACAAAACCAGAGCCCCTGAAAGTAAACGGGAGCCCGAGGAACAAAATGAGAGCCCGAGGAACAAAACCAGAGCAAATGGAACTAAACCAGAGCCCGAGGAACAAAACCAGAGCCCGAGGAACAAAACCAGAGCCCGAGGAACAAATCCAGAACCCGAGGAACAAAACCAGAGCCAGAGGAAAAATAAGAGGGCCGAGGAACAAAACCAGAGCCCGTGGAACAAATCAAGAGCCCGAGAACTAAACCAGAGCCCAAAGAACAAAACCAGAGCCCGTGCAATTAAACCAGACCCCGAGGAAGAAATCGAGAGCCCAAGGAATAAAACCAGTGCTGGAGAAGCAAAACCAGACCTCAAGGAACAAAACCAGAGCCTGAGGAACAAAACCAGAGCCCGAGGAACAAAACAAAGAGCCTGCGGAACAAAACCAGAGCCCAAGGAACAAAAGCAGAGCCCGAGGAAGAAAAGGAGGGCTGGAGGAACAAAACTAGAGCACATGGAACCAAACCAGAGCCCGAGGAACAAAACCAGAGCCCGAGGAAACAAACCAGAGCCCGAGGAACAAAACCAGCCATCGAGGAACAAAACCAGCCATTGTGGAACAAAACCAGAGCCTGAGAAAGAAAATGAGAGCCAGGGGAAGACAACCAGAGCTAGACGAGCAAAACCAAGGCTCGAGGAACAAAACCAGAGCCCGAGGAACGAAACCAGAGCCGACAGAACAAAACCAGATGCCGAAGAACAAAAGGAGGGCCCGAGGAACAAAACCAGAGCCCCTGAAACTAAACGGGAGCCCGAGGAACAAAATGAGAGCTCGAGGAACAAAACCAGAGCAAATGGAACTAAACCAGAGCCCGAGGAACAAAACCAGAGCCCGAGGAACAAAACCAGAGCCCGAGGAACAAATCCAGAACCTGAGGAAAAAAACCAGAGCCAGAGGAAAAATAAGAGGGCCCGAGGAACAAAACCAGAGCCCGTGGAACAAATCAAGAGCCCGAGAACTAAACCAGAGCCCAAAGAACAAAAGCAGAGCCCGTGCAATTAAACCAGACCCCGAGGAAGAAATCGAGAGCCCAAGGAATAAAACCAGTGCTGGAGAAGCAAAACCAGACCTCAAGGAACAAAACCAGAGCCTGAGGAACAAAACCAGAGCCCGAGGAACAAAACAAAGAGCCTGCGGAACAAAACCAGAGCCCAAGGAACAAAAGCAGAGCCCGAGGAAGAAAAGGAGGGCTGGAGGAACAAAACTAGAGCACATGGAACCAAACCAGAGCCCGAGGAACAAAACCAGAGCTGGAGGAGCAAAACTAGGGACCAAGGAACAAAATGAGAGCCCGAGGAAGAAAACCAGAGTCCGAGGAATAAAACCAGAGCCCGAGGAAACAAACCAGAGCCTGAGGAACAAAACCAGAGACTGAGGAACAAAACCAGATCTTGAGAAGCAAAACCACGGCCCGAGGAACAAAACCAGAGCCCGAGGAAGAAAACCAGAGTCCGAGGAACAAAACCAGAGCCTGAGGAAGAAAACCAGAGCCCGAGGAACAAAACCAGCCATCGAGGAACAAAACCAGAGCCTGAGAAAGAAAATGAGAGCCAGGGGAAGACAACCAGAGCTAGACGAGCAAAACCAAAGCTCGAGGAACAAAACCAGAGCCCGAGGAACGAAACGAGAGCCGACAGAACAAAACCAGATGCCGAAGAACAAAAGGAGGGCCCGAGGAACAAAACCAGAGCCCCTGAAAGTAAACGGGAGCCCGAGGAACAAAACGAGAGCCCGAGGAACAAAACCAGAGCAAATGGAACTAAACCAGAGCCCGAGGAACAAAACCAGAGCCCGAGGAACAAAACCAGAGCCCGAGGAACAAATCCAGAACCCGAGGAACAAAACCAGAGCCAGAGGAAAAATAAGAGGGCCGAGGAACAAAACCAGAGCCCGTGGAACAAATCAAGAGCCCGAGAACTAAACCAGAGCCCAAAGAACAAAACCAGAGCCCGTGCAATTAAACCAGACCCCGAGGAAGAAATCGAGAGCCCAAGGAATAAAACCAGTGCTGGAGAAGCAAAACCAGACCTCAAGGAACAAAACCAGAGCCTGAGGAACAAAACCAAAGCCCGAGGAACAAAACAAAGAGCCTGCGGAACAAAACCAGAGCCCAAGGAACAAAAGCAGAGCCCGAGGAAGAAAAGGAGGGCTGGAGGAACAAAACTAGAGCACATGGAACCAAAACAGAGCCCGAGGAACAAAACCAGAGCCCGAGGAAGAAATCCAGAGCCCGAGGAACAAAACCAGCCATCGAGGAACAAAACCAGCCATCGAGGAACAAAACCAGAGCCTGAGAAAGAAAATGAGAGCCGGGGGAAGACAACCAGAGCTAGACGAGCAAAACCAAAGCTCGAGGAACAAAACCAGAGCCCGAGGAACGAAACCAGAGCCGACAGAACAAAACCAGATGCCGAAGAACAAAAGGAGGGCCCGAGGAACAAAACCAGAGCCCCTGAAACTAAACGGGAGCCCGAGGAACAAAATGAGAGCCCGAGGAACAAAACCAGAGCAAATGGAACTAAACCAGAGCCCGAGGAACAAAACCAGAGCCCGAGGAACAAAACCAGAGCCCGAGGAACAAATCCAGAACCCGAGGAACAAAACCAGAGCCCGAGGAACAAAACCAGAGCCAGAGGAACAAAACCAGAGCCCGTGGAACAAATCAAGAGCCCGAGAACTAAACCAGAGCCCAAAGAACAAAAGCAGAGCCCGTGCAATTAAACCAGACCCCGAGGAAGAAATCGAGAGCCCAAGGAATAAAACCAGTGCTGGAGAAGCAAAACCAGACCTCAAGGAACAAAACCAGAGCCTGAGGAACAAAACCAGAGCCCGAGGAACAAAACAATGAGCCTGCGGAACAAAACCAGAGCCCAAGGAACAAAACCAGAGCCCGAGGAAGAAAAGGAGGGCTGGAGGAACAAAACTAGAGCACATGGAACCAAACCAGAGCCCGAGGAACAAAACCAGAGTCCGAGGAACAAAACCAGAGCCTGAGGAAGAAAACCAGAGCCCGAGGAACAAAACCAGCCATCGAGGAACAAAACCAGAGCCTGAGAAAGAAAATGAGAGCCAGGGGAAGACAACCAGAGCTAGACGAGCAAAACCAAAGCTCGAGGAACAAAACCAGAGCCCGAGGAACGAAACCAGAGCCGACAGAACAAAACCAGATGCCGAAGAACAAAAGGAGGGCCCGAGGAACAAAACCAGAGCCCCTGAAACTAAACGGGAGCCCGAGGAACAAAACGAGAGCCCGAGGAACAAAACCAGAGCAAATGGAACTAAACCAGAGCCCGAGGAACAAAACCAGAGCCCGAGGAACAAAACCAGAGCCCGAGGAACAAATCCAGAACCCGAGGAACAAAACCAGAGCCAGAGGAAAAATAAGAGGGCCCGAGGAACAAAACCGGAGCCCGTGGAACAAATCAAGAGCCCGAGAACTAAACCAGAGCCCAAAGAACAAAACCAGAGCCCGTGCAATTAAACCAGACCCCGAGGAAGAAATCGAGAGCCCAAGGAATAAAACCAGTGCTGGAGAAGCAAAACCAGACCTCAAGGAACAAAACCAGAGCCTGAGGAACAAAACCAGAGCCCGAGGAACAAAACAAAGAGCCCAAGGAACAAAACCAGAGCCCAAGGAACAAAACCAGAGCCCGAGGAAGAAAAGGAGGGCTGGAGGAACAAAACTAGAGCACATGGAACCAAACCAGAGCCCGAGGAACAAAACCAGAGCTGGAGGAGCAAAACTAGGGACCAAGGAACAAAATGAGAGCCCGAGGAAGAAAACCAGAGTCCGAGGAATAAAACCAGAGCCCGAGGAAACAAACCAGAGCCTGAGGAACAAAACCAGAGACTGAGGAACAAAACCAGATCTTGAGAAGCAAAACCACGGCCCGAGGAACAAAACCAGAGCCCGAGGAAGACAACCAGAGTCCGAGGAACAAAACCAGAGCCTGAGGAAGAAAACCAGAGCCCGAGGAACAAAACCAGCCATCGAGGAACAAAACCAGAGCCTGAGAAAGAAAATGAGAGCCAGGGGAAGACAACCAGAGCTAGACGAGCAAAACCAAAGCTCGAGGAACAAAACCAGAGCCCGAGGAACGAAACCAGAGCCGACAGAACAAAACCAGATGCCGAAGAACAAAAGGAGGGCCCGAGGAACAAAATCAGAGCCCCTGAAACTAAACGAGAGCCCGAGGAACAAAATGAGAGCCCGAGGAACAAAACCAGAGCAAATGGAACTAAACCAGAGCCCGAGGAACAAAACCAGAGCCCGAGGAACAAAACCAGAGCCCGAGGAACAAATCCAGAACCCGAGGAACAAAACCAGAGCCAGAGGAAAAATAAGAGGGCCCGAGGAACAAAACCAGAGCCCGTGGAACAAATCAAGAGCCCGAGAACTAAACCAGAGCCCAAAGAACAAAACCAGAGCCCGTGCAATTAAACCAGACCCCGAGGAAGAAATCGAGAGCCCAAGGAATAAAACCAGTGCTGGAGAAGCAAAACCAGACCTCAAGGAACAAAACCAGAGCCTGAGGAACAAAACCAGAGCCCGAGGAACAAAACAAAGAGCCTGCGGAACAAAACCAGAGCCCAAGGAACAAAACCAGAGCCCGAGGAAGAAAAGGAGGGCTGGAGGAACAAAACTAGAGCACATGGAACCAAACCAGAGCCCGAGGAACAAAACCAGAGCCCGAGGAAGAAATCCAGAGCCCGAGGAACAAAACCAGCCATCGAGGAACAAAACCAGCCATTGTGGAACAAAACCAGAGCCTGAGAAAGAAAATGAGAGCCAGGGGAAGACAACCAGAGCTAGACGAGCAAAACCAAGGCTCGAGGAACAAAACCAGAGCCCGAGGAACGAAACCAGAGCCGACAGAACAAAACCAGATGCCGAAGAACAAAAGGAGGGCCCGAGGAACAAAACCAGAGCCCCTGAAACTAAACGGGAGCCCGAGGAACAAAATGAGAGCTCGAGGAACAAAACCAGAGCAAATGGAACTAAACCAGAGCCCGAGGAACAAAACCAGAGCCCGAGGAACAAAACCAGAACCCGAGGAACAAATCCAGAACCTGAGGAAAAAAACCAGAGCCAGAGGAAAAATAAGAGGGCCCGAGGAACAAAACCAGAGCCCGTGGAACAAATCAAGAGCCCGAGAACTAAACCAGAGCCCAAAGAACAAAACCAGAGCCCGTGCAATTAAACCAGACCCCGAGGAAGAAATCGAGAGCCCAAGGAATAAAACCAGTGCTGGAGAAGCAAAACCAGACCTCAAGGAACAAAACCAGAGCCTGAGGAACAAAACCAGAGCCCGAGGAACAAAACAAAGAGCCTGCGGAACAAAACCAGAGCCCAAGGAACAAAACCAGAGCCCGAGGAAGAAAAGGAGGGCTGGAGGAACAAAACTAGAGCACATGGAACCAAACCAGAGCCCGAGGAACAAAACCAGAGCTGGAGGAGCAAAACTAGGGACCAAGGAACAAAATGAGAGCCCGAGGAAGAAAACCAGAGTCCGAGGAATAAAACCAGAGCCCGAGGAAACAAACCAGAGCCTGAGGAACAAAACCAGAGACTGAGGAACAAAACCAGATCTTGAGAAGCAAAACCACGGCCCGAGGAACAAAACCAGAGCCCGAGGAAGAAAACCAGAGTCCGAGGAACAAAACCAGAGCCTGAGGAAGAAAACCAGAGCCCGAGGAACAAAACCAGCCATCGAGGAACAAAACCAGAGCCTGAGAAAGAAAATGAGAGCCAGGGGAAGACAACCAGAGCTAGACGAGCAAAACCAAAGCTCGAGGAACAAAACCAGAGCCCGAGGAACAAAACGAGAGCCGACAGAACAAAACCAGATGCCGAAGAACAAAAGGAGGGCCCGAGGAACAAAACCAGAGCCCCTGAAAGTAAACGGGAGCCCGAGGAACAAAACGAGAGCCCGAGGAACAAAACCAGAGCAAATGGAACTAAACCAGAGCCCGAGGAACAAAACCAGAGCCCGAGGAACAAAACCAGAGCCCGAGGAACAAATCCAGAACCCGAGGAACAAAACCAGAGCCAGAGGAAAAATAAGAGGGCCCGAGGAACAAAACCAGAGCCCGTGGAACAAATCAAGAGCCCGAGAACTAAACCAGAGCCCAAAGAACAAAACCAGAGCCCGTGCAATTAAACCAGACCCCGAGGAAGAAATCGAGAGCCCAAGGAATAAAACCAGTGCTCGAGAAGCAAAACCAGACCTCAAGGAACAAAACCAGAGCCTGAGGAACAAAACCAAAGCCCGAGGAACAAAACAAAGAGCCTGCGGAACAAAACCAGAGCCCAAGGAACAAAAGCAGAGCCCGAGGAAGAAAAGGAGGGCTGGAGGAACAAAACTAGAGCACATGGAACCAAACCAGAGCCCGAGGAACAAAACCAGAGCCCGAGGAAGAAATCCAGAGCCCGAGGAACAAAACCAGCCATCGAGGAACAAAACCAGCCATCGAGGAACAAAACCAGAGCCTGAGAAAGAAAATGAGAGCTGGGGGAAGACAACCAGAGCTAGACGAGCAAAACCAAAGCTCGAGGAACAAAACCAGAGCCCGAGGAACGAAACCAGAGCCGACAGAACAAAACCAGATGCCGAAGAACAAAAGGAGGGCCCGAGGAACAAAACCAGAGCCCCTGAAACTAAACGGGAGCCCGAGGAACAAAATGAGAGCCCGAGGAACAAAACAAGAGCAAATGGAACTAAACCAGAGCCCGAGGAACAAAACCAGAGCCCGAGGAACAAAACCAGAGCCCGAGGAACAAATCCAGAACCCGAGGAACAAAACCAGAGCCAGAGGAAAAATAAGAGGGCCCGAGGAACAAAACCGGAGCCCGTGGAACAAATCAAGAGCCCGAGAACTAAACCAGAGCCCAAAGAACAAAACCAGAGCCCGTGCAATTAAACCAGACCCCGAGGAAGAAATCGAGAGCCCAAGGAATAAAACCAGTGCTGGAGAAGCAAAACCAGACCTCAAGGAACAAAACCAGAGCCTGAGGAACAAAACCAGAGCCCGAGGAACAAAACAAAGAGCCCAAGGAACAAAACCAGAGCCCAAGGAACAAAAGCAGAGCCCGAGGAAGAAAAGGAGGGCTGGAGGAACAAAACTAGAGCACATGGAACCAAACCAGAGCCCGAGGAACAAAACCAGAGCTGGAGGAGCAAAACTAGGGACCAAGGAACAAAATGAGAGCCCGAGGAAGAAAACCAGAGTCCGAGGAATAAAACCAGAGCCCGAGGAAACAAACCAGAGCCTGAGGAACAAAACCAGAGACTGAGGAACAAAACCAGATCTGGAGGAGCAAAACCACGGCCCGAGGAACAAAACCAGAGCCCGAGGAAGAAAACCAGAGTCCGAGGAACAAAACCAGAGCCTGAGGAAGAAAACCAGAGCCCGAGGAACAAAACCAGCCATCGAGGAACAAAACCAGAGCCTGAGAAAGAAAATGAGAGCCAGGGGAAGACAACCAGAGCTAGACGAGCAAAACCAAAGCTCGAGGAACAAAACCAGAGCCCGAGGAACGAAACCAGAGCCGACAGAACAAAACCAGATGCCGAAGAACAAAAGGAGGGCCCGAGGAACAAAACCAGAGCCCCTGAAAGTAAACGGGAGCCCGAGGAACAAAATGAGAGCCCGAGGAACAAAACCAGAGCAAATGGAACTAAACCAGAGCCCGAGGAACAAAACCAGAGCCCGAGGAACAAAACCAGAGCCCGAGGAACAAATCCAGAACCCGAGGAACAAAACCAGAGCCAGAGGAAAAATAAGAGGGCCGAGGAACAAAACCAGAGCCCGTGGAACAAATCAAGAGCCCGAGAACTAAACCAGAGCCCAAAGAACAAAACCAGAGCCCGTGCAATTAAACCAGACCCCGAGGAAGAAATCGAGAGCCCAAGGAATAAAACCAGTGCTGGAGAAGCAAAACCAGACCTCAAGGAACAAAACCAGAGCCTGAGGAACAAAACCAGAGCCCGAGGAACAAAACAAAGAGCCTGCGGAACAAAACCAGAGCCCAAGGAACAAAAGCAGAGCCCGAGGAAGAAAAGGAGGGCTGGAGGAACAAAACTAGAGCACATGGAACCAAACCAGAGCCCGAGGAACAAAACCAGAGCCCGAGGAAACAAACCAGAGCCCGAGGAAAAAAACCAGCCATCGAGGAACAAAACCAGCCATTGTGGAACAAAACCAGAGCCTGAGAAAGAAAATGAGAGCCGGGGGAAGACAACCAGAGCTAGACGAGCAAAACCAAGGCTCGAGGAACAAAACCAGAGCCCGAGGAACGAAACCAGAGCCGACAGAACAAAACCAGATGCCGAAGAACAAAAGGAGGGCCCGAGGAACAAAACCAGAGCCCCTGAAACTAAACGGGAGCCCGAGGAACAAAATGAGAGCTCGAGGAACAAAACCAGAGCAAATGGAACTAAACCAGAGCCCGAGGAACAAAACCAGAGCCCGAGGAACAAAACCAGAGCCCGAGGAACAAATCCAGAACCTGAGGAAAAAAACCAGAGCCAGAGGAAAAATAAGAGGGCCCGAGGAACAAAACCAGAGCCCGTGGAACAAATCAAGAGCCCGAGAACTAAACCAGAGCCCAAAGAACAAAAGCAGAGCCCGTGCAATTAAACCAGACCCCGAGGAAGAAATCGAGAGCCCAAGGAATAAAACCAGTGCTCGAGAAGCAAAACCAGACCTCAAGGAACAAAACCAGAGCCTGAGGAACAAAACCAAAGCCCGAGGAACAAAACAAAGAGCCTGCGGAACAAAACCAGAGCCCAAGGAACAAAACCAGAGCCCGAGGAAGAAAAGGAGGGCTGGAGGAACAAAACTAGAGCACATGGAACCAAAACAGAGCCCGAGGAACAAAACCAGAGCCCGAGGAAGAAATCCAGAGCCCGAGGAACAAAACCAGCCATCGAGGAACAAAACCAGCCATCGAGGAACAAAACCAGAGCCTGAGAAAGAAAATGAGAGCTGGGGGAAGACAACCAGAGCTAGACGAGCAAAACCAAAGCTCGAGGAACAAAACCAGAGCCCGAGGAACGAAACCAGAGCCGACAGAACAAAACCAGATGCCGAAGAACAAAAGGAGGGCCCGAGGAACAAAACCAGAGCCCCTGAAACTAAACGGGAGCCCGAGGAACAAAATGAGAGCCCGAGGAACAAAACAAGAGCAAATGGAACTAAACCAGAGCCCGAGGAACAAAACCAGAGCCCGAGGAACAAAACCAGAGCCCGAGGAACAAATCCAGAACCCGAGGAACAAAACCAGAGCCAGAGGAAAAATAAGAGGGCCCGAGGAACAAAACCGGAGCCCGTGGAACAAATCAAGAGCCCGAGAACTAAACCAGAGCCCAAAGAACAAAACCAGAGCCCGTGCAATTAAACCAGACCCCGAGGAAGAAATCGAGAGCCCAAGGAATAAAACCAGTGCTGGAGAAGCAAAACCAGACCTCAAGGAACAAAACCAGAGCCTGAGGAACAAAACCAGAGCCCGAGGAACAAAACAAAGAGCCCAAGGAACAAAACCAGAGCCCAAGGAACAAAACCAGAGCCCGAGGAAGAAAAGGAGGGCTGGAGGAACAAAACTAGAGCACATGGAACCAAACCAGAGCCCGAGGAACAAAACCAGAGCTGGAGGAGCAAAACTAGGGACCAAGGAACAAAATGAGAGCCCGAGGAAGAAAACCAGAGTCCGAGGAATAAAACCAGAGCCCGAGGAAACAAACCAGAGCCTGAGGAACAAAACCAGAGACTGAGGAACAAAACCAGATCTGGAGGAGCAAAACCACGGCCCGAGGAACAAAACCAGAGCCCGAGGAAGAAAACCAGAGTCCGAGGAACAAAACCAGAGCCTGAGGAAGAAAACCAGAGCCCGAGGAACAAAACCAGCCATCGAGGAACAAAACCAGAGCCTGAGAAAGAAAATGAGAGCCAGGGGAAGACAACCAGAGCTAGACGAGCAAAACCAAAGCTCGAGGAACAAAACCAGAGCCCGAGGAACGAAACCAGAGCCGACAGAACAAAACCAGATGCCGAAGAACAAAAGGAGGGCCCGAGGAACAAAACCAGAGCCCCTGAAAGTAAACGGGAGCCCGAGGAACAAAATGAGAGCCCGAGGAACAAAACCAGAGCAAATGGAACTAAACCAGAGCCCGAGGAACAAAACCAGAGCCCGAGGAACAAAACCAGAGCCCGAGGAACAAATCCAGAACCCGAGGAACAAAACCAGAGCCAGAGGAAAAATAAGAGGGCCGAGGAACAAAACCAGAGCCCGTGGAACAAATCAAGAGCCCGAGAACTAAACCAGAGCCCAAAGAACAAAACCAGAGCCCGTGCAATTAAACCAGACCCCGAGGAAGAAATCGAGAGCCCAAGGAATAAAACCAGTGCTGGAGAAGCAAAACCAGACCTCAAGGAACAAAACCAGAGCCTGAGGAACAAAACCAGAGCCCGAGGAACAAAACAAAGAGCCTGCGGAACAAAACCAGAGCCCAAGGAACAAAAGCAGAGCCCGAGGAAGAAAAGGAGGGCTGGAGGAACAAAACTAGAGCACATGGAACCAAACCAGAGCCCGAGGAACAAAACCAGAGCCCGAGGAAACAAACCAGAGCCCGAGGAACAAAACCAGCCATCGAGGAACAAAACCAGCCATTGTGGAACAAAACCAGAGCCTGAGAAAGAAAATGAGAGCCAGGGGAAGACAACCAGAGCTAGACGAGCAAAACCAAGGCTCGAGGAACAAAACCAGAGCCCGAGGAACGAAACCAGAGCCGACAGAACAAAACCAGATGCCGAAGAACAAAAGGAGGGCCCGAGGAACAAAACCAGAGCCCCTGAAACTAAACGGGAGCCCGAGGAACAAAATGAGAGCTCGAGGAACAAAACCAGAGCAAATGGAACTAAACCAGAGCCCGAGGAACAAAACCAGAGCCCGAGGAACAAAACCAGAGCCCGAGGAACAAATCCAGAACCTGAGGAAAAAAACCAGAGCCAGAGGAAAAATAAGAGGGCCCGAGGAACAAAACCAGAGCCCGTGGAACAAATCAAGAGCCCGAGAACTAAACCAGAGCCCAAAGAACAAAAGCAGAGCCCGTGCAATTAAACCAGACCCCGAGGAAGAAATCGAGAGCCCAAGGAATAAAACCAGTGCTGGAGAAGCAAAACCAGACCTCAAGGAACAAAACCAGAGCCTGAGGAACAAAACCAGAGCCCGAGGAACAAAACAAAGAGCCTGCGGAACAAAACCAGAGCCCAAGGAACAAAAGCAGAGCCCGAGGAAGAAAAGGAGGGCTGGAGGAACAAAACTAGAGCACATGGAACCAAACCAGAGCCCGAGGAACAAAACCAGAGCTGGAGGAGCAAAACTAGGGACCAAGGAACAAAATGAGAGCCCGAGGAAGAAAACCAGAGTCCGAGGAATAAAACCAGAGCCCGAGGAAACAAACCAGAGCCTGAGGAACAAAACCAGAGACTGAGGAACAAAACCAGATCTTGAGAAGCAAAACCACGGCCCGAGGAACAAAACCAGAGCCCGAGGAAGAAAACCAGAGTCCGAGGAACAAAACCAGAGCCTGAGGAAGAAAACCAGAGCCCGAGGAACAAAACCAGCCATCGAGGAACAAAACCAGAGCCTGAGAAAGAAAATGAGAGCCAGGGGAAGACAACCAGAGCTAGACGAGCAAAACCAAAGCTCGAGGAACAAAACCAGAGCCCGAGGAACGAAACGAGAGCCGACAGAACAAAACCAGATGCCGAAGAACAAAAGGAGGGCCCGAGGAACAAAACCAGAGCCCCTGAAAGTAAACGGGAGCCCGAGGAACAAAACGAGAGCCCGAGGAACAAAACCAGAGCAAATGGAACTAAACCAGAGCCCGAGGAACAAAACCAGAGCCCGAGGAACAAAACCAGAGCCCGAGGAACAAATCCAGAACCCGAGGAACAAAACCAGAGCCAGAGGAAAAATAAGAGGGCCGAGGAACAAAACCAGAGCCCGTGGAACAAATCAAGAGCCCGAGAACTAAACCAGAGCCCAAAGAACAAAACCAGAGCCCGTGCAATTAAACCAGACCCCGAGGAAGAAATCGAGAGCCCAAGGAATAAAACCAGTGCTGGAGAAGCAAAACCAGACCTCAAGGAACAAAACCAGAGCCTGAGGAACAAAACCAAAGCCCGAGGAACAAAACAAAGAGCCTGCGGAACAAAACCAGAGCCCAAGGAACAAAAGCAGAGCCCGAGGAAGAAAAGGAGGGCTGGAGGAACAAAACTAGAGCACATGGAACCAAAACAGAGCCCGAGGAACAAAACCAGAGCCCGAGGAAGAAATCCAGAGCCCGAGGAACAAAACCAGCCATCGAGGAACAAAACCAGCCATCGAGGAACAAAACCAGAGCCTGAGAAAGAAAATGAGAGCTGGGGGAAGACAACCAGAGCTAGACGAGCAAAACCAAAGCTCGAGGAACAAAACCAGAGCCCGAGGAACGAAACCAGAGCCGACAGAACAAAACCAGATGCCGAAGAACAAAAGGAGGGCCCGAGGAACAAAACCAGAGCCCCTGAAAGTAAACGGGAGCCCGAGGAACAAAATGAGAGCCCGAGGAACAAAACCAGAGCAAATGGAACTAAACCAGAGCCCGAGGAACAAAACCAGAGCCCGAGGAACAAAACCAGAGCCCGAGGAACAAATCCAGAACCCGAGGAACAAAACCAGAGCCAGAGGAAAAATAAGAGGGCCCGAGGAACAAAACCGGAGCCCGTGGAACAAATCAAGAGCCCGAGAACTAAACCAGAGCCCAAAGAACAAAACCAGAGCCCGTGCAATTAAACCAGACCCCGAGGAAGAAATCGAGAGCCCAAGGAATAAAACCAGTGCTGGAGAAGCAAAACCAGACCTCAAGGAACAAAACCAGAGCCTGAGGAACAAAACCAGAGCCCGAGGAACAAAACAAAGAGCCTGCGGAACAAAACCAGAGCCCAAGGAACAAAAGCAGAGCCCGAGGAAGAAAAGGAGGGCTGGAGGAACAAAACTAGAGCACATGGAACCAAACCAGAGCCCGAGGAACAAAACCAGAGCTGGAGGAGCAAAACTAGGGACCAAGGAACAAAATGAGAGCCCGAGGAAGAAAACCAGACCCCGAGGAATAAAACCAGAGCCCGAGGAAACAAACCAGAGCCTGAGGAACAAAACCAGAGACTGAGGAACAAAACCAGATCTGGAGGAGCAAAACCACGGCCCGAGGAACAAAACCAGAGCCCGAGGAAGAAAACCAGAGTCCGAGGAACAAAACCAGAGCCTGAGGAAGAAAACCAGAGCCCGAGGAACAAAACCAGCCATCGAGGAACAAAACCAGAGCCTGAGAAAGAAAATGAGAGCCAGGGGAAGACAACCAGAGCTAGACGAGCAAAACCAAAGCTCGAGGAACAAAACCAGAGCCCGAGGAACGAAACCAGAGCCGACAGAACAAAACCAGATGCCGAAGAACAAAAGGAGGGCCCGAGGAACAAAACCAGAGCCCCTGAAAGTAAACGGGAGCCCGAGGAACAAAATGAGAGCCCGAGGAACAAAACCAGAGCAAATGGAACTAAACCAGAGCCCGAGGAACAAAACCAGAGCCCGAGGAACAAAACCAGAGCCCGAGGAACAAATCCAGAACCCGAGGAACAAAACCAGAGCCAGAGGAAAAATAAGAGGGCCGAGGAACAAAACCAGAGCCCGTGGAACAAATCAAGAGCCCGAGAACTAAACCAGAGCCCAAAGAACAAAACCAGAGCCCGTGCAATTAAACCAGACCCCGAGGAAGAAATCGAGAGCCCAAGGAATAAAACCAGTGCTGGAGAAGCAAAACCAGACCTCAAGGAACAAAACCAGAGCCTGAGGAACAAAACCAGAGCCCGAGGAACAAAACAAAGAGCCTGCGGAACAAAACCAGAGCCCAAGGAACAAAACCAGAGCCCGTGGAAGAAAAGGAGGGCTGGAGAAACAAAACTAGAGCACATGGAACCAAACCAGAGCCCGAGGAACAAAACCAGAGCCCGAGGAAGAAATCCAGAGCCCGAGGAACAAAACCAGCCATCGAGGAACAAAACCAGCCATCGAGGAACAAAACCAGAGCCTGAGAAAGAAAATGAGAGCCGGGGGAAGACAACCAGAGCTAGACGAGCAAAACCAAAGCTCGAGGAAAAAAACCAGAGCCCGAGGAACGAAACCAGAGCCGACAGAACAAAACCAGATGCCGAAGAACAAAAGGAGGGCCCGAGGAACAAAACCAGAGCCCCTGAAACTAAACGGGAGCCCGAGGAACAAAATGGGAGCCCGAGGAACAAAACCAGAGCAAATGGAACTAAACCAGAGCCCGAGGAACAAAACCAGAGCCCGAGGAACAAAACCAGAGCCCGAGGAACAAATCCAGAACCCGAGGAACAAAACCAGAGCCAGAGGAAAAATAAGAGGGCCCGAGGAACAAAACCAGAGCCCGTGGAACAAATCAAGAGCCCGAGAACTAAACCAGAGCCCAAAGAACAAAACCAGAGCCCGTGCAATTAAACCAGACCCCGAGGAAGAAATCGAGAGCCCAAGGAATAAAACCAGTGCTGGAGAAGCAAAACCAGACCTCAAGGAACAAAACCAGAGCCTGAGGAACAAAACCAGAGCCCGAGGAACAAAACAAAGAGCCCAAGGAACAAAACCAGAGCCCAAGGAACAAAACCAGAGCCCGAGGAAGAAAAGGAGGGCTGGAGGAACAACACTAGAGCACATGGAACCAAACCAGAGCCCGAGGAAAAAAAGCAGAGCTGGAGGAGCAAAACTAGGGACCAAGGAACAAAATGAGAGCCCGAGGAAGAAAACCAGAGTCCGAGGAATAAAACCAGAGCCCGAGGAAACAAACCAGAGCCTGAGGAACAAAACCAGAGACTGAGGAACAAAACCAGATCTGGAGGAGCAAAACCACAGCCCGAGGAAAAAAACCAGAGCCCGAGGAAGAAAACCAGAGTCCGAGGAACAAAACCAGAGCCTGAGGAAGAAAACCAGAGCCCGAGGAACAAAACCAGCCATCGAGGAACAAAACCAGAGCCTGAGAAAGAAAATGAGAGCCAGGGGAATACAACCAGAGCTAGACGAGCAAAACCAAAGCTCGAGGAACAAAACCAGAGCCCGAGGAACGAAACCAGAGCCGACAGAACAAAACCAGATGCCGAAGAACAAAAGGAGGGCCCGAGGAACAAAACCAGAGCCCCTGAAAGTAAACGGGAGCCCGAGGAACAAAATGAGAGCCCGAGGAACAAAACCAGAGCAAATGGAACTAAACCAGAGCCCGAGGAACAAAACCAGAGCCCGAGGAACAAAACCAGAGCCCGAGGAACAAATCCAGAACCTGAGGAAAAAAACCAGAGCCAGAGGAAAAATAACAGGGCCCGAGGAACAAAACCAGAGCCCGTGGAACAAATCAAGAGCCCGAGAACTAAACCAGAGCCCAAAGAACAAAACCAGAGCCCGTGCAATTAAACCAGACCCCGAGGAAGAAATCGAGAGCCCAAGGAATAAAACCAGTGCTGGAGAAGCAAAACCAGACCTCAAGGAACAAAACCAGAGCCTGAGGAACAAAACCAGAGCCCGAGGAACAAAACAAAGAGCCTGCGGAACAAAACCAGAGCCCAAGGAACAAAAGCAGAGCCCGAGGAAGAAAAGGAGGGCTGGAGGAACAAAACTAGAGCACATGGAACCAAACCAGAGCCCGAGGAACAAAACCAGAGCCCGAGGAAACAAACCAGAGCCCGAGGAACAAAACCAGCCATCGAGGAACAAAACCAGCCATTGTGGAACAAAACCAGAGCCTGAGAAAGAAAATGAGAGCCAGGGGAAGACAACCAGAGCTAGACGAGCAAAACCAAGGCTCGAGGAACAAAACCAGAGCCCGAGGAACGAAACCAGAGCCGACAGAACAAAACCAGATGCCGAAGAACAAAAGGAGGGCCCGAGGAACAAAACCAGAGCCCCTGAAACTAAACGGGAGCCCGAGGAACAAAATGAGAGCTCGAGGAACAAAACCAGAGCAAATGGAACTAAACCAGAGCCCGAGGAACAAAACCAGAGCCCGAGGAACAAAACCAGAGCCCGAGGAACAAATCCAGAACCTGAGGAAAAAAACCAGAGCCAGAGGAAAAATAAGAGGGCCCGAGGAACAAAACCAGAGCCCGTGGAACAAATCAAGAGCCCGAGAACTAAACCAGAGCCCAAAGAACAAAACCAGAGCCCGTGCAATTAAACCAGACCCCGAGGAAGAAATCGAGAGCCCAAGGAATAAAACCAGTGCTGGAGAAGCAAAACCAGACCTCAAGGAACAAAACCAGAGCCTGAGGAACAAAACCAGAGCCCGAGGAACAAAACAAAGAGCCTGCGGAACAAAACCAGAGCCCAAGGAACAAAACCAGAGCCCGAGGAAGAAAAGGAGGGCTGGAGGAACAAACCTAGAGCACATGGAACCAAACCAGAGCCCGAGGAACAAAACCAGAGCTGGAGGAGCAAAACTAGGGACCAAAGAACAAAATGAGAGCCCGAGGAAGAAAACCAGAGTCCGAGGAATAAAACCAGAGCCCGAGGAAACAAACCAGAGCCTGAGGAACAAAACCAGAGACTGAGGAACAAAACCAGATCTTGAGAAGCAAAACCACGGCCCGAGGAACAAAACCAGAGCCCGAGGAAGAAAACCAGAGTCCGAGGAACAAAACCAGAGCCTGAGAAAGAAAATGAGAGCCAGGGGAAGACAACCAGAGCTAGACGAGCAAAACCAAAGCTCGAGGAACAAAACCAGAGCCCGAGGAACGAAACCAGAACCGACAGAACAAAGCCAGATGCCGAAGAACAAAAGGAGGGCCCGAGGAACAAAACCAGAGCCCCTGAAACTAAACGAGAGCCCGAGGAACAAAATGAGAGCCCGAGGAACAAAACCAGAGCAAATGGAACTAAACCAGATCTGGAGGAACAAAACCAGAGCCCGAGGAACAAAACCAGAGCCCGAGGAACAACTCCAGAACCCGAGGAACAAAACCAGAGCCAGAGGAAAAATAAGAGGGCCCGAGGAACAAAACCAGAGCCCGTGGAACAAATCAAGAGCCCGAGAACTAAACCAGAGCCCAAAGAACAAAACCAGAGCCCGTGCAATTAAACCAGACCCCGAGGAAGAAATCGAGAGCCCAAGGAATAAAACCAGTGCTGGAGAAGCAAAACCAGACCTCAAGGAACAAAACCAGAGCCTGAGGAACAAAACCAGAGCCCGAGCAACAAAACAAAGAGCCTGCGGAACAAAACCAGAGCCCAAGGAACAAAACCAGAGCCCGTGGAAGAAAAGGAGGGCTGGAGGAACAAAACTAGAGCACATGGAACCAAACCAGAGCCCGAGGAACAAAACCAGAGCCCGAGGAAGAAATCCAGAGCCCGAGGAACAAAACCAGCCATCGAGGAACAAAACCATCCATTGTGGAACAAAACCAGAGCCTGAGAAAGAAAATGAGAGCCAGGGGAAGACAACCAGAGCTAGACGAGCAAAACCAAGGCTCGAGGAACAAAACCAGAGCCCGAGGAACGAAACCAGAGCCGACAGAACAAAACCAGATGCCGAAGAACAAAAGGAGGGCCCGAGGAACAAAACCAGAGCCCCTGAAACTAAACGGGAGCCCGAGGAACAAAATGAGAGCCCGAGGAACAAAACCAGAGCAAATGGAACTAAACCAGAGCCCGAGGAACAAAACCAGAGCCCGAGGAACAAAACCAGAGCCCGAGGAACAAATCCAGAACCTGAGGAACAAAACCAGAGCCAGAGGAAAAATAAGAGGGCCCGAGGAACAAAACCAGAGCCCGTGGAACAAATCAAGAGCCCGAGAACTAAACCAGAGCCCAAAGAACAAAAGCAGAGCCCGTGCAATTAAACCAGACCCCGAGGAAGAAATCGAGAGCCCAAGGAATAAAACCAGTGCTGGAGAAGCAAAACCAGACCTCAAGGAACAAAACCAGAGCCTGAGGAACAAAACCAGAGCCCGAGGAACAAAACAAAGAGCCTGCGGAACAAAACCAGAGCCCAAGGAACAAAAGCAGAGCCCGAGGAAGAAAAGGAGGGCTGGAGGAACAACACTAGAGCACATGGAACCAAACCAGAGCCCGAGGAACAAAACCAGAGCTGGAGGAGCAAAACTAGGGACCAAGGAACAAAATGAGAGCCCGAGGAAGAAAACCAGAGTCCGAGGAATAAAACCAGAGCCCGAGGAAACAAACCAGAGCCTGAGGAACAAAACCAGAGACTGAGGAACAAAACCAGATCTGGAGGAGCAAAACCACGGCCCGAGGAACAAAACCAGAGCCCGAGGAACAAAACAAAGAGCCTGCGGAACAAAACCAGAGCCCAAGGAACAAAACCAGAGCCTGAGGAAGAAAAGGAGGGCTGGAGGAACAACACTAGAGCACATGGAACCAAACCAGAGCCCGAGGAAAAAAAGCAGAGCTGGAGGAGCAAAACTAGGGACCAAGGAACAAAATGAGAGCCCGAGGAAGAAAACCAGAGTCCGAGGAATAAAACCAGAGCCCGAGGAAACAAACCAGAGCCTGAGGAACAAAACCAGAGACTGAGGAACAAAACCAGATCTGGAGGAGCAAAACCACGGCCCGAGGAACAAAACCAGAGCCCGAGGAAGAAAACCAGAGTCCGAGGAACAAAACCAGAGCCTGAGGAAGAAAACCAGAGCCCGAGGAACAAAACCAGCCATCGAGGAACAAAACCAGAGCCTGAGAAAGAAAATGAGAGCCAGGGGAAGACAACCAGAGCTAGACGAGCAAAACCAAAGCTCGAGGAACAAAACCAGAGCCCGAGGAACGAAACCAGAGCCGACAGAACAAAACCAGATGCCGAAGAACAAAAGGAGGGCCCGAGGAACAAAACCAGAGCCCCTGAAAGTAAACGGGAGCCCGAGGAACAAAATGAGAGCCCGAGGAACAAAACCAGAGCAAATGGAACTAAACCAGAGCCCGAGGAACAAAACCAGAGCCCGAGGAACAAAACCAGAGCCCGAGGAACAAATCCAGAACCCGAGGAACAAAACCAGAGCCAGAGGAAAAATAAGAGGGCCGAGGAACAAAACCAGAGCCCGTGGAACAAATCAAGAGCCCGAGAACTAAACCAGAGCCCAAAGAACAAAACCAGAGCCCGTGCAATTAAACCAGACCCCGAGGAAGAAATCGAGAGCCCAAGGAATAAAACCAGTGCTGGAGAAGCAAAACCAGACCTCAAGGAACAAAACCAGAGCCTGAGGAACAAAACCAGAGCCCGAGGAACAAAACAAAGAGCCTGCGGAACAAAACCAGAGCCCAAGGAACAAAACCAGAGCCCGTGGAAGAAAAGGAGGGCTGGAGAAACAAAACTAGAGCACATGGAACCAAACCAGAGCCCGAGGAACAAAACCAGAGCCCGAGGAAGAAATCCAGAGCCCGAGGAACAAAACCAGCCATCGAGGAACAAAACCAGCCATCGAGGAACAAAACCAGAGCCTGAGAAAGAAAATGAGAGCCGGGGGAAGACAACCAGAGCTAGACGAGCAAAACCAAAGCTCGAGGAAAAAAACCAGAGCCCGAGGAACGAAACCAGAGCCGACAGAACAAAACCAGATGCCGAAGAACAAAAGGAGGGCCCGAGGAACAAAACCAGAGCCCCTGAAACTAAACGGGAGCCCGAGGAACAAAATGGGAGCCCGAGGAACAAAACCAGAGCAAATGGAACTAAACCAGAGCCCGAGGAACAAAACCAGAGCCCGAGGAACAAAACCAGAGCCCGAGGAACAAATCCAGAACCCGAGGAACAAAACCAGAGCCAGAGGAAAAATAAGAGGGCCCGAGGAACAAAACCAGAGCCCGTGGAACAAATCAAGAGCCCGAGAACTAAACCAGAGCCCAAAGAACAAAACCAGAGCCCGTGCAATTAAACCAGACCCCGAGGAAGAAATCGAGAGCCCAAGGAATAAAACCAGTGCTGGAGAAGCAAAACCAGACCTCAAGGAACAAAACCAGAGCCTGAGGAACAAAACCAGAGCCCGAGGAACAAAACAAAGAGCCCAAGGAACAAAACCAGAGCCCAAGGAACAAAACCAGAGCCCGAGGAAGAAAAGGAGGGCTGGAGGAACAACACTAGAGCACATGGAACCAAACCAGAGCCCGAGGAAAAAAAGCAGAGCTGGAGGAGCAAAACTAGGGACCAAGGAACAAAATGAGAGCCCGAGGAAGAAAACCAGAGTCCGAGGAATAAAACCAGAGCCCGAGGAAACAAACCAGAGCCTGAGGAACAAAACCAGAGACTGAGGAACAAAACCAGATCTGGAGGAGCAAAACCACAGCCCGAGGAAAAAAACCAGAGCCCGAGGAAGAAAACCAGAGTCCGAGGAACAAAACCAGAGCCTGAGGAAGAAAACCAGAGCCCGAGGAACAAAACCAGCCATCGAGGAACAAAACCAGAGCCTGAGAAAGAAAATGAGAGCCAGGGGAATACAACCAGAGCTAGACGAGCAAAACCAAAGCTCGAGGAACAAAACCAGAGCCCGAGGAACGAAACCAGAGCCGACAGAACAAAACCAGATGCCGAAGAACAAAAGGAGGGCTCGAGGAACAAAACCAGAGCCCCTGAAAGTAAACGGGAGCCCGAGGAACAAAATGAGAGCCCGAGGAACAAAACCAGAGCAAATGGAACTAAACCAGAGCCCGAGGAACAAAACCAGAGCCCGAGGAACAAAACCAGAGCCCGAGGAACAAATCCAGAACCTGAGGAAAAAAACCAGAGCCAGAGGAAAAATAACAGGGCCCGAGGAACAAAACCAGAGCCCGTGGAACAAATCAAGAGCCCGAGAACTAAACCAGAGCCCAAAGAACAAAACCAGAGCCCGTGCAATTAAACCAGACCCCGAGGAAGAAATCGAGAGCCCAAGGAATAAAACCAGTGCTGGAGAAGCAAAACCAGACCTCAAGGAACAAAACCAGAGCCTGAGGAACAAAACCAGAGCCCGAGGAACAAAACAAAGAGCCTGCGGAACAAAACCAGAGCCCAAGGAACAAAAGCAGAGCCCGAGGAAGAAAAGGAGGGCTGGAGGAACAAAACTAGAGCACATGGAACCAAACCAGAGCCCGAGGAACAAAACCAGAGCCCGAGGAAACAAACCAGAGCCCGAGGAACAAAACCAGCCATCGAGGAACAAAACCAGCCATTGTGGAACAAAACCAGAGCCTGAGAAAGAAAATGAGAGCCAGGGGAAGACAACCAGAGCTAGACGAGCAAAACCAAGGCTCGAGGAACAAAACCAGAGCCCGAGGAACGAAACCAGAGCCGACAGAACAAAACCAGATGCCGAAGAACAAAAGGAGGGCCCGAGGAACAAAACCAGAGCCCCTGAAACTAAACGGGAGCCCGAGGAACAAAATGAGAGCTCGAGGAACAAAACCAGAGCAAATGGAACTAAACCAGAGCCCGAGGAACAAAACCAGAGCCCGAGGAACAAAACCAGAGCCCGAGGAACAAATCCAGAACCTGAGGAAAAAAACCAGAGCCAGAGGAAAAATAAGAGGGCCCGAGGAACAAAACCAGAGCCCGTGGAACAAATCAAGAGCCCGAGAACTAAACCAGAGCCCAAAGAACAAAACCAGAGCCCGTGCAATTAAACCAGACCCCGAGGAAGAAATCGAGAGCCCAAGGAATAAAACCAGTGCTGGAGAAGCAAAACCAGACCTCAAGGAACAAAACCAGAGCCTGAGGAACAAAACCAGAGCCCGAGGAACAAAACAAAGAGCCTGCGGAACAAAACCAGAGCCCAAGGAACAAAACCAGAGCCCGAGGAAGAAAAGGAGGGCTGGAGGAACAAACCTAGAGCACATGGAACCAAACCAGAGCCCGAGGAACAAAACCAGAGCTGGAGGAGCAAAACTAGGGACCAAAGAACAAAATGAGAGCCCGAGGAAGAAAACCAGAGTCCGAGGAATAAAACCAGAGCCCGAGGAAACAAACCAGAGCCTGAGGAACAAAACCAGAGACTGAGGAACAAAACCAGATCTTGAGAAGCAAAACCACGGCCCGAGGAACAAAACCAGAGCCCGAGGAAGAAAACCAGAGTCCGAGGAACAAAACCAGAGCCTGAGAAAGAAAATGAGAGCCAGGGGAAGACAACCAGAGCTAGACGAGCAAAACCAAAGCTCGAGGAACAAAACCAGAGCCCGAGGAACGAAACCAGAACCGACAGAACAAAGCCAGATGCCGAAGAACAAAAGGAGGGCCCGAGGAACAAAACCAGAGCCCCTGAAACTAAACGAGAGCCCGAGGAACAAAATGAGAGCCCGAGGAACAAAACCAGAGCAAATGGAACTAAACCAGATCTGGAGGAACAAAACCAGAGCCCGAGGAACAAAACCAGAGCCCGAGGAACAACTCCAGAACCCGAGGAACAAAACCAGAGCCAGAGGAAAAATAAGAGGGCCCGAGGAACAAAACCAGAGCCCGTGGAACAAATCAAGAGCCCGAGAACTAAACCAGAGCCCAAAGAACAAAACCAGAGCCCGTGCAATTAAACCAGACCCCGAGGAAGAAATCGAGAGCCCAAGGAATAAAACCAGTGCTGGAGAAGCAAAACCAGACCTCAAGGAACAAAACCAGAGCCTGAGGAACAAAACCAGAGCCCGAGCAACAAAACAAAGAGCCTGCGGAACAAAACCAGAGCCCAAGGAACAAAACCAGAGCCCGTGGAAGAAAAGGAGGGCTGGAGGAACAAAACTAGAGCACATGGAACCAAACCAGAGCCCGAGGAACAAAACCAGAGCCCGAGGAAGAAATCCAGAGCCCGAGGAACAAAACCAGCCATCGAGGAACAAAACCATCCATTGTGGAACAAAACCAGAGCCTGAGAAAGAAAATGAGAGCCAGGGGAAGACAACCAGAGCTAGACGAGCAAAACCAAGGCTCGAGGAACAAAACCAGAGCCCGAGGAACGAAACCAGAGCCGACAGAACAAAACCAGATGCCGAAGAACAAAAGGAGGGCCCGAGGAACAAAACCAGAGCCCCTGAAACTAAACGGGAGCCCGAGGAACAAAATGAGAGCCCGAGGAACAAAACCAGAGCAAATGGAACTAAACCAGAGCCCGAGGAACAAAACCAGAGCCCGAGGAACAAAACCAGAGCCCGAGGAACAAATCCAGAACCTGAGGAACAAAACCAGAGCCAGAGGAAAAATAAGAGGGCCCGAGGAACAAAACCAGAGCCCGTGGAACAAATCAAGAGCCCGAGAACTAAACCAGAGCCCAAAGAACAAAAGCAGAGCCCGTGCAATTAAACCAGACCCCGAGGAAGAAATCGAGAGCCCAAGGAATAAAACCAGTGCTGGAGAAGCAAAACCAGACCTCAAGGAACAAAACCAGAGCCTGAGGAACAAAACCAGAGCCCGAGGAACAAAACAAAGAGCCTGCGGAACAAAACCAGAGCCCAAGGAACAAAAGCAGAGCCCGAGGAAGAAAAGGAGGGCTGGAGGAACAACACTAGAGCACATGGAACCAAACCAGAGCCCGAGGAACAAAACCAGAGCTGGAGGAGCAAAACTAGGGACCAAGGAACAAAATGAGAGCCCGAGGAAGAAAAACAGAGTCCGAGGAATAAAACCAGAGCCCGAGGAAACAAACCAGAGCCTGAGGAACAAAACCAGAGACTGAGGAACAAAACCAGATCTGGAGGAGCAAAACCACGGCCCGAGGAACAAAACCAGAGCCCGAGGAACAAAACAAAGAGCCTGCGGAACAAAACCAGAGCCCAAGGAACAAAACCAGAGCCTGAGGAAGAAAAGGAGGGCTGGAGGAACAACACTAGAGCACATGGAACCAAACCAGAGCCCGAGGAAAAAAAGCAGAGCTGGAGGAGCAAAACTAGGGACCAAGGAACAAAATGAGAGCCCGAGGAAGAAAACCAGAGTCCGAGGAATAAAACCAGAGCCCGAGGAAACAAACCAGAGCCTGAGGAACAAAACCAGAGACTGAGGAACAAAACCAGATCTGGAGGAGCAAAACCACAGCCCGAGGAACAAAACCAGAGCCCGAGGAAGAAATCCAGAGCCCGAGGAACAAAACCAGCCATCGAGGAACAATACCAGCCATCGAGGAACAAAACCAGAGCCTGAGAAAGAAAATGAGAGCTGGGGGAAGACAACCAGAGCTAGACGAGCAAAACCAAAGCTCGAGGAACAAAACCAGAGCCCGAGGAACGAAACCAGAGCCGACAGAACAAAACCAGATGCCGAAGAACAAAAGGAGGGCCCGAGGAACAAAACCAGAGCCCCTGAAACTAAACGGGAGCCCGAGGAACAAAATGAGAGCCCGAGGAACAAAACCAGAGCAAATGGAACTAAACCAGAGCCCGAGGAACAAAACCAGAGCCCGAGGAACAAAACCAGAGCCCGAGGAACAACTCCAGAACCCGAGGAACAAAACCAGAGCCAGAGGAAAAATAAGAGGGCCCGAGGAACAAAACCAGAGCCCGTGGAACAAATCAAGAGCCCGAGAACTAAACCAGAGCCCAAAGAACAAAACCAGAGCCCGTGCAATTAAACCAGACCCCGAGGAAGAAATCGAGAGCCCAAGGAATAAAACCAGTGCTGGAGAAGCAAAACCAGACCTCAAGGAACAAAACCAGAGCCTGAGGAACAAAACCAGAGCCCGAGGAACAAAACAAAGAGCCCAAGGAACAAAACCAGAGCCCAAGGAACAAAACCAGAGCCCGAGGAAGAAAAGGAGGGCTTGAGGAACAAACCTAGAGCACATGGAACCAAACCAGAGCCCGAGGAACAAAACCAGAGCTGGAGGAGCAAAACTAGGGACCAAGGAACAAAATGAGAGCCCGAGGAAGAAAACCAGAGTCCGAGGAATAAAACCAGAGCCCGAGGAAACAAACCAGAGCCTGAGGAACAAAACCAGAGACTGAGGAACAAAACCAGATCTTGAGAAGCAAAACCACGGCCCGAGGAACAAAACCAGAGCCCGAGGAAGAAAACCAGAGTCCGAGGAACAAAACCAGAGCCTGAGAAAGAAAATGAGAGCCAGGGGAAGACAACCAGAGCTAGACGAGCAAAACCAAAGCTCGAGGAACAAAACCAGAGCCCGAGGAACGAAACCAGAACCGACAGAACAAAACCAGATGCCGAAGAACAAAAGGAGGGCCCGAGGAACAAAACCAGAGCCCCTGAAACTAAACGGGAGCCCGAGGAACAAAATGAGAGCCCGAGGAACAAAACCAGAGCAAATGGAACTAAACCAGAGCCCGAGGAACAAAACCAGAGCCCGAGGAACAAAACCAGAGCCCGAGGAACAAATCCAGAACCCGAGGAACAAAACCAGAGCCAGAGGAAAAATAAGAGGGCCCGAGGAACAAAACCAGAGCCCGTGGAACAAATCAAGAGCCCGAGAACTAAACCAGAGCCCAAAGAACAAAACCAGAGCCCGTGCAATTAAACCAGACCCCGAGGAAGAAATCGAGAGCCCAAGGAATAAAACCAGTGCTGGAGAAGCAAAACCAGACCTCAAGGAACAAAACCAGAGCCTGAGGAACAAAACCAGAGCCCGAGCAACAAAACAAAGAGCCTGCGGAACAAAACCAGAGCCCAAGGAACAAAACCAGAGCCCGTGGAAGAAAAGGAGGGCTGGAGGAACAAAACTAGAGCACATGGAACCAAACCAGAGCCCGAGGAACAAAACCAGAGCCCGAGGAAGAAATCCAGAGCCCGAGGAACAAAACCAGCCATCGAGGAACAAAACCATCCATTGTGGAACAAAACCAGAGCCTGAGAAAGAAAATGAGAGCCAGGGGAAGACAACCAGAGCTAGACGAGCAAAACCAAGGCTCGAGGAACAAAACCAGAGCCCGAGGAACGAAACCAGAGCCGACAGAACAAAACCAGATGCCGAAGAACAAAAGGAGGGCCCGAGGAACAAAACCAGAGCCCCTGAAACTAAACGGGAGCCCGAGGAACAAAATGAGAGCCCGAGGAACAAAACCAGAGCAAATGGAACTAAACCAGAGCCCGAGGAACAAAACCAGAGCCCGAGGAACAAAACCAGAGCCCGAGGAACAAATCCAGAACCTGAGGAACAAAACCAGAGCCAGAGGAAAAATAAGAGGGCCCGAGGAACAAAACCAGAGCCCGTGGAACAAATCAAGAGCCCGAGAACTAAACCAGAGCCCAAAGAACAAAACCAGAGCCCGTGCAATTAAACCAGACCCCGAGGAAGAAATCGAGAGCCCAAGGAATAAAACCAGTGCTGGAGAAGCAAAACCAGACCTCAAGGTACAAAACCAAAGCCTGAGGAACAAAACCAGAGCCCGAGGAACAAAACAAAGAGCCTGCGGAACAAAACCAGAGCCCAAGGAACAAAAGCAGAGCCCGAGGAAGAAAAGGAGGGCTGGAGGAACAAAACTAGAGCACATGGAACCAAACCAGAGCCCGAGGAACAAAAGCAGAGCTGGAGGAGCAAAACTAGGGACCAAGGAACAAAATGAGAGCCCGAGGAAGAAAACCAGAGTCCGAGGAATAAAACCAGAGCCCGAGGAAACAAACCAGAGCCTGAGGAACAAAACCAGAGACTGAGGAACAAAACCAGATCTGGAGGAGCAAAACCACGGCCCGAGGAACAAAACCAGAGCCCGAGGAAGAAAACCAGAGTCCGAGGAACAAAACCAGAGCCTGAGGAAGAAAACCAGAGCCCGAGGAACAAAACCAGCCATCGAGGAACAATACCAGCCATCGAGGAACAAAACCAGAGCCTGAGAAAGAAAATGAGAGCCAGGGGAAGACAACCAGAGCTAGACGAGCAAAACCAAAGCTCGAGGAACAAAACCAGAGCCCGAGGAACGAAACCAGAACCGACAGAACAAAACCAGATGCCGAAGAACAAAAGGAGGGCCCGAGGAACAAAACCAGAGCCCCTGAAACTAAACGGGAGCCCGAGGAACAAAATGAGAGCCCGAGGAACAAAACCAGAGCAAATGGAACTAAACCAGAGCCCGAGGAACAAAACCAGAGCCCGAGGAACAAAACCAGAGCCCGAGGAACAAATCCAGAACCCGAGGAACAAAACCAGAGCCAGAGGAAAAATAAGAGGGCCCGAGGAACAAAACCAGAGCCCGTGGAACAAATCAAGAGCCCGAGAACTAAACCAGAGCCCAAAGAACAAAACCAGAGCCCGTGCAATTAAACCAGACCCCGAGGAAGAAATCGAGAGCCCAAGGAATAAAACCAGTGCTGGAGAAGCAAAACCAGACCTCAAGGAACAAAACCAGAGCCTGAGGAACAAAACCAGAGCCCGAGCAACAAAACAAAGAGCCTGCGGAACAAAACCAGAGCCCAAGGAACAAAACCAGAGCCCGTGGAAGAAAAGGAGGGCTGGAGGAACAAAACTAGAGCACATGGAACCAAACCAGAGCCCGAGGAACAAAACCAGAGCCCGAGGAAGAAATCCAGAGCCCGAGGAACAAAACCAGCCATCGAGGAACAAAACCATCCATTGTGGAACAAAACCAGAGCCTGAGAAAGAAAATGAGAGCCAGGGGAAGACAACCAGAGCTAGACGAGCAAAACCAAGGCTCGAGGAACAAAACCAGAGCCCGAGGAACGAAACCAGAGCCGACAGAACAAAACCAGATGCCGAAGAACAAAAGGAGGGCCCGAGGAACAAAACCAGAGCCCCTGAAACTAAACGGGAGCCCGAGGAACAAAATGAGAGCCCGAGGAACAAAACCAGAGCAAATGGAACTAAACCAGAGCCCGAGGAACAAAACCAGAGCCCGAGGAACAAAACCAGAGCCCGAGGAACAAATCCAGAACCTGAGGAACAAAACCAGAGCCAGAGGAAAAATAAGAGGGCCCGAGGAACAAAACCAGAGCCCGTGGAACAAATCAAGAGCCCGAGAACTAAACCAGAGCCCAAAGAACAAAACCAGAGCCCGTGCAATTAAACCAGACCCCGAGGAAGAAATCGAGAGCCCAAGGAATAAAACCAGTGCTCGAGAAGCAAAACCAGACCTCAAGGAACAAAACCAGAGCCTGAGGAACAAAACCAGAGCCCGAGGAACAAAACAAAGAGCCTGCGGAACAAAACCAGAGCCCAAGGAACAAAAGCAGAGCCCGAGGAAGAAAAGGAGGGCTGGAGGAACAAAACTAGAGCACATGGAACCAAACCAGAGCCCGAGGAACAAAACCAGAGCTGGAGGAGCAAAACTAGGGACCAAGGAACAAAATGAGAGCCCGAGGAAGAAAACCAGACCCCGAGGAATAAAACCAGAGCCCGAGGAAACAAACCAGAGCCTGAGGAACAAAACCAGAGACTGAGGAACAAAACCAGATCTGGAGGAGCAAAACCACGGCCCGAGGAACAAAACCAGAGCCCGAGGAAGAAAACCAGAGTCCGAGGAACAAAACCAGAGCCTGAGGAAGAAAACCAGAGCCCGAGGAACAAAACCAGCCATCGAGGAACAAAACCAGAGCCTGAGAAAGAAAATGAGAGCCAGGGGAAGACAACCAGAGCTAGACGAGCAAAACCAAAGCTCGAGGAACAAAACCAGAGCCCGAGGAACGAAACCAGAACCGACAGAACAAAACCAGATGCCGAAGAACAAAAGGAGGGCCCGAGGAACAAAACCAGAGCCCCTGAAACTAAACGGGAGCCCGAGGAACAAAATGAGAGCCCGAGGAACAAAACCAGAGCAAATGGAACTAAACCAGAGCCCGAGGAACAAAACCAGAGCCCGAGGAACAAAACCAGAGCCCGAGGAACAAATCCAGAACCCGAGGAACAAAACCAGAGCCAGAGGAAAAATAAGAGGGCCCGAGGAACAAAACCAGAGCCCGTGGAACAAATCAAGAGCCCGAGAACTAAACCAGAGCCCAAAGAACAAAAGCAGAGCCCGTGCAATTAAACCAGACCCCGAGGAAGAAATCGAGAGCCCAAGGAATAAAACCAGTGCTGGAGAAGCAAAACCAGACCTCAAGGAACAAAACCAGAGCCTGAGGAACAAAACCAGAGCCCGAGCAACAAAACAAAGAGCCTGCGGAACAAAACCAGAGCCCAAGGAACAAAACCAGAGCCCGTGGAAGAAAAGGAGGGCTGGAGGAACAAAACTAGAGCACATGGAACCAAACCAGAGCCCGAGGAACAAAACCAGAGCCCGAGGAAGAAATCCAGAGCCCGAGGAACAAAACCAGCCATCGAGGAACAAAACCAGCCATTGTGGAACAAAACCAGAGCCTGAGAAAGAAAATGAGAGCCAGGGGAAGACAACCAGAGCTAGACGAGCAAAACCAAGGCTCGAGGAACAAAACCAGAGCCCGAGGAACGAAACCAGAGCCGACAGAACAAAACCAGATGCCGAAGAACAAAAGGAGGGCCCGAGGAACAAAACCAGAGCCCCTGAAACTAAACGGGAGCCCGAGGAACAAAATGAGAGCCCGAGGAACAAAACCAGAGCAAATGGAACTAAACCAGAGCCCGAGGAACAAAACCAGAGCCCGAGGAACAAAACCAGAGCCCGAGGAACAAATCCAGAACCTGAGGAACAAAACCAGAGCCAGAGGAAAAATAAGAGGGCCCGAGGAACAAAACCAGAGCCCGTGGAACAAATCAAGAGCCCGAGAACTAAACCAGAGCCCAAAGAACAAAACCAGAGCCCGTGCAATTAAACCAGACCCCGAGGAAGAAATCGAGAGCCCAAGGAATAAAACCAGTGCTGGAGAAGCAAAACCAGACCTCAAGGAACAAAACCAGAGCCTGAGGAACAAAACCAGAGCCCGAGGAACAAAACAAAGAGCCTGCGGAACAAAACCAGAGCCCAAGGAACAAAAGCAGAGCCCGAGGAAGAAAAGGAGGGCTGGAGGAACAAAACTAGAGCACATGGAACCAAACCAGAGCCCGAGGAACAAAACCAGAGCTGGAGGAGCAAAACTAGGGACCAAGGAACAAAATGAGAGCCCGAGGAAGAAAACCAGAGTCCGAGGAATAAAACCAGAGCCCGAGGAAACAAACCAGAGCCTGAGGAACAAAACCAGAGACTGAGGAACAAAACCAGATCTGGAGGAGCAAAACCACGGCCCGAGGAACAAAACCAGAGCCCGAGGAAGAAAACCAGAGTCCGAGGAACAAAACCAGAGCCTGAGGAAGAAAACCAGAGCCCGAGGAACAAAACCAGCCATCGAGGAACAAAACCAGAGCCTGAGAAAGAAAATGAGAGCCAGGGGAAGACAACCAGAGCTAGACGAGCAAAACCAAAGCTCGAGGAACAAAACCAGAGCCCGAGGAACGAAACCAGAGCCAACAGAACAAAACCAGATGCCGAAGAACAAAAGGAGGGCCCGAGGAACAAAACCAGAGCCCCTGAAACTAAACGAGAGCCCGAGGAACAAAACCAGAGCAAATGGAACTAAACCAGAGCCCGAGGAACAAAACCAGAGCCCGAGGAACAAAACCAGAGCCCGAGGAACAAATCCAGAACCCGAGGAACAAAACCAGAGCCAGAGGAAAAATAAGAGGGCCGAGGAACAAAACCAGAGCCCGTGGAACAAATCAAGAGCCCGAGAACTAAACCAGAGCCCAAAGAACAAAACCAGAGCCCGTGCAATTAAACCAGACCCCGAGGAAGAAATCGAGAGCCCAAGGAATAAAACCAGTGCTGGAGAAGCAAAACCAGACCTCAAGGAACAAAACCAGAGCCTGAGGAACAAAACCAGAGCCCGAGGAACAAAACAAAGAGCCTGCGGAACAAAACCAGAGCCCAAGGAACAAAAGCAGAGCCCGAGGAAGAAAAGGAGGGCTGGAGGAACAAAACTAGAGCACATGGAACCAAACCAGAGCCCGAGGAACAAAACCAGAGCTGGAGGAGCAAAACTAGGGACCAAGGAACAAAATGAGAGCCCGAGGAAGAAAACCAGAGTCCGAGGAATAAAACCAGAGCCCGAGGAAACAAACCAGAGCCTGAGGAACAAAACCAGAGACTGAGGAACAAAACCAGATCTGGAGGAGCAAAACCACGGCCCGAGGAACAAAACCAGAGCCCGAGGAAGAAAACCAGAGTCCGAGGAACAAAACCAGAGCCTGAGGAAGAAAACCAGAGCCCGAGGAACAAAACCAGCCATCGAGGAACAAAACCAGAGCCTGAGAAAGAAAATGAGAGCCAGGGGAAGACAACCAGAGCTAGACGAGCAAAACCAAAGCTCGAGGAACAAAACCAGAGCCCGAGGAACGAAACCAGAACCGACAGAACAAAACCAGATGCCGAAGAACAAAAGGAGGGCCCGAGGAACAAAACCAGAGCCCCTGAAACTAAACGGGAGCCCGAGGAACAAAATGAGAGCCCGAGGAACAAAACCAGAGCAAATGGAACTAAACCAGAGCCCGAGGAACAAAACCAGAGCCCGAGGAACAAAACCAGAGCCCGAGGAACAAATCCAGAACCCGAGGAACAAAACCAGAGCCAGAGGAAAAATAAGAGGGCCCGAGGAACAAAACCAGAGCCCGTGGAACAAATCAAGAGCCCGAGAACTAAACCAGAGCCCAAAGAACAAAACCAGAGCCCGTGCAATTAAACCAGACCCCGAGGAAGAAATCGAGAGCCCAAGGAATAAAACCAGTGCTGGAGAAGCAAAACCAGACCTCAAGGAACAAAACCAGAGCCTGAGGAACAAAACCAGAGCCCGAGCAACAAAACAAAGAGCCTGCGGAACAAAACCAGAGCCCAAGGAACAAAACCAGAGCCCGTGGAAGAAAAGGAGGGCTGGAGGAACAAAACTAGAGCACATGGAACCAAACCAGAGCCCGAGGAACAAAACCAGAGCCCGAGGAAGAAATCCAGAGCCCGAGGAACAAAACCAGCCATCGAGGAACAAAACCATCCATTGTGGAACAAAACCAGAGCCTGAGAAAGAAAATGAGAGCCAGGGGAAGACAACCAGAGCTAGACGAGCAAAACCAAGGCTCGAGGAACAAAACCAGAGCCCGAGGAACGAAACCAGAGCCGACAGAACAAAACCAGATGCCGAAGAACAAAAGGAGGGCCCGAGGAACAAAACCAGAGCCCCTGAAACTAAACGGGAGCCCGAGGAACAAAATGAGAGCCCGAGGAACAAAACCAGAGCAAATGGAACTAAACCAGAGCCCGAGGAACAAAACCAGAGCCCGAGGAACAAAACCAGAGCCCGAGGAACAAATCCAGAACCTGAGGAACAAAACCAGAGCCAGAGGAAAAATAAGAGGGCCCGAGGAACAAAACCAGAGCCCGTGGAACAAATCAAGAGCCCGAGAACTAAACCAGAGCCCAAAGAACAAAACCAGAGCCCGTGCAATTAAACCAGACCCCGAGGAAGAAATCGAGAGCCCAAGGAATAAAACCAGTGCTGGAGAAGCAAAACCAGACCTCAAGGAACAAAACCAGAGCCTGAGGAACAAAACCAGAGCCCGAGGAACAAAACAAAGAGCCTGCGGAACAAAACCAGAGCCCAAGGAACAAAAGCAGAGCCCGAGGAAGAAAAGGAGGGCTGGAGGAACAAAACTAGAGCACATGGAACCAAACCAGAGCCCGAGGAACAAAACCAGAGCTGGAGGAGCAAAACTAGGGACCAAGGAACAAAATGAGAGCCCGAGGAAGAAAACCAGAGTCCGAGGAATAAAACCAGAGCCCGAGGAAACAAACCAGAGCCTGAGGAACAAAACCAGAGACTGAGGAACAAAACCAGATCTGGAGGAGCAAAACCACGGCCCGAGGAACAAAACCAGAGCCCGAGGAAGAAAACCAGAGTCCGAGGAACAAAACCAGAGCCTGAGGAAGAAAACCAGAGCCCGAGGAACAAAACCAGCGCCCGTGGAACAAATCAAGAGCCCGAGAACTAAACCAGAGCCCAAAGAACAAAACCAGAGCCCGTGCAATTAAACCAGACCCCGAGAAAGAAATCGAGAGCCCAAGGAATAAAACCAGTGCTCGAGAAGCAAAACCAGACCTCAAGGAACAAAACCAGAGCCTGAGGAACAAAACCAGAGCCCGAGGAACAAAACAAAGAGCCTGCGGAACAAAACCAGAGCCCAAGGAACAAAACCAGAGCCCGTGGAAGAAAAGGAGGGCTGGAGGAACAAAACTAGAGCACATGGAACCAAACCAGAGCCCGAGGAACAAAACCAGAGCCCGAGGAAGAAATCCAGAGCCCGAGGAACAAAACCAGCCATCGAGGAACAAAACCAGCCATTGTGGAACAAAACCAGAGCCTGAGAAAGAAAATGAGAGCCAGGGGAAGACAACCAGAGCTAGACGAACAAAACCAAGGCTCGAGGAACAAAACCAGAGCCCGAGGAATGAAACCAGAGCCGACAGAACAAAACCAGATGCCGAAGAACAAAAGGAGGGCCCGAGGAACAAAACCAGAGCCCCTGAAACTAAATGGGAGCCCGAGAAACAAAATGAGAGCCCGAGGAACAAAACCAGAGCAAATGGAACTAAACCAGAGCCCGAGGAACAAAACCAGAGCCCGAGGAACAAAACCAGAGCCCGAGGAACAAATCCAGAACCTGAGGAAAAAAACCAGAGCCAGAGGAAAAATAAGAGGGCCCGAGGAACAAAACCAGAGCCCGTGGAACAAATCAAGAGCCCGAGAACTAAACCAGAGCCCAAAGAACAAAACCAGAGCCCGTGCAATTAAACCAGACCCCGAGGAAGAAATCGAGAGCCCAAGGAATAAAACCAGTGCTCGAGAAGCAAAACCAGACCTCAAGGAACAAAACCAGAGCCTGAGGAACAAAACCAGAGCCCGAGGAACAAAACAAAGAGCCTGCGGAACAAAACCAGAGCCCAAGGAACAAAACCAGAGCCCAAGGAAGAAAAGGAGGGCTGGAGGAACAAAACTAGAGCACATGGAACCAAACCAGAGCCCGAGGAACAAAACCAGAGCTGGAGGAGCAAAACTAGGGACCAAGGAACAAAATGAGAGCCCGAGGAAGAAAACCAGAGTCCGAGGAATAAAACCAGAGCCCGAGGAAACAAACCAGAGCCTGAGGAACAAAACCAGAGACTGAGGAACAAAACCAGATCTGGAGGAGCAAAACCACGGCCCGAGGAACAAAACCAGAGCCCGAGGAAGAAAACCAGAGTCCGAGGAACAAAACCAGAGCCTGAGGAAGAAAACCAGAGCCCGAGGAACAAAACCAGCCATCGAGGAACAAAACCAGAGCCTGAGAAAGAAAATGAGAGCCAGGGGAAGACAACCAGAGCTAGACGAGCAAAACCAAAGCTCGAGGAACAAAACCAGAGCCCGAGGAACGAAACCAGAGCCGACAGAACAAAACCAGATGCCGAAGAACAAAAGGAGGGCCCGAGGAACAAAACCAGAGCCCCTGAAACTAAACGAGAGCCCGAGGAACAAAACCAGAGCAAATGGAACTAAACCAGAGCCCGAGGAACAAAACCAGAGCCCGAGGAACAAAACCAGAGCCCGAGGAACAAATCCAGAACCCGAGGAACAAAACCAGAGCCAGAGGAAAAATAAGAGGGCCGAGGAACAAAACCAGAGCCCGTGGAACAAATCAAGAGCCCGAGAACTAAACCAGAGCCCAAAGAACAAAACCAGAGCCCGTGCAATTAAACCAGACCCCGAGGAAGAAATCGAGAGCCCAAGGAATAAAACCAGTGCTGGAGAAGCAAAACCAGACCTCAAGGAACAAAACCAGAGCCTGAGGAACAAAACCAGAGCCCGAGGAACAAAACAAAGAGCCTGCGGAACAAAACCAGAGCCCAAGGAACAAAAGCAGAGCCCGAGGAAGAAAAGGAGGGCTGGAGGAACAAAACTAGAGCACATGGAACCAAACCAGAGCCCGAGGAACAAAACCAGAGCTGGAGGAGCAAAACTAGGGACCAAGGAACAAAATGAGAGCCCGAGGAAGAAAACCAGAGTCCGAGGAATAAAACCAGAGCCCGAGGAAACAAACCAGAGCCTGAGGAACAAAACCAGAGACTGAGGAACAAAACCAGATCTGGAGGAGCAAAACCACGGCCCGAGGAACAAAACCAGAGCCCGAGGAAGAAAACCAGAGCCCGAGGAACAAAACCAGAGCCCGAGGAACAAAACCAGAGCCCGAGGAACAAATCCAGAACCTGAGGAACAAAACCAGAGCCAGAGGAAAAATAAGAGGGCCCGAGGAACAAAACCAGAGCCCGTGGAACAAATCAAGAGCCCGAGGAACAAAACCAGCCATCGAGGAACAAAACCATCCATTGTGGAACAAAACCAGAGCCTGAGAAAGAAAATGAGAGCCAGGGGAAGACAACCAGAGCTAGACGAGCAAAACCAAGGCTCGAGGAACAAAACCAGAGCCCGAGGAACGAAACCAGAGCCGACAGAACAAAACCAGATGCCGAAGAACAAAAGGAGGGCCCGAGGAACAAAACCAGAGCCCCTGAAACTAAACGGGAGCCCGAGGAACAAAATGAGAGCCCGAGGAACAAAACCAGAGCAAATGGAACTAAACCAGAGCCCGAGGAACAAAACCAGAGCCCGAGGAACAAAACCAGAGCCCGAGGAACAAATCCAGAACCTGAGGAACAAAACCAGAGCCAGAGGAAAAATAAGAGGGCCCGAGGAACAAAACCAGAGCCCGTGGAACAAATCAAGAGCCCGAGAACTAAACCAGAGCCCAAAGAACAAAACCAGAGCCCGTGCAATTAAACCAGACCCCGAGGAAGAAATCGAGAGCCCAAGGAATAAAACCAGTGCTGGAGAAGCAAAACCAGACCTCAAGGAACAAAACCAGAGCCTGAGGAACAAAACCAGAGCCCGAGGAACAAAACAAAGAGCCTGCGGAACAAAACCAGAGCCCAAGGAACAAAACCAGAGCCCGAGGAAGAAAAGGAGGGCTGGAGGAACAAAACTAGAGCACATGGAACCAAACCAGAGCCCGAGGAACAAAACCAGAGCTGGAGGAGCAAAACTAGGGACCAAGGAACAAAATGAGAGCCCGAGGAAGAAAACCAGAGTCCGAGGAATAAAACCAGAGCCCGAGGAAACAAACCAGAGCCTGAGGAACAAAACCAGAGACTGAGGAACAAAACCAGATCTGGAGGAGCAAAACCACGGCCCGAGGAACAAAACCAGAGCCCGAGGAAGAAAACCAGAGTCCGAGGAACAAAACCAGAGCCTGAGGAAGAAAACCAGAGCCCGAGGAACAAAACCAGCGCCCGTGGAACAAATCAAGAGCCCGAGAACTAAACCAGAGCCCAAAGAACAAAACCAGAGCCCGTGCAATTAAACCAGACCCCGAGAAAGAAATCGAGAGCCCAAGGAATAAAACCAGTGCTCGAGAAGCAAAACCAGACCTCAAGGAACAAAACCAGAGCCTGAGGAACAAAACCAGAGCCCGAGGAACAAAACAAAGAGCCTGCGGAACAAAACCAGAGCCCAAGGAACAAAACCAGAGCCCGTGGAAGAAAAGGAGGGCTGGAGGAACAAAACTAGAGCACATGGAACCAAACCAGAGCCCGAGGAACAAAACCAGAGCCCGAGGAAGAAATCCAGAGCCCGAGGAACAAAACCAGCCATCGAGGAACAAAACCAGCCATTGTGGAACAAAACCAGAGCCTGAGAAAGAAAATGAGAGCCAGGGGAAGACAACCAGAGCTAGACGAACAAAACCAAGGCTCGAGGAACAAAACCAGAGCCCGAGGAATGAAACCAGAGCCGACAGAACAAAACCAGATGCCGAAGAACAAAAGGAGGGCCCGAGGAACAAAACCAGAGCCCCTGAAACTAAATGGGAGCCCGAGAAACAAAATGAGAGCCCGAGGAACAAAACCAGAGCAAATGGAACTAAACCAGAGCCCGAGGAACAAAACCAGAGCCCGAGGAACAAAACCAGAGCCCGAGGAACAAATCCAGAACCTGAGGAAAAAAACCAGAGCCAGAGGAAAAATAAGAGGGCCCGAGGAACAAAACCAGAGCCCGTGGAACAAATCAAGAGCCCGAGAACTAAACCAGAGCCCAAAGAACAAAACCAGAGCCCGTGCAATTAAACCAGACCCCGAGAAAGAAATCGAGAGCCCAAGGAATAAAACCAGTGCTCGAGAAGCAAAACCAGACCTCAAGGAACAAAACCAGAGCCTGAGGAACAAAACCAGAGCCCGAGGAACAAAACAAAGAGCCTGCGGAACAAAACCAGAGCCCAAGGAACAAAACCAGAGCCCGAGGAAGAAAAGGAGGGCTGGAGGAACAAAACTAGAGCACATGGAACCAAACCAGAGCCCGAGGAACAAAACCAGAGCTGGAGGAGCAAAACTAGGGACCAAGGAACAAAATGAGAGCCCGAGGAAGAAAACCAGAGTCCGAGGAATAAAACCAGAGCCCGAGGAAACAAACCAGAGCCTGAGGAACAAAACCAGAGACTGAGGAACAAAACCAGATCTGGAGGAGCAAAACCACGGCCCGAGGAACAAAACCAGAGCCCGAGGAAGAAAACCAGAGTCCGAGGAACAAAACCAGAGCCTGAGGAAGAAAACCAGAGCCCGAGGAACAAAACCAGCGCCCGTGGAACAAATCAAGAGCCCGAGAACTAAACCAGAGCCCAAAGAACAAAACCAGAGCCCGTGCAATTAAACCAGACCCCGAGAAAGAAATCGAGAGCCCAAGGAATAAAACCAGTGCTCGAGAAGCAAAACCAGACCTCAAGGAACAAAACCAGAGCCTGAGGAACAAAACCAGAGCCCGAGGAACAAAACAAAGAGCCTGCGGAACAAAACCAGAGCCCAAGGAACAAAACCAGAGCCCGTGGAAGAAAAGGAGGGCTGGAGGAACAAAACTAGAGCACATGGAACCAAACCAGAGCCCGAGGAACAAAACCAGAGCCCGAGGAAGAAATCCAGAGCCCGAGGAACAAAACCAGCCATCGAGGAACAAAACCAGCCATTGTGGAACAAAACCAGAGCCTGAGAAAGAAAATGAGAGCCAGGGGAAGACAACCAGAGCTAGACGAACAAAACCAAGGCTCGAGGAACAAAACCAGAGCCCGAGGAATGAAACCAGAGCCGACAGAACAAAACCAGATGCCGAAGAACAAAAGGAGGGCCCGAGGAACAAAACCAGAGCCCCTGAAACTAAATGGGAGCCCGAGAAACAAAATGAGAGCCCGAGGAACAAAACCAGAGCAAATGGAACTAAACCAGAGCCCGAGGAACAAAACCAGAGCCCGAGGAACAAAACCAGAGCCCGAGGAACAAATCCAGAACCTGAGGAAAAAAACCAGAGCCAGAGGAAAAATAAGAGGGCCCGAGGAACAAAACCAGAGCCCGTGGAACAAATCAAGAGCCCGAGAACTAAACCAGAGCCCAAAGAACAAAACCAGAGCCCGTGCAATTAAACCAGACCCCGAGGAAGAAATCGAGAGCCCAAGGAATAAAACCAGTGCTCGAGAAGCAAAACCAGACCTCAAGGAACAAAACCAGAGCCTGAGGAACAAAACCAGAGCCCGAGGAACAAAACAAAGAGCCTGCGGAACAAAACCAGAGCCCAAGGAACAAAACCAGAGCCCAAGGAAGAAAAGGAGGGCTGGAGGAACAAAACTAGAGCACATGGAACCAAACCAGAGCCCGAGGAACAAAACCAGAGCTGGAGGAGCAAAACTAGGGACCAAGGAACAAAATGAGAGCCCGAGGAAGAAAACCAGAGTCCGAGGAATAAAACCAGAGCCCGAGGAAACAAACCAGAGCCTGAGGAACAAAACCAGAGACTGAGGAACAAAACCAGATCTGGAGGAGCAAAACCACGGCCCGAGGAACAAAACCAGAGCCCGAGGAAGAAAACCAGAGTCCGAGGAACAAAACCAGAGCCTGAGGAAGAAAACCAGAGCCCGAGGAACAAAACCAGCCATCGAGGAACAAAACCAGAGCCTGAGAAAGAAAATGAGAGCCAGGGGAAGACAACCAGAGCTAGACGAGCAAAACCAAAGCTCGAGGAACAAAACCAGAGCCCGAGGAACGAAACCAGAGCCGACAGAACAAAACCAGATGCCGAAGAACAAAAGGAGGGCCCGAGGAACAAAACCAGAGCCCCTGAAACTAAACGAGAGCCCGAGGAACAAAACCAGAGCAAATGGAACTAAACCAGAGCCCGAGGAACAAAACCAGAGCCCGAGGAACAAAACCAGAGCCCGAGGAACAAATCCAGAACCCGAGGAACAAAACCAGAGCCAGAGGAAAAATAAGAGGGCCGAGGAACAAAACCAGAGCCCGTGGAACAAATCAAGAGCCCGAGAACTAAACCAGAGCCCAAAGAACAAAACCAGAGCCCGTGCAATTAAACCAGACCCCGAGGAAGAAATCGAGAGCCCAAGGAATAAAACCAGTGCTGGAGAAGCAAAACCAGACCTCAAGGAACAAAACCAGAGCCTGAGGAACAAAACCAGAGCCCGAGGAACAAAACAAAGAGCCTGCGGAACAAAACCAGAGCCCAAGGAACAAAAGCAGAGCCCGAGGAAGAAAAGGAGGGCTGGAGGAACAAAACTAGAGCACATGGAACCAAACCAGAGCCCGAGGAACAAAACCAGAGCTGGAGGAGCAAAACTAGGGACCAAGGAACAAAATGAGAGCCCGAGGAAGAAAACCAGAGTCCGAGGAATAAAACCAGAGCCCGAGGAAACAAACCAGAGCCTGAGGAACAAAACCAGAGACTGAGGAACAAAACCAGATCTGGAGGAGCAAAACCACGGCCCGAGGAACAAAACCAGAGCCCGAGGAAGAAAACCAGAGCCCGAGGAACAAAACCAGAGCCCGAGGAACAAAACCAGAGCCCGAGGAACAAATCCAGAACCTGAGGAACAAAACCAGAGCCAGAGGAAAAATAAGAGGGCCCGAGGAACAAAACCAGAGCCCGTGGAACAAATCAAGAGCCCGAGGAACAAAACCAGCCATCGAGGAACAAAACCATCCATTGTGGAACAAAACCAGAGCCTGAGAAAGAAAATGAGAGCCAGGGGAAGACAACCAGAGCTAGACGAGCAAAACCAAGGCTCGAGGAACAAAACCAGAGCCCGAGGAACGAAACCAGAGCCGACAGAACAAAACCAGATGCCGAAGAACAAAAGGAGGGCCCGAGGAACAAAACCAGAGCCCCTGAAACTAAACGGGAGCCCGAGGAACAAAATGAGAGCCCGAGGAACAAAACCAGAGCAAATGGAACTAAACCAGAGCCCGAGGAACAAAACCAGAGCCCGAGGAACAAAACCAGAGCCCGAGGAACAAATCCAGAACCTGAGGAACAAAACCAGAGCCAGAGGAAAAATAAGAGGGCCCGAGGAACAAAACCAGAGCCCGTGGAACAAATCAAGAGCCCGAGAACTAAACCAGAGCCCAAAGAACAAAACCAGAGCCCGTGCAATTAAACCAGACCCCGAGGAAGAAATCGAGAGCCCAAGGAATAAAACCAGTGCTGGAGAAGCAAAACCAGACCTCAAGGAACAAAACCAGAGCCTGAGGAACAAAACCAGAGCCCGAGGAACAAAACAAAGAGCCTGCGGAACAAAACCAGAGCCCAAGGAACAAAACCAGAGCCCGAGGAAGAAAAGGAGGGCTGGAGGAACAAAACTAGAGCACATGGAACCAAACCAGAGCCCGAGGAACAAAACCAGAGCTGGAGGAGCAAAACTAGGGACCAAGGAACAAAATGAGAGCCCGAGGAAGAAAACCAGAGTCCGAGGAATAAAACCAGAGCCCGAGGAAACAAACCAGAGCCTGAGGAACAAAACCAGAGACTGAGGAACAAAACCAGATCTGGAGGAGCAAAACCACGGCCCGAGGAACAAAACCAGAGCCCGAGGAAGAAAACCAGAGTCCGAGGAACAAAACCAGAGCCTGAGGAAGAAAACCAGAGCCCGAGGAACAAAACCAGCGCCCGTGGAACAAATCAAGAGCCCGAGAACTAAACCAGAGCCCAAAGAACAAAACCAGAGCCCGTGCAATTAAACCAGACCCCGAGAAAGAAATCGAGAGCCCAAGGAATAAAACCAGTGCTCGAGAAGCAAAACCAGACCTCAAGGAACAAAACCAGAGCCTGAGGAACAAAACCAGAGCCCGAGGAACAAAACAAAGAGCCTGCGGAACAAAACCAGAGCCCAAGGAACAAAACCAGAGCCCGTGGAAGAAAAGGAGGGCTGGAGGAACAAAACTAGAGCACATGGAACCAAACCAGAGCCCGAGGAACAAAACCAGAGCCCGAGGAAGAAATCCAGAGCCCGAGGAACAAAACCAGCCATCGAGGAACAAAACCAGCCATTGTGGAACAAAACCAGAGCCTGAGAAAGAAAATGAGAGCCAGGGGAAGACAACCAGAGCTAGACGAACAAAACCAAGGCTCGAGGAACAAAACCAGAGCCCGAGGAATGAAACCAGAGCCGACAGAACAAAACCAGATGCCGAAGAACAAAAGGAGGGCCCGAGGAACAAAACCAGAGCCCCTGAAACTAAATGGGAGCCCGAGAAACAAAATGAGAGCCCGAGGAACAAAACCAGAGCAAATGGAACTAAACCAGAGCCCGAGGAACAAAACCAGAGCCCGAGGAACAAAACCAGAGCCCGAGGAACAAATCCAGAACCTGAGGAAAAAAACCAGAGCCAGAGGAAAAATAAGAGGGCCCGAGGAACAAAACCAGAGCCCGTGGAACAAATCAAGAGCCCGAGAACTAAACCAGAGCCCAAAGAACAAAACCAGAGCCCGTGCAATTAAACCAGACCCCGAGAAAGAAATCGAGAGCCCAAGGAATAAAACCAGTGCTCGAGAAGCAAAACCAGACCTCAAGGAACAAAACCAGAGCCTGAGGAACAAAACCAGAGCCCGAGGAACAAAACAAAGAGCCTGCGGAACAAAACCAGAGCCCAAGGAACAAAACCAGAGCCCGAGGAAGAAAAGGAGGGCTGGAGGAACAAAACTAGAGCACATGGAACCAAACCAGAGCCCGAGGAACAAAACCAGAGCTGGAGGAGCAAAACTAGGGACCAAGGAACAAAATGAGAGCCCGAGGAAGAAAACCAGAGTCCGAGGAATAAAACCAGAGCCCGAGGAAACAAACCAGAGCCTGAGGAACAAAACCAGAGACTGAGGAACAAAACCAGATCTGGAGGAGCAAAACCACGGCCCGAGGAACAAAACCAGAGCCCGAGGAAGAAAACCAGAGTCCGAGGAACAAAACCAGAGCCTGAGGAAGAAAACCAGAGCCCGAGGAACAAAACCAGCGCCCGTGGAACAAATCAAGAGCCCGAGAACTAAACCAGAGCCCAAAGAACAAAACCAGAGCCCGTGCAATTAAACCAGACCCCGAGAAAGAAATCGAGAGCCCAAGGAATAAAACCAGTGCTCGAGAAGCAAAACCAGACCTCAAGGAACAAAACCAGAGCCTGAGGAACAAAACCAGAGCCCGAGGAACAAAACAAAGAGCCTGCGGAACAAAACCAGAGCCCAAGGAACAAAACCAGAGCCCGTGGAAGAAAAGGAGGGCTGGAGGAACAAAACTAGAGCACATGGAACCAAACCAGAGCCCGAGGAACAAAACCAGAGCCCGAGGAAGAAATCCAGAGCCCGAGGAACAAAACCAGCCATCGAGGAACAAAACCAGCCATTGTGGAACAAAACCAGAGCCTGAGAAAGAAAATGAGAGCCAGGGGAAGACAACCAGAGCTAGACGAACAAAACCAAGGCTCGAGGAACAAAACCAGAGCCCGAGGAATGAAACCAGAGCCGACAGAACAAAACCAGATGCCGAAGAACAAAAGGAGGGCCCGAGGAACAAAACCAGAGCCCCTGAAACTAAATGGGAGCCCGAGAAACAAAATGAGAGCCCGAGGAACAAAACCAGAGCAAATGGAACTAAACCAGAGCCCGAGGAACAAAACCAGAGCCCGAGGAACAAAACCAGAGCCCGAGGAACAAATCCAGAACCTGAGGAAAAAAACCAGAGCCAGAGGAAAAATAAGAGGGCCCGAGGAACAAAACCAGAGCCCGTGGAACAAATCAAGAGCCCGAGAACTAAACCAGAGCCCAAAGAACAAAACCAGAGCCCGTGCAATTAAACCAGACCCCGAGAAAGAAATCGAGAGCCCAAGGAATAAAACCAGTGCTCGAGAAGCAAAACCAGACCTCAAGGAACAAAACCAGAGCCTGAGGAACAAAACCAGAGCCCGAGGAACAAAACAAAGAGCCCAAGGAACAAAACCAGAGCCCAAGGAACAAAACCAGAGCCCAAGGAAGAAAAGGAGGGCTGGAGGAACAAAACTAGAGCACATGGAACCAAACCAGAGCCCGAGGAACAAAACCAGAGCTGGAGGAGCAAAACTAGGGACCAAGGAACAAAATGAGAGCCCGAGGAAGAAAACCAGAGTCCGAGGAATAAAACCAGAGCCCGAGGAAACAAACCAGAGCCTGAGGAACAAAACCAGAGACTGAGGAACAAAACCAGATCTGGAGGAGCAAAACCACGGCCCGAGGAACAAAACCAGAGCCCGAGGAACAAAACCAGAGTCCGAGGAACAAAACCAGAGCCTGAGGAAGAAAACCAGAGCCCGAGGAACAAAACCAGCCATCGAGGAACAAAACCAGAGCCTGAGAAAGAAAATGAGAGCCAGGGGAAGACAACCAGAGCTAGACGAGCAAAACCAAAGCTCGAGGAACAAAACCAGAGCCCGAGGAACGAAACCAGAGCCGACAGAACAAAACCAGATGCCGAAGAACAAAAGGAGGGCCCGAGGAACAAAACCAGAGCCCCTGAAACTAAACGGGAGCCCGAGGAACAAAATGAGAGCCCGAGGAACAAAACCAGAGCAAATGGAACTAAACCAGAGCCCGAGGAACAAAACCAGAGCCCGAGGAACAAAACCAGAGCCCGAGGAACAAATCCAGAACCCGAGGAACAAAACCAGAGCCAGAGGAAAAATAAGAGGGCCCGAGGAACAAAACCAGAGCCCGTGGAACAAATCAAGAGCCCGAGAACTAAACCAGAGCCCAAAGAACAAAACCAGAGCCCGTGCAATTAAACCAGACCCCGAGGAAGAAATCGAGAGCCCAAGGAATAAAACCAGTGCTGGAGAAGCAAAACCAGACCTCAAGGAACAAAACCAGAGCCTGAGGAACAAAACCAGAGCCCGAGGAACAAAACAAAGAGACTGCGGAACAAAACCAGAGCCCAAGGAACAAAACCAGAGCCCGTGGAAGAAAAGGAGGGCTGGAGGAACAAAACTAGAGCACATGGAACCAAACCAGAGCCCGAGGAACAAAACCAGAGCCCGAGGAAGAAATCCAGAGCCCGAGGAACAAAACCAGCCATCGAGGAACAAAACCAGCCATTGTGGAACAAAACCAGAGCCTGAGAAAGAAAATGAGAGCCAGGGGAAGACAACCAGAGCTAGACGAGCAAAACCAAGGCTCGAGGAACAAAACCAGAGCCCGAGGAACGAAACCAGAGCCGACAGAACAAAACCAGATGCCGAAGAACAAAAGGAGGGCCCGAGGAACAAAACCAGAGCCCCTGAAACTAAACGGGAGCCCGAGGAACAAAATGAGAGCCCGAGGAACAAAACCAGAGCAAATGGAACTAAACCAGAGCCCGAGGAACAAAACCAGAGCCCGAGGAACAAAACCAGAGCCCGAGGAACAAATCCAGAACCCGAGGAACAAAACCAGAGCCAGAGGAAAAATAAGAGGGCCCGAGGAACAAAACCAGAGCCCGTGGAACAAATCAAGAGCCCGAGAACTAAACCAGAGCCCAAAGAACAAAACCAGAGCCCGTGCAATTAAACCAGACCCCGAGGAAGAAATCGAGAGCCCAAGGAATAAAACCAGTGCTCGAGAAGCAAAACCAGACCTCAAGGAACAAAACCAGAGCCTGAGGAACAAAACCAGAGCCCGAGGAACAAAACAAAGAGCCTGCGGAACAAAACCAGAGCCCAAGGAACAAAACCAGAGCCCAAGGAAGAAAAGGAGGGCTGGAGGAACAAAACTAGAGCACATGGAACCAAACCAGAGCCCGAGGAACAAAACCAGAGCTGGAGGAGCAAAACTAGGGACCAAGGAACAAAATGAGAGCCCGAGGAAGAAAACCAGAGTCCGAGGAATAAAACCAGAGCCCGAGGAAACAAACCAGAGCCTGAGGAACAAAACCAGAGACTGAGGAACAAAACCAGATCTGGAGGAGCAAAACCACGGCCCGAGGAACAAAACCAGAGCCCGAGGAAGAAAACCAGAGTCCGAGGAACAAAACCAGAGCCTGAGGAAGAAAACCAGAGCCCGAGGAACAAAACCAGCCATCGAGGAACAAAACCAGAGCCTGAGAAAGAAAATGAGAGCCAGGGGAAGACAACCAGAGCTAGACGAGCAAAACCAAAGCTCGAGGAACAAAACCAGAGCCCGAGGAACGAAACCAGAGCCGACAGAACAAAACCAGATGCCGAAGAACAAAAGGAGGGCCCGAGGAACAAAACCAGAGCCCCTGAAACTAAACGAGAGCCCGAGGAACAAAACCAGAGCAAATGGAACTAAACCAGAGCCCGAGGAACAAAACCAGAGCCCGAGGAACAAAACCAGAGCCCGAGGAACAAATCCAGAACCCGAGGAACAAAACCAGAGCCAGAGGAAAAATAAGAGGGCCGAGGAACAAAACCAGAGCCCGTGGAACAAATCAAGAGCCCGAGAACTAAACCAGAGCCCAAAGAACAAAACCAGAGCCCGTGCAATTAAACCAGACCCCGAGGAAGAAATCGAGAGCCCAAGGAATAAAACCAGTGCTGGAGAAGCAAAACCAGACCTCAAGGAACAAAACCAGAGCCTGAGGAACAAAACCAGAGCCCGAGGAACAAAACAAAGAGCCTGCGGAACCAAACCAGAGCCCGAGGAACAAAACCAGAGCCCGAGGAAGAAATCCAGAGCCCGAGGAACAAAACCAGCCATCGAGGAACAAAACCAGCCATCGAGGAACAAAACCAGAGCCTGAGAAAGAAAATGAGAGCCGGGGGAAGACAACCAGAGCTAGACGAGCAAAACCAAAGCTCGAGGAACAAAACCAGAGCCCGAGGAACGAAACCAGAGCCGACAGAACAAAACCAGATGCCGAAGAACAAAAGGAGGGCCCGAGGAACAAAACCAGAGCCCCTGAAAGTAAACGGGAGCCCGAGGAACAAAATGAGAGCCCGAGGAACAAAACCAGAGCAAATGGAACTAAACCAGAGCCCGAGGAACAAAACCAGAGCCCGAGGAACAAAACCAGAGCCCGAGGAACAAATCCAGAACCCGAGGAACAAAACCAGAGCCAGAGGAAAAATAAGAGGGCCCGAGGAACAAAACCAGAGCCCGTGGAACAAATCAAGAGCCCGAGAACTAAACCAGAGCCCAAAGAACAAAAGCAGAGCCCGTGCAATTAAACCAGACCCCGAGGAAGAAATCGAGAGCCCAAGGAATAAAACCAGTGCTGGAGAAGCAAAACCAGACCTCAAGGAACAAAACCAGAGCCTGAGGAACAAAACCAGAGCCCGAGGAACAAAACAAAGAGCCTGCGGAACAAAACCAGAGCCCAAGGAACAAAACCAGAGCCCGAGGAAGAAAAGGAGGGCTGGAGGAACAAAACTAGAGCACATGGAACCAAACCAGAGCCCGAGGAACAAAACCAGAGCCCGAGGAAGAAATCCAGAGCCCGAGGAACAAAACCAGCCATCGAGGAACAAAACCAGCCATCGAGGAACAAAACCAGAGCCTGAGAAAGAAAATGAGAGCCGGGGGAAGACAACCAGAGCTAGACGAGCAAAACCAAAGCTCGAGGAACAAAACCAGAGCCCGAGGAACGAAACCAGAGCCGACAGAACAAAACCAGATGCCGAAGAACAAAAGGAGGGCCCGAGGAACAAAACCAGAGCCCCTGAAACTAAACGGGAGCCCGAGGAACAAAATGAGAGCCCGAGGAACAAAACCAGAGCAAATGGAACTAAACCAGAGCCCGAGGAACAAAACCAGAGCCCGAGGAACAAAACCAGAGCCCGAGGAACAAATCCAGAACCCGAGGAACAAAACCAGAGCCAGAGGAAAAATAAGAGGGCCCGAGGAACAAAACCAGAGCCCGTGGAACAAATCAAGAGCCCGAGAACTAAACCAGAGCCCAAAGAACAAAAGCAGAGCCCGTGCAATTAAACCAGACCCCGAGGAAGAAATCGAGAGCCCAAGGAATAAAACCAGTGCTGGAGAAGCAAAACCAGACCTCAAGGAACAAAACCAGAGCCTGAGGAACAAAACCAGAGCCCGAGGAACAAAACAAAGAGCCTGCGGAACAAAACCAGAGCCCAAGGAACAAAAGCAGAGCCCGAGGAAGAAAAGGAGGGCTGGAGGAACAAAACTAGAGCACATGGAACCAAACCAGAGCCCGAGGAACAAAACCAGAGCCCGAGGAAGAAATCCAGAGCCCGAGGAACAAAACCAGCCATCGAGGAACAAAACCAGCCATCGAGGAACAAAACCAGAGCCTGAGAAAGAAAATGAGAGCTGGGGGAAGACAACCAGAGCTAGACGAGCAAAACCAAAGCTCGAGGAACAAAACCAGAGCCCGAGGAACGAAACCAGAGCCGACAGAACAAAACCAGATGCCGAAGAACAAAAGGAGGGCCCGAGGAACAAAACCAGAGCCCCTGAAAGTAAACGGGAGCCCGAGGAACAAAATGAGAGCCCGAGGAACAAAACCAGAGCAAATGGAACTAAACCAGAGCCCGAGGAACAAAACCAGAGCCCGAGGAACAAAACCAGAGCCCGAGGAACAAATCCAGAACCCGAGGAACAAAACCAGAACCAGAGGAAAAATAAGAGGGCCCGAGGAACAAAACCAGAGCCCGTGGAACAAATCAAGAGCCCGAGAACTAAACCAGAGCCCAAAGAACAAAACCAGAGCCCGTGCAATTAAACCAGACCCCGAGGAAGAAATCGAGAGCCCAAGGAATAAAACCAGTGCTCGAGAAGCAAAACCAGACCTCAAGGAACAAAACCAGAGCCTGAGGAACAAAACCAGAGCCCGAGGAACAACACAAAGAGCCTGCGGAACAAAACCAGAGCCCAAGGAACAAAACCAGAGCCCGAGGAAGAAAAGGAGGGCTGGAGGAACAAAACTAGAGCACATGGAACCAAACCAGAGCCCGAGGAACAAAACCAGAGCCCGAGGAAGAAATCCAGAGCCCGAGGAACAAAACCAGCCATCGAGGAACAAAACCAGCCATCGAGGAACAAAACCAGAGCCTGAGAAAGAAAATGAGAGCCGGGGGAAGACAACCAGAGCTAGACGAGCAAAACCAAAGCTCGAGGAACAAAACCAGAGCCCGAGGAACGAAACCAGAGCCGACAGAACAAAACCAGATGCCGAAGAACAAAAGGAGGGCCCGAGGAACAAAACCAGAGCCCCTGAAACTAAACGGGAGCCCGAGGAACAAAATGAGAGCCCGAGGAACAAAACCAGAGCAAATGGAACTAAACCAGAGCCCGAGGAACAAAACCAGAGCCCGAGGAACAAAACCAGAGCCCGAGGAACAAATCCAGAACCCGAGGAAAAAAACCAGAGCCAGAGGAAAAATAAGAGGGCCCGAGGAACAAAACCAGAGCCCGTGGAACAAATCAAGAGCCCGAGAACTAAACCAGAGCCCAAAGAACAAAACCAGAGCCCGTGCAATTAAACCAGACCCCGAGAAAGAAATCGAGAGCCCAAGGAATAAAACCAGTGCTGGAGAAGCAAAACCAGACCTCAAGGAACAAAACCAGAGCCTGAGGAACAAAACCAGAGCCCGAGGAACAAAACAAAGAGCCTGCAGAACAAAACCAGAGCCCAAGGAACAAAACCAGAGCCCGAGGAAGAAAAGGAGGGCTGGAGGAACAAAACTAGAGCACATGGAACCAAACCAGAGCCCGAGGAACAAAAGCAGAGCTGGAGGAGCAAAACTAGGGACCAAGGAACAAAACGAGAGCCCGAGGAAGAAAACCAGAGTCCGAGGAATAAAACCAGAGCCCGAGGAAACAAACCAGAGCCTGAGGAACAAAACCAGAGACTGAGGAACAAAACCAGATCTGGAGGAGCAAAACCACGGCCCGAGGAACAAAACCAGAGCCCGAGGAAGAAAACCAGAGTCCGAGGAACAAAACCAGAGCCTGAGGAAGAAAACCAGAGCCCGAGGAACAAAACCAGCCATCGAGGAACAAAACCAGAGCCTGAGAAAGAAAATGAGAGCCAGGGGAAGACAACCAGAGCTAGACGAGCAAAACCAAAGCTCGAGGAACAAAACCAGAGCCCGAGGAACGAAACCAGAGCCGACAGAACAAAACCAGATGCCGAAGAACAAAAGGAGGGCCCGAGGAACAAAACCAGAGCCCCTGAAACTAAACGGGAGCCCGAGGAACAAAATGAGAGCCCGAGGAACAAAACCAGAGCAAATGGAACTAAACCAGAGCCCGAGGAACAAAACCAGAGCCCGAGGAACAAAACCAGAGCCCGAGGAACAAATCCAGAACCCGAGGAACAAAACCAGAGCCAGAGGAAAAATAAGAGGGCCCGAGGAACAAAACCAGAGCCCGTGGAACAAATCAAGAGCCCGAGAACTAAACCAGAGCCCAAAGAACAAAACCAGAGCCCGTGCAATTAAACCAGACCCCGAGGAAGAAATCGAGAGCCCAAGGAATAAAACCAGTGCTGGAGAAGCAAAACCAGACCTCAAGGAACAAAACCAGAGCCTGAGGAACAAAACCAGAGCCCGAGGAACAAAACAAAGAGCCTGCGGAAAAAAACCAGAGCCCAAGGAACAAAACCAGAGCCCGTGGAAGAAAAGGAGGGCTGGAGGAACAAAACTAGAGCACATGGAACCAAACCAGAGCCCGAGGAACAAAACCAGAGCCCGAGGAAGAAATCCAGAGCCCGAGGAACAAAACCAGCCATCGAGGAACAAAACCAGCCATTGTGGAACAAAACCAGAGCCTGAGAAAGAAAATGAGAGCCAGGGGAAGACAACCAGAGCTAGACGAGCAAAACCAAGGCTCGAGGAACAAAACCAGAGCCCGAGGAACAAATCCAGAACCCGAGGAACAAAACCAGAGCCAGAGGAAAAATAAGAGGGCCGAGGAACAAAACCAGAGCCCGTGGAACAAATCAAGAGCCCGAGAACTAAACCAGAGCCCAAAGAACAAAAGCAGAGCCCGTGCAATTAAACCAGACCCCGAGGAAGAAATCGAGAGCCCAAGGAATAAAACCAGTGCTGGAGAAGCAAAACCAGACCTCAAGGAACAAAACCAGAGCCTGAGGAACAAAACCAGAGCCCGAGGAACAAAACAAAGAGCCTGCGTAACCAAACCAGAGCCCGAGGAACAAAACCAGAGCCCGAGGAAGAAATCCAGAGCCCGAGGAACAAAACCAGCCATCGAGGAACAAAACCAGCCATCGAGGAACAAAACCAGAGCCTGAGAAAGAAAATGAGAGCCGGGGGAAGACAACCAGAGCTAGACGAGCAAAACCAAAGCTCGAGGAACAAAACCAGAGCCCGAGGAAGAAATCCAGAGCCCGAGGAACAAAACCAGCCATCGAGGAACAAAACCAGCCATCGAGGAACAAAACCAGAGCCTGAGAAAGAAAATGAGAGCCAGGGGAAGACAACCAGAGCTAGACGAGCAAAACCAAAGCTCGAGGAACAAAACCAGAGCCCGAGGAACGAAACCAGAGCCGACAGAACAAAACCAGATGCCGAAGAACAAAAGGAGGGCCCGAGGAACAAAACCAGAGCCCCTGAAACTAAACGGGAGCCCGAGGAACAAAATGAGAGCCCGAGGAACAAAACCAGAGCAAATGGAACTAAACCAGAGCCCGAGGAACAAAACCAGAGCCCGAGGAACAAAACCAGAGCCCGAGGAACAAATCCAGAACCCGAGGAACAAAACCAGAGCCAGAGGAAAAATAAGAGGGCCCGAGGAACAAAACCAGAGCCCGTGGAACAAATCAAGAGCCCGAGAACTAAACCAGAGCCCAAAGAACAAAACCAGAGCCCGTGCAATTAAACCAGACCCCGAGGAAGAAATCGAGAGCCCAAGGAATAAAACCAGTGCTGGAGAAGCAAAACCAGACCTCAAGGAACAAAACCAGAGCCTGAGGAACAAAACCAGAGCCCGAGGAACAAAACAAAGAGCCTGCGGAACAAAACCAGAGCCCAAGGAACAAAACCAGAGCCCGTGGAAGAAAAGGAGGGCTGGAGGAACAAAACTAGAGCACATGGAACCAAACCAGAGCCCGAGGAACAAAACCAGAGCCCGAGGAAGAAATCCAGAGCCCGAGGAACAAAACCAGCCATCGAGGAACAAAACCAGCCATTGTGGAACAAAACCAGAGCCTGAGAAAGAAAATTAGAGCCAGGGGAAGACAACCAGAGCTAGACGAGCAAAACCAAGGCTCGAGGAACAAAACCAGAGCCCGAGGAACGAAACCAGAGCCGACAGAACAAAACCAGATGCCGAAGAACAAAAGGAGGGCCCGAGGAACAAAACCAGAGCCCCTGAAACTAAACGGGAGCCCGAGGAACAAAATGAGAGCCCGAGGAACAAAACCAGAGCAAATGGAACTAAACCAGAGCCCGAGGAACAAAACCAGAGCCCGAGGAACAAAACCAGAGCCCGAGGAACAAATCCAGAACCCGAGGAAAAAAACCAGAGCCAGAGGAAAAATAAGAGGGCCCGAGGAACAAAACCAGAGCCCGTGGAACAAATCAAGAGCCCGAGAACTAAACCAGAGCCCAAAGAACAAAACCAGAGCCCGTGCAATTAAACCAGACCCCGAGGAAGAAATCGAGAGCCCAAGGAATAAAACCAGTGCTGGAGAAGCAAAACCAGACCTCAAGGAACAAAACCAGAGCCTGAGGAACAAAACCAGAGCCCGAGGAACAAAACAAAGAGCCTGCGGAACAAAACCAGAGCCCAAGGAACAAAACCAGAGCCCGAGGAAGAAAAGGAGGGCTGGAGGAACAAAACTAGAGCACATGGAACCAAACCAGAGCCCGAGGAACAAAACCAGAGCTGGAGGAGCAAAACTAGGGACCAAGGAACAAAATGAGAGCCCGAGGAAGAAAACCAGAGTCCGAGGAATAAAACCAGAGCCCGAGGAAACAAACCAGAGCCTGAGGAACAAAACCAGAGACTGAGGAACAAAACCAGATCTGGAGGAGCAAAACCACGGCCCGAGGAACAAAACCAGAGCCCGAGGAAGAAAACCAGAGTCCGAGGAACAAAACCAGAGCCTGAGGAAGAAAACCAGAGCCCGAGGAACAAAACCAGCCATCGAGGAACAAAACCAGAGCCTGAGAAAGAAAATGAGAGCCAGGGGAAGACAACCAGAGCTAGACGAGCAAAACCAAAGCTCGAGGAACAAAACCAGAGCCCGAGGAACGAAACCAGAGCCGACAGAACAAAACCAGATGCCGAAGAACAAAAGGAGGGCCCGAGGAACAAAACCAGAGCCCCTGAAACTAAACGAGAGCCCGAGGAACAAAATGAGAGCCCGAGGAACAAAACCAGAGCAAATGGAACTAAACCAGAGCCCGAGTAACAAAACCAGAGCCCGAGGAACAAATCCAGAACCCGAGGAACAAAACCAGAGCCAGAGGAAAAATAAGAGGGCCGAGGAACAAAACCAGAGCCCGTGGAACAAATCAAGAGCCCGAGAACTAAACCAGAGCCCAAAGAACAAAAGCAGAGCCCGTGCAATTAAACCAGACCCCGAGGAAGAAATCGAGAGCCCAAGGAATAAAACCAGTGCTGGAGAAGCAAAACCAGACCTCAAGGAACAAAACCAGAGCCTGAGGAACAAAACCAGAGCCCGAGGAACAAAACAAAGAGCCTGCGGAACCAAACCAGAGCCCGAGGAACAAAACCAGAGCCCGAGGAAGAAATCCAGAGCCCGAGGAACAAAACCAGCCATCGAGGAACAAAACCAGCCATCGAGGAACAAAACCAGAGGCTGAGAAAGAAAATGAGAGCCGGGGGAAGACAACCAGAGCTAGACGAGCAAAACCAAAGCTCGAGGAACAAAACCAGAGCCCGAGGAACGAAACCAGAGCCGACAGAACAAAACCAGATGCCGAAGAACAAAAGGAGGGCCCGAGGAACAAAACCAGAGCCCCTGAAAGTAAACGGGAGCCCGAGGAACAAAATGAGAGCCCGAGGAACAAAACCAGAGCAAATGGAACTAAACCAGAGCCCGAGGAACAAAACCAGAGCCCGAGGAACAAAACCAGAGCCCGAGGAACAAATCCAGAACCCGAGGAACAAAACCAGAACCAGAGGAAAAATAAGAGGGCCCGAGGAACAAAACCAGAGCCCGTGGAACAAATCAAGAGCCCGAGAACTAAACCAGAGCCCAAAGAACAAAAGCAGAGCCCGTGCAATTAAACCAGACCCCGAGAAAGAAATCGAGAGCCCAAGGAATAAAACCAGTGCTGGAGAAGCAAAACCAGACCTCAAGGAACAAAACCAGAGCCTGAGGAACAAAACCAGAGCCCGAGGAACAAAACAAAGAGCCTGCGGAACAAAACCAGAGCCCAAGGAACAAAACCAGAGCCCGAGGAAGAAAAGGAGGGCTGGAGGAACAAAACTAGAGCACATGGAACCAAACCAGAGCCCGAGGAACAAAACCAGAGCTGGAGGAGCAAAACTAGGGACCAAGGAACAAAATGAGAGCCCGAGGAAGAAAACCAGAGTCCGAGGAATAAAACCAGAGCCCGAGGAAACAAACCAGAGCCTGAGGAACAAAACCAGAGACTGAGGAACAAAACCAGATCTGGAGGAGCAAAACCACGGCCCGAGGAACGAAACCAGAGCCCCTGAAACTAAACGAGAGCCCGAGGAACAAAACCAGAGCAAATGGAACTAAACCAGAGCCCGAGGAACAAAACCAGAGCCCGAGGAACAAAACCAGAGCCCGAGGAACAAATCCAGAACCCGAGGAACAAAACCAGAGCCCGAGGAACAAAACCAGAGCCCGAGGAACAAAACCAGAGCCCGTGGAACAAATCAAGAGCCCGAGAACTAAACCAGAGCCCAAAGAACAAAAGCAGAGCCCGTGCAATTAAACCAGACCCCGAGGAAGAAATCGAGAGCCCAAGGAATAAAACCAGTGCTGGAGAAGCAAAACCAGACCTCAAGGAACAAAACCAGAGCCTGAGGAACAAAACCAGAGCCCGAGGAACAAAACAAAGAGCCTGCGGAACAAAACCAGAGCCCAAGGAACAAAAGCAGAGCCCGAGGAAGAAAAGGAGGGCTGGAGGAACAAAACTAGAGCACATGGAACCAAACCAGAGCCCGAGGAACAAAACCAGAGCCCGAGGAAGAAATCCAGAGCCCGAGGAACAAAACCAGCCATCGAGGAACAAAACCAGCCATCGAGGAACAAAACCAGAGCCTGAGAAAGAAAATGAGAGCTGGGGGAAGACAACCAGAGCTAGACGAGCAAAACCAAAGCTCGAGGAACAAAACCAGAGCCCGAGGAACGAAACCAGAGCCGACAGAACAAAACCAGATGCCGAAGAACAAAAGGAGGGCCCGAGGAACAAAACCAGAGCCCCTGAAAGTAAACGGGAGCCCGAGGAACAAAATGAGAGCCCGAGGAACAAAACCAGAGCAAATGGAACTAAACCAGAGCCCGAGGAACAAAACCAGAGCCCGAGGAACAAAACCAGAGCCCGAGGAACAAATCCAGAACCCGAGGAACAAAACCAGAACCAGAGGAAAAATAAGAGGGCCCGAGGAACAAAACCAGAGCCCGTGGAACAAATCAAGAGCCCGAGAACTAAACCAGAGCCCAAAGAACAAAACCAGAGCCCGTGCAATTAAACCAGACCCCGAGGAAGAAATCGAGAGCCCAAGGAATAAAACCAGTGCTGGAGAAGCAAAACCAGACCTCAAGGAACAAAACCAGAGCCTGAGGAACAAAACCAGAGCCCGAGGAACAAAACAAAGAGCCCAAGGAACAAAACCAGAGCCCAAGGAATAAAACCAGAGCCCGAGGAAGAAAAGGAGGGCTGGAGGAACAAAACTAGAGCACATGGAACCAAACCAGAGCCCGAGGAACAAAACCAGAGCTGGAGGAGCAAAACTAGGGACCAAGGAACAAAATGAGAGCCCGAGGAAGAAAACCAGAGTCCGAGGAATAAAACCAGAGCCCGAGGAAACAAACCAGAGCCTGAGGAACAAAACAAAGAGCCTGCGGAACAAAACCAGATCTTGAGAAGCAAAACCACGGCCCGAGGAACAAAACCAGAGCCCGAGGAAGAAAACCAGAGTCCGAGGAACAAAACCAGAGCCTGAGGAAGAAAACCAGAGCCCGAGGAACAAAACCAGCCATCGAGGAACAAAACCAGAGCCTGAGAAAGAAAATGAGAGCCAGGGGAAGACAACCAGAGCTAGACGAGCAAAACCAAAGCTCGAGGAACAAAACCAGAGCCCGAGGAACAAAACCAGAGCCCGAGGAACAAATCCAGAACCCGAGGAAAAAAACCAGAGCCAGAGGAAAAATAAGAGGGCCCGAGGAACAAAACCAGAGCCCGTGGAACAAATCAAGAGCCCGAGAACTAAACCAGAGCCCAAAGAACAAAACCAGAGCCCGTGCAATTAAACCAGACCCCGAGGAAGAAATCGAGAGCCCAAGGAATAAAACCAGTGCTGGAGAAGCAAAACCAGACCTCAAGGAACAAAACCAGAGCCTGAGGAACAAAACCAGAGCCCGAGGAACAAAACAAAGAGCCTGCGGAACAAAACCAGAGCCCAAGGAACAAAACCAGAGCCCGAGGAAGAAAAGGAGGGCTGGAGGAACAAAACTAGAGCACATGGAACCAAACCAGAGCCCGAGGAACAAAACCAGAGCTGGAGGAGCAAAACTAGGGACCAAGGAACAAAATGAGAGCCCGAGGAAGAAAACCAGAGTCCGAGGAATAAAACCAGAGCCCGAGGAAACAAACCAGAGCCTGAGGAACAAAACCAGAGACTGAGGAACAAAACCAGATCTGGAGGAGCAAAACCACGGCCCGAGGAACAAAACCAGAGCCCGAGGAAGAAAACCAGAGTCCGAGGAACAAAACCAGAGCCTGAGGAAGAAAACCAGAGCCCGAGGAACAAAACCAGCCATCGAGGAACAAAACCAGAGCCTGAGAAAGAAAATGAGAGCCAGGGGAAGACAACCAGAGCTAGACGAGCAAAACCAAAGCTCGAGGAACAAAACCAGAGCCCGAGGAACGAAACCAGAGCCGACAGAACAAAACCAGATGCCGAAGAACAAAAGGAGGGCCCGAGGAACAAAACCAGAGCCCCTGAAACTAAACGAGAGCCCGAGGAACAAAATGAGAGCCCGAGGAACAAAACCAGAGCAAATGGAACTAAACCAGAGCCCGAGTAACAAAACCAGAGCCCGAGGAACAAATCCAGAACCCGAGGAACAAAACCAGAGCCAGAGGAAAAATAAGAGGGCCGAGGAACAAAACCAGAGCCCGTGGAACAAATCAAGAGCCCGAGAACTAAACCAGAGCCCAAAGAACAAAAGCAGAGCCCGTGCAATTAAACCAGACCCCGAGGAAGAAATCGAGAGCCCAAGGAATAAAACCAGTGCTGGAGAAGCAAAACCAGACCTCAAGGAACAAAACCAGAGCCTGAGGAACAAAACCAGAGCCCGAGGAACAAAACAAAGAGCCTGCGGAACCAAACCAGAGCCCGAGGAACAAAACCAGAGCCCGAGGAAGAAATCCAGAGCCCGAGGAACAAAACCAGCCATCGAGGAACAAAACCAGCCATCGAGGAACAAAACCAGAGGCTGAGAAAGAAAATGAGAGCCGGGGGAAGACAACCAGAGCTAGACGAGCAAAACCAAAGCTCGAGGAACAAAACCAGAGCCCGAGGAACGAAACCAGAGCCGACAGAACAAAACCAGATGCCGAAGAACAAAAGGAGGGCCCGAGGAACAAAACCAGAGCCCCTGAAAGTAAACGGGAGCCCGAGGAACAAAATGAGAGCCCGAGGAACAAAACCAGAGCAAATGGAACTAAACCAGAGCCCGAGGAACAAAACCAGAGCCCGAGGAACAAAACCAGAGCCCGAGGAACAAATCCAGAACCCGAGGAACAAAACCAGAACCAGAGGAAAAATAAGAGGGCCCGAGGAACAAAACCAGAGCCCGTGGAACAAATCAAGAGCCCGAGAACTAAACCAGAGCCCAAAGAACAAAAGCAGAGCCCGTGCAATTAAACCAGACCCCGAGAAAGAAATCGAGAGCCCAAGGAATAAAACCAGTGCTGGAGAAGCAAAACCAGACCTCAAGGAACAAAACCAGAGCCTGAGGAACAAAACCAGAGCCCGAGGAACAAAACAAAGAGCCTGCGGAACAAAACCAGAGCCCAAGGAACAAAACCAGAGCCCGAGGAAGAAAAGGAGGGCTGGAGGAACAAAACTAGAGCACATGGAACCAAACCAGAGCCCGAGGAACAAAACCAGAGCTGGAGGAGCAAAACTAGGGACCAAGGAACAAAATGAGAGCCCGAGGAAGAAAACCAGAGTCCGAGGAATAAAACCAGAGCCCGAGGAAACAAACCAGAGCCTGAGGAACAAAACCAGAGACTGAGGAACAAAACCAGATCTGGAGGAGCAAAACCACGGCCCGAGGAACGAAACCAGAGCCCCTGAAACTAAACGAGAGCCCGAGGAACAAAACCAGAGCAAATGGAACTAAACCAGAGCCCGAGGAACAAAACCAGAGCCCGAGGAACAAAACCAGAGCCCGAGGAACAAATCCAGAACCCGAGGAACAAAACCAGAGCCCGAGGAACAAAACCAGAGCCCGAGGAACAAAACCAGAGCCCGTGGAACAAATCAAGAGCCCGAGAACTAAACCAGAGCCCAAAGAACAAAAGCAGAGCCCGTGCAATTAAACCAGACCCCGAGGAAGAAATCGAGAGCCCAAGGAATAAAACCAGTGCTGGAGAAGCAAAACCAGACCTCAAGGAACAAAACCAGAGCCTGAGGAACAAAACCAGAGCCCGAGGAACAAAACAAAGAGCCTGCGGAACAAAACCAGAGCCCAAGGAACAAAAGCAGAGCCCGAGGAAGAAAAGGAGGGCTGGAGGAACAAAACTAGAGCACATGGAACCAAACCAGAGCCCGAGGAACAAAACCAGAGCCCGAGGAAGAAATCCAGAGCCCGAGGAACAAAACCAGCCATCGAGGAACAAAACCAGCCATCGAGGAACAAAACCAGAGCCTGAGAAAGAAAATGAGAGCTGGGGGAAGACAACCAGAGCTAGACGAGCAAAACCAAAGCTCGAGGAACAAAACCAGAGCCCGAGGAACGAAACCAGAGCCGACAGAACAAAACCAGATGCCGAAGAACAAAAGGAGGGCCCGAGGAACAAAACCAGAGCCCCTGAAAGTAAACGGGAGCCCGAGGAACAAAATGAGAGCCCGAGGAACAAAACCAGAGCAAATGGAACTAAACCAGAGCCCGAGGAACAAAACCAGAGCCCGAGGAACAAAACCAGAGCCCGAGGAACAAATCCAGAACCCGAGGAACAAAACCAGAACCAGAGGAAAAATAAGAGGGCCCGAGGAACAAAACCAGAGCCCGTGGAACAAATCAAGAGCCCGAGAACTAAACCAGAGCCCAAAGAACAAAACCAGAGCCCGTGCAATTAAACCAGACCCCGAGGAAGAAATCGAGAGCCCAAGGAATAAAACCAGTGCTGGAGAAGCAAAACCAGACCTCAAGGAACAAAACCAGAGCCTGAGGAACAAAACCAGAGCCCGAGGAACAAAACAAAGAGCCCAAGGAACAAAACCAGAGCCCAAGGAATAAAACCAGAGCCCGAGGAAGAAAAGGAGGGCTGGAGGAACAAAACTAGAGCACATGGAACCAAACCAGAGCCCGAGGAACAAAACCAGAGCTGGAGGAGCAAAACTAGGGACCAAGGAACAAAATGAGAGCCCGAGGAAGAAAACCAGAGTCCGAGGAATAAAACCAGAGCCCGAGGAAACAAACCAGAGCCTGAGGAACAAAACAAAGAGCCTGCGGAACAAAACCAGATCTTGAGAAGCAAAACCACGGCCCGAGGAACAAAACCAGAGCCCGAGGAAGAAAACCAGAGTCCGAGGAACAAAACCAGAGCCTGAGGAAGAAAACCAGAGCCCGAGGAACAAAACCAGCCATCGAGGAACAAAACCAGAGCCTGAGAAAGAAAATGAGAGCCAGGGGAAGACAACCAGAGCTAGACGAGCAAAACCAAAGCTCGAGGAACAAAACCAGAGCCCGAGGAACGAAACCAGAGCCGACAGAACAAAACCAGATGCCGAAGAACAAAAGGAGGGCCCGAGGAACAAAACCAGAGCCCCTGAAACTAAACGAGAGCCCGAGGAACAAAATGAGAGCCCGAGGAACAAAACCAGAGCAAATGGAACTAAACCAGAGCCCGAGGAACAAAACCAGAGCCCGAGGAACAAAACCAGAGCCCGAGGAACAAATCCAGAACCCGAGGAACAAAACCAGAGCCAGAGGAAAAATAAGAGGGCCCGAGGAACAAAACCAGAGCCCGTGGAACAAATCAAGAGCCCGAGAACTAAACCAGAGCCCAAAGAACAAAAGCAGAGCCCGTGCAATTAAACCAGACCCCGAGGAAGAAATCGAGAGCCCAAGGAATAAAACCAGTGCTGGAGAAGCAAAACCAGACCTCAAGGAACAAAACCAGAGCCTGAGGAACAAAACCAGAGCCCGAGGAACAAAACAAAGAGCCTGCGGAACAAAACCAGAGCCCAAGGAACAAAACCAGAGCCCGAGGAAGAAAAGGAGGGCTGGAGGAACAAAACTAGAGCACATGGAACCAAACCAGAGCCCGAGGAACAAAAGCAGAGCTGGAGGAGCAAAACTAGGGACCAAGGAACAAAACGAGAGCCCGAGGAAGAAAACCAGAGTCCGAGGAATAAAACCAGAGCCCGAGGAAACAAACCAGAGCCTGAGGAACAAAACCAGAGACTGAGGAACAAAACCAGATCTTGAGAAGCAAAACCACGGCCCGAGGAACAAAACCAGAGCCCGAGGAACAAAACCAGAGTCCGAGGAACAAAACCAGAGCCTAAGGAAGAAAACCAGAGCCCGAGGAACAAAACCAGCCATCGAGGAACAAAACCAGAGCCTGAGAAAGAAAATGAGAGCCAGGGGAAGACAACCAGAGCTAGACTAACAAAACCAAGGCTCGAGGAACAAAACCAGAGCCCGAGGAACGAAACCAGAGCCGACAGAACAAAACCAGATGCCGAAGAACAAAAGGAGGGCCCGAGGAACAAAACCAGAGCCCCTGAAAGTAAACGGGAGCCCGAGGAACAAAATGAGAGCCCGAGGAACAAAACCAGAGCAAATGGAACTAAACCAGAGCCCGAGGAACAAAACCAGAGCCCGAGGAACAAAACCAGAGCCCGAGGAACAAATCCAGAACCCGAGGAACAAAACCAGAGCCAGAGGAAAAATAAGAGGGCCCGAGGAACAAAACCAGAGCCCGTGGAACAAATCAAGAGCCCGAGAACTAAACCAGAGCCCAAAGAACAAAACCAGAGCCCGTGCAATTAAACCAGACCCCGAGGAAGAAATCGAGAGCCCAAGGAATAAAACCAGTGCTGGAGAAGCAAAACCAGACCTCAAGGAACAAAACCAGAGCCTGAGGAACAAAACCAGAGCCCGAGGAACAAAACAAAGAGCCTGCGGAACAAAACCAGAGCCCAAGGAACAAAACCAGAGCCCGAGGAAGAAAAGGAGGGCTGGAGGAACAAAACTAGAGCACATGGAACCAAACCAGAGCCCGAGGAAAAAAAGCAGAGCTGGAGGAGCAAAACCAGGGACCAAGGAACAAAATGAGAGCCCGAGGAAGAAAACCAGAGTCCGAGGAATAAAACCAGAGCCCGAGGAAACAAACCAGAGCCTGAGGAACAAAACCAGAGACTGAGGAACAAAACCAGATCTGGAGGAGCAAAACCACGGCCCGAGGAACAAAACCAGAGCCCGAGGAACAAAACCAGAGTCCGAGGAACAAAACCAGAGCCTGAGGAAGAAAACCAGAGCCCGAGGAACAAAACCAGCCATCGAGGAACAAAACCAGAGCCTGAGAAAGAAAATGAGAGCCAGGGGAAGACAACCAGAGCTAGACGAGCAAAACCAAAGCTCGAGGAACAAAACCAGAGCCCGAGGAACGAAACCAGAGCCGACAGAACAAAACCAGATGCCGAAGAACAAAAGGAGGGCCCGAGGAACAAAACCAGAGCCCCTGAAACTAAACGGGAGCCCGAGGAACAAAATGAGAGCCCGAGGAACAAAACCAGAGCAAATGGAACTAAACCAGAGCCCGAGGAACAAAACCAGAGCCCGAGGAACAAAACCAGAGCCCGAGGAACAAATCCAGAACCCGAGGAACAAAACCAGAGCCAGAGGAAAAATAAGAGGGCCCGAGGAACAAAACCAGAGCCCGTGGAACAAATCAAGAGCCCGAGAACTAAACCAGAGCCCAAAGAACAAAACCAGAGCCCGTGCAATTAAACCAGACCCCGAGGAAGAAATCGAGAGCCCAAGGAATAAAACCAGTGCTGGAGAAGCAAAACCAGACCTCAAGGAACAAAACCAGAGCCTGAGGAACAAAACCAGAGCCCGAGGAACAAAACAAAGAGCCTGCGGAACAAAACCAGAGCCCAAGGAACAAAACCAGAGCCCGAGGAAGAAAAGGAGGGCTGGAGGAACAAAACTAGAGCACATGGAACCAAACCAGAGCCCGAGGAACAAAACCAGAGCCCGAGGAAGAAATCCAGAGCCCGAGGAACAAAACCAGCCATAGAGGAACAAAACCAGCCATCGAGGAACAAAACCAGAGCCTGAGAAAGAAAATGAGAGCTGGGGGAAGACAACCAGAGCTAGACGAGCAAAACCAAAGCTCGAGGAACAAAACCAGAGCCCGAGGAACGAAACCAGAGCCGACAGAACAAAACCAGATGCCGAAGAACAAAAGGAGGGCCCGAGGAACAAAACCAGAGCCCCTGAAAGTAAACGGGAGCCCGAGGAACAAAATGAGAGCCCGAGGAACAAAACCAGAGCAAATGGAACTAAACCAGAGCCCGAGGAACAAAACCAGAGCCCGAGGAACAAAACCAGAGCCCGAGGAACAAATCCAGAACCCGAGGAACAAAACCAGAGCCAGAGGAAAAATAAGAGGGCCCGAGGAACAAAACCAGAGCCCGTGGAACAAATCAAGAGCCCGAGAACTAAACCAGAGCCCAAAGAACAAAACCAGAGCCCGTGCAATTAAACCAGACCCCGAGGAAGAAATCGAGAGCCCAAGGAATAAAACCAGTGCTGGAGAAGCAAAACCAGACCTCAAGGAACAAAACCAGAGCCTGAGGAACAAAACCAGAGCCCGAGGAACAAAACAAAGAGCCCAAGGAACAAAACCAGAGCCCAAGGAACAAAACCAGAGCCCGAGGAAGAAAAGGAGGGCTGGAGGAACAAACCTAGAGCACATGGAACCAAACCAGAGCCCGAGGAATAAAACCAGAGCTGGAGGAGCAAAACTAGGGACCAAGGAACAAAATGAGAGCCCGAGGAAGAAAACCAGAGTCCGAGGAATAAAACCAGAGCCCGAGGAAACAAACCAGAGCCTGAGGAACAAAACCAGAGACTGAGGAACAAAACCAGATCTTGAGAAGCAAAACCACGGCCCGAGGAACAAAACCAGAGCCCGAGGAAGAAAACCAGAGTCTGAGGAACAAAACCAGAGCCTGAGGAAGAAAACCAGAGCCCGAGGAACAAAACCAGCCATCGAGGAACAAAACCAGAGCCTGAGAAAGAAAATGAGAGCCAGGGGAAGACAACCAGAGCTAGACGAGCAAAACCAAAGCTCGAGGAACAAAACCAGAGCCCGAGGAACGAAACCAGAGCCGACAGAACAAAACCAGATGCCGAAGAACAAAAGGAGGGCCCGAGGAACAAAACCAGAGCCCCTGAAACTAAACGAGAGCCCGAGGAACAAAATGAGAGCCCGAGGAACAAAACCAGAGCAAATGGAACTAAACCAGAGCCCGAGGAACAAAACCAGAGCCCGAGGAACAAAACCAGAGCCCGAGGAACAAATCCAGAACCCGAGGAACAAAACCAGAGCCAGAGGAAAAATAAGAGGGCCCGAGGAACAAAACCAGAGCCCGTGGAACAAATCAAGAGCCCGAGAACTAAACCAGAGCCCAAAGAACAAAAGCAGAGCCCGTGCAATTAAACCAGACCCCGAGGAAGAAATCGAGAGCCCAAGGAATAAAACCAGTGCTGGAGAAGCAAAACCAGACCTCAAGGAACAAAACCAGAGCCTGAGGAACAAAACCAGAGCCCGAGGAACAAAACAAAGAGCCTGCGGAACAAAACCAGAGCCCAAGGAACAAAACCAGAGCCCGAGGAAGAAAAGGAGGGCTGGAGGAACAAAACTAGAGCACATGGAACCAAACCAGAGCCTGAGGAACAAAACCAGAGCCCGAGGAAGAAATCCAGAGCCCGAGGAACAAAACCAGCCATCGAGGAACAAAACCAGCCATTGTGGAACAAAACCAGAGCCTGAGAAAGAAAATGAGAGCCAGGGGAAGACAACCAGAGCTAGACGAACAAAACCAAGGCTCGAGGAACAAAACCAGAGCCCGAGGAACGAAACCAGAGCCGACAGAACAAAACCAGATGCCGAAGAACAAAAGGAGGGCCCGAGGAACAAAACCAGAGCCCCTGAAAGTAAACGGGAGCCCGAGGAACAAAATGAGAGCCCGAGGAACAAAACCAGAGCCCGAGGAACAAATCCAGAACCCGAGGAACAAAACCAGAGCCAGAGGAAAAATAAGAGGGCCCGAGGAACAAAACCAGAGCCCGTGGAACAAATCAAGAGCCCGAGAACTAAACCAGAGCCCAAAGAACAAAACCAGAGCCCGTGCAATTAAACCAGACCCCGAGGAAGAAATCGAGAGCCCAAGGAATAAAACCAGTGCTGGAGAAGCAAAACCAGACCTCAAGGAACAAAACCAGAGCCTGAGGAACAAAACCAGAGCCCGAGGAACAAAACAAAGAGCCTGCGGAACAAAACCAGAGCCCAAGGAACAAAACCAGAGCCCGAGGAAGAAAAGGAGGGCTGGAGGAACAAAACTAGAGCACATGGAACCAAACCAGAGCCCGAGGAACAAAACCAGAGCTGGAGGAGCAAAACTAGGGACCAAGGAACAAAATGAGAGCCCGAGGAAGAAAACCAGAGTCCGAGGAATAAAACCAGAGCCCGAGGAAACAAACCAGAGCCTGAGGAACAAAACCAGAGACTGAGGAACAAAACCAGATCTGGAGGAGCAAAACCACGGCCCGAGGAACAAAACCAGAGCCTGAGGAAGAAAACCAGAGCCCGAGGAACAAAACCAGCCATCGAGGAACAAAACCAGAGCCTGAGAAAGAAAATGAGAGCCAGGGGAAGACAACCAGAGCTAGACGAGCAAAACCAAAGCTCGAGGAACAAAACCAGAGCCCGAGGAACGAAACCAGAGCCGACAGAACAAAACCAGATGCCGAAGAACAAAAGGAGGGCCCGAGGAACAAAACCAGAGCCCCTGAAACTAAACGAGAGCCCGAGGAACAAAATGAGAGCCCGAGGAACAAAACCAGAGCAAATGGAACTAAACCAGAGCCCGAGGAACAAAACCAGAGCCCGAGGAACAAAACCAGAGCCCGAGGAACAAATCCAGAACCCGAGGAACAAAACCAGAGCCAGAGGAAAAATAAGAGGGCCCGAGGAACAAAACCAGAGCCCGTGGAACAAATCAAGAGCCCGAGAACTAAACCAGAGCCCAAAGAACAAAACCAGAGCCCGTGCAATTAAACCAGACCCCGAGGAAGAAATCGAGAGCCCAAGGAATAAAACCAGTGCTGGAGAAGCAAAACCAGACCTCAAGGAACAAAACCAGAGCCTGAGGAACAAAACCAGAGCCCGAGGAACAAAACAAAGAGCCTGCGGAACAAAACCAGAGCCCAAGGAACAAAAGCAGAGCCCGAGGAAGAAAAGGAGGGCTGGAGGAACAAAACTAGAGCACATGGAACCAAACCAGAGCCCGAGGAACAAAACAAGAGCCCGAGGAAGAAATCCAGAGCCCGAGGAACAAAACCAGCCATCGAGGAACAAAACCAGCCATCGAGGAACAAAACCAGAGCCTGAGAAAGAAAATGAGAGCCAGGGGAAGACAACCAGAGCTAGACGAGCAAAACCAAAGCTCGAGGAACAAAACCAGAGCCCGAGGAACGAAACCAGAGCCGACAGAACAAAACCAGATGCCGAAGAACAAAAGGAGGGCTCGAGGAACAAAACCAGAGCCCCTGAAACTAAACGAGAGCCCGAGGAACAAAATGAGAGCCCGAGGAACAAAACCAGAGCAAATGGAACTAAACCAGAGCCCGAGGAACAAAACCAGAGCCCGAGGAACAAAACCAGAGCCCGAGGAACAAATCCAGAACCCGAGGAACAAAACCAGAGCCAGAGGAAAAATAAGAGGGCCCGAGGAACAAAACCAGAGCCCGTGGAACAAATCAAGAGCCCGAGAACTAAACCAGAGCCCAAAGAACAAAACCAGAGCCCGTGCAATTAAACCAGACCCCGAGGAAGAAATCGAGAGCCCAAGGAATAAAACCAGTGCTGGAGAAGCAAAACCAGACCTCAAGGAACAAAACCAGAGCCTGAGGAACAAAACCAGAGCCCGAGCAACAAAACAAAGAGCCTGCGGAACAAAACCAGAGCCCAAGGAACAAAACCAGAGCCCGAGGAAGAAAAGGAGGGCTGGAGGAACAAAACTAGAGCACATGGAACCAAACCAGAGCCCGAGGAACAAAACCAGAGCTGGAGGAGCAAAACTAGGGAAAAGGAACAAAATGAGAGCCCGAGGAACAAAACCAGAGCCTGAGGAACAAAACCAGAGACTGAGGAACAAAACCAGATCTTGAGAAGCAAAACCACGGCCCGAGGAACAAAACCAGAACCCGAGGAACAAAACCAGAGCCAGAGGAAAAATAAGAGGGCCCGAGGAACAAAACCAGAGCCCGTGGAACAAATCAAGAGCCCGAGAACTAAACCAGAGCCCAAAGAACAAAAGCAGAGCCCGTGCAATTAAACCAGACCCCGAGGAAGAAATCGAGAGCCCAAGGAATAAAACCAGTGCTGGAGAAGCAAAACCAGACCTCAAGGAACAAAACCAGAGCCTGAGGAACAAAACCAGAGCCCGAGGAACAAAACAAAGAGCCTGCGGAACAAAACCAGAGCCCAAGGAACAAAACCAGAGCCCGAGGAAGAAAAGGAGGGCTGGAGGAACAAAACTAGAGCACATGGAACCAAACCAGAGCCCGAGGAACAAAAGCAGAGCTGGAGGAGCAAAACTAGGGACCAAGGAACAAAATGAGAGCCCGAGGAAGAAAACCAGACCCCGAGGAATAAAACCAGAGCCCGAGGAAACAAACCAGAGCCTGAGGAACAAAACCAGAGACTGAGGAACAAAACCAGATCTGGAGGAGCAAAACCACGGCCCGAGGAACAAAACCAGAGCCTGAGGAAGAAAACCAGAGCCCGAGGAACAAAACCAGCCATCGAGGAACAAAACCAGAGCCTGAGAAAGAAAATGAGAGCCAGGGGAAGACAACCAGAGCTAGACGAGCAAAACCAAAGCTCGAGGAACAAAACCAGAGCCCGAGGAAGAAATCCAGAGCCCGAGGAACAAAACCAGCCATCGAGGAACAAAACCAGCCATCGAGGAACAAAACCAGAGCCTGAGAAAGAAAATGAGAGCTGGGGGAAGACAACCAGAGCTAGACGAGCAAAACCAAAGCTCGAGGAACAAAACCAGAGCCCGAGGAACGAAACCAGAGCCGACAGAACAAAACCAGATGCCGAAGAACAAAAGGAGGGCCCGAGGAACAAAACCAGAGCCCCTGAAAGTAAACGGGAGCCCGAGGAACAAAATGAGAGCCCGAGGAACAAAACCAGAGCAAATGGAACTAAACCAGAGCCCGAGGAACAAAACCAGAGCCCGAGGAACAAAACCAGAGCCCGAGGAACAAATCCAGAACCCGAGGAACAAAACCAGAACCAGAGGAAAAATAAGAGGGCCCGAGGAACAAAACCAGAGCCCGTGGAACAAATCAAGAGCCCGAGAACTAAACCAGAGCCCAAAGAACAAAAGCAGAGCCCGTGCAATTAAACCAGACCCCGAGGAAGAAATCGAGAGCCCAAGGAATAAAACCAGTGCTCGAGAAGCAAAACCAGACCTCAAGGAACAAAACCAGAGCCTGAGGAACAAAACCAGAGCCCGAGGAACAACACAAAGAGCCTGCGGAACAAAACCAGAGCCCAAGGAAGAAAACCAGAGCCCGAGGAAGAAAAGGAGGGCTGGAGGAACAAAACTAGAGCACATGGAACCAAACCAGAGCCCGAGGAACAAAACCAGAGCCCGAGGAAGAAATCCAGAGCCCGAGGAACAAAACCAGCCATCGAGGAACAAAACCAGCCATCGAGGAACAAAACCAGAGCCTGAGAAAGAAAATGAGAGCCAGGGGAAGACAACCAGAGCTAGACGAGCAAAACCAAAGCTCGAGGAACAAAACCAGAGCCCGAGGAACGAAACCAGAGCCGACAGAACAAAACCAGATGCCGAAGAACAAAAGGAGGGCCCGAGGAACAAAACCAGAGCCCCTGAAACTAAACGGGAGCCCGAGGAACAAAATGAGAGCCCGAGGAACAAAACCAGAGCAAATGGAACTAAACCAGAGCCCGAGGAACAAAACCAGAGCCCGAGGAACAAAACCAGAGCCCAAGGAACAACTCCAGAACCCGAGGAACAAAACCAGAGCCAGAGGAAAAATAAGAGGGCCCGAGGAACAAAACCAGAGCCCGTGGAACAAATCAAGAGCCCGAGAACTAAACCAGAGCCCAAAGAACAAAACCAGAGCCCGTGCAATTAAACCAGACCCCGAGGAAGAAATCGAGAGCCCAAGGAATAAAACCAGTGCTGGAGAAGCAAAACCAGACCTCAAGGAACAAAACCAGAGCCTGAGGAACAAAACCAGAGCCCGAGGAACAAAACAAAGAGCCCAAGGAACAAAACCAGAGCCCAAGGAATAAAACCAGAGCCCGAGGAAGAAAAGGAGGGCTGGAGGAACAAAACTAGAGCACATGGAACCAAACCAGAGCCCGAGGAACAAAACCAGAGCTGGAGGAGCAAAACCAAAGCTCAAGGAACAAAATGAGAGCCCGAGGAAGAAAACCAGAGTCCGAGGAATAAAACCAGAGCCCGAGGAAACAAACCAGAGCCTGAGGAACAAAACAAAGAGCCTGCGGAACAAAACCAGATCTTGAGAAGCAAAACCACGGCCCGAGGAACAAAACCAGAGCCCGAGGAAGAAAACCAGAGTCCGAGGAACAAAACCAGAGCCTGAGGAAGAAAACCAGAGCCCGAGGAACAAAACCAGCCATCGAGGAACAAAACCAGAGCCTGAGAAAGAAAATGAGAGCCAGGGGAAGACAACCAGAGCTAGACGAGCAAAACCAAAGCTCGAGGAACAAAACCAGAGCCCGAGGAACGAAACCAGAGCCGACAGAACAAAACCAGATGCCGAAGAACAAAAGGAGGGCCCGAGGAACAAAACCAGAGCCCCTGAAACTAAACGAGAGCCCGAGGAACAAAATGAGAGCCCGAGGAACAAAACCAGAGCAAATGGAACTAAACCAGAGCCCGAGGAACAAAACCAGAGCCCGAGGAACAAAACCAGAGCCCGAGGAACAAATCCAGAACCCGAGGAACAAAACCAGAGCCAGAGGAAAAATAAGAGGGCCCGAGGAACAAAACCAGAGCCCGTGGAACAAATCAAGAGCCCGAGAACTAAACCAGAGCCCAAAGAACAAAACCAGAGCCCGTGCAATTAAACCAGACCCCGAGGAAGAAATCGAGAGCCCAAGGAATAAAACCAGTGCTGGAGAAGCAAAACCAGACCTCAAGGAACAAAACCAGAGCCTGAGGAACAAAACCAGAGCCCGAGGAACAAAACAAAGAGCCTGCGGAACAAAACCAGAGCCCAAGGAACAAAACCAGAGCCCGAGGAAGAAAAGGAGGGCTGGAGGAACAAAACTAGAGCACATGGAACCAAACCAGAGCCCGAGGAACAAAAGCAGAGCTGGAGGAGCAAAACTAGGGACCAAGGAACAAAACGAGAGCCCGAGGAAGAAAACCAGAGTCCGAGGAATAAAACCAGAGCCCGAGGAAACAAACCAGAGCCTGAGGAACAAAACCAGAGACTGAGGAACAAAACCAGATCTTGAGAAGCAAAACCACGGCCCGAGGAACAAAACCAGAGCCCGAGGAAGAAAACCAGAGTCCGAGGAACAAAACCAGAGCCTAAGGAAGAAAACCAGAGCCCGAGGAACAAAACCAGCCATCGAGGAACAAAACCAGAGCCTGAGAAAGAAAATGAGAGCCAGGGGAAGACAACCAGAGCTAGACGAGCAAAACCAAAGCTCGAGGAACAAAACCAGAGCCCGAGGAACGAAACCAGAGCCGACAGAACAAAACCAGATGCCGAAGAACAAAAGGAGGGCCCGAGGAACAAAACCAGAGCCCCTGAAACTAAACGAGAGCCCGAGGAACAAAATGAGAGCCCGAGGAACAAAACCAGAGCAAATGGAACTAAACCAGAGCCCGAGGAACAAAACCAGAGCCCGAGGAACAAAACAAAGAGCCTGCGGAACAAAACCAGAGCCCAAGGAACAAAACCAGAGCCCATGGAAGAAAAGGAGGGCTGGAGGAACAAAACTAGAGCACATGGAACCAAACCAGAGCCTGAGGAACAAAACCAGAGCCCGAGGAAGAAATCCAGAGCCCGAGGAACAAAACCAGCCATCGAGGAACAAAACCAGCCATTGTGGAAAAAAACCAGAGCCTGAGAAAGAAAATGAGAGCCAGGGGAAGACAACCAGAGCTAGACGAACAAAACCAAGGCTCGAGGAACAAAACCAGAGCCCGAGGAACGAAACCAGAGCCGACAGAACAAAACCAGATGCCGAAGAACAAAAGGAGGGCCCGAGGAACAAAACCAGAGCCCCTGAAAGTAAACGGGAGCCCGAGGAACAAAATGAGAGCCCGAGGAACAAAACCAGAGCAAATGGAACTAAACCAGAGCCCGAGGAACAAAACCAGAGCCCGAGGAACAAAACCAGAGCCCGAGGAACAAATCCAGAACCCGAGGAACAAAACCAGAGCCAGAGGAAAAATAAGAGGGCCCGAGGAACAAAACCAGAGCCCGTGGAACAAATCAAGAGCCCGAGAACTAAACCAGAGCCCAAAGAACAAAACCAGAGCCCGTGCAATTAAACCAGACCCCGAGGAAGAAATCGAGAGCCCAAGGAATAAAACCAGTGCTGGAGAAGCAAAACCAGACCTCAAGGAACAAAACCAGAGCCTGAGGAACAAAACCAGAGCCCGAGGAACAAAACAAAGAGCCTGCGGAACAAAACCAGAGCCCAAGGAACAAAACCAGAGCCCGAGGAAGAAAAGGAGGGCTGGAGGAACAAAACTAGAGCACATGGAACCAAACCAGAGCCCGAGGAACAAAACCAGAGCCCGAGGAAGAAATCCAGAGCCCGAGGAACAAAACCAGCCATCGAGGAACAAAACCAGCCATCGAGGAACAAAACCAGAGCCTGAGAAAGAAAATGAGAGCTGGGGGAAGACAACCAGAGCTAGACGAGCAAAACCAAAGCTCGAGGAACAAAACCAGAGCCCGAGGAACGAAACCAGAGCCGACAGAACAAAACCAGATGCCGAAGAACAAAAGGAGGGCCCGAGGAACAAAACCAGAGCCCCTGAAAGTAAACGGGAGCCCGAGGAACAAAATGAGAGCCCGAGGAACAAAACCAGAGCCCGAGGAACAAATCCAGAACCCGAGGAACAAAACCAGAGCCAGAGGAAAAATAAGAGGGCCCGAGGAACAAAACCAGAGCCCGTGGAACAAATCAAGAGCCCGAGAACTAAACCAGAGCCCAAAGAACAAAACCAGAGCCCGTGCAATTAAACCAGACCCCGAGGAAGAAATCGAGAGCCCAAGGAATAAAACCAGTGCTGGAGAAGCAAAACCAGACCTCAAGGAACAAAACCAGAGCCTGAGGAACAAAACCAGAGCCCGAGGAACAAAACAAAGAGCCCAAGGAACAAAACCAGAGCCCAAGGAACAAAACCAGAGCCCGAGGAAGAAAAGGAGGGCTGGAGGAACAAAACTAGAGCACATGGAACCAAACCAGAGCCCGAGGAACAAAACCAGAGCTGGAGGAGCAAAACTAGGGACCAAGGAACAAAATGAGAGCCCGAGGAAGAAAACCAGAGTCCGAGGAATAAAACCAGAGCCCGAGGAAACAAACCAGAGCCTGAGGAACAAAACCAGAGACTGAGGAACAAAACCAGATCTGGAGGAGCAAAACCACAGCCCGAGGAAAAAAACCAGAGCCTGAGGAAGAAAACCAGAGCCCGAGGAACAAAACCAGCCATCGAGGAACAAAACCAGAGCCTGAGAAAGAAAATGAGAGCCAGGGGAAGACAACCAGAGCTAGACGAGCAAAACCAAAGCTCGAGGAACAAAACCAGAGCCCGAGGAACGAAACCAGAGCCGACAGAACAAAACCAGATGCCGAAGAACAAAAGGAGGGCCCGAGGAACAAAACCAGAGCCCCTGAAACTAAACGAGAGCCCGAGGAACAAAATGAGAGCCCGAGGAACAAAACCAGAGCAAATGGAACTAAACCAGAGCCCGAGGAACAAAACCAGAGCCCGAGGAACAAAACCAGAGCCCGAGGAACAAATCCAGAACCCGAGGAACAAAACCAGAGCCAGAGGAAAAATAAGAGGGCCCGAGGAACAAAACCAGAGCCCGTGGAACAAATCAAGAGCCCGAGAACTAAACCAGAGCCCAAAGAACAAAACCAGAGCCCGTGCAATTAAACCAGACCCCGAGGAAGAAATCGAGAGCCCAAGGAATAAAACCAGTGCTGGAGAAGCAAAACCAGACCTCAAGGAACAAAACCAGAGCCTGAGGAACAAAACCAGAGCCCGAGGAACAAAACAAAGAGCCCAAGGAACAAAACCAGAGCCCAAGGAACAAAACCAGAGCCCGAGGAAGAAAAGGAGGGCTGGAGGAACAAAACTAGAGCACATGGAACCAAACCAGAGCCCGAGGAACAAAACAAGAGCCCGAGGAAGAAATCCAGAGCCCGAGGAACAAAACCAGCCATCGAGGAACAAAACCAGCCATCGAGGAACAAAACCAGAGCCTGAGAAAGAAAATGAGAGCCAGGGGAAGACAACCAGAGCTAGACGAGCAAAACCAAAGCTCGAGGAACAAAACCAGAGCCCGAGGAACGAAACCAGAGCCGACAGAACAAAACCAGATGCCGAAGAACAAAAGGAGGGCTCGAGGAACAAAACCAGAGCCCCTGAAACTAAACGAGAGCCCGAGGAACAAAATGAGAGCCCGAGGAACAAAACCAGAGCAAATGGAACTAAACCAGAGCCCGAGGAACAAAACCAGAGCCCGAGGAACAAAACCAGAGCCCGAGGAACAAATCCAGAACCCGAGGAACAAAACCAGAGCCAGAGGAAAAATAAGAGGGCCCGAGGAACAAAACCAGAGCCCGTGGAACAAATCAAGAGCCCGAGAACTAAACCAGAGCCCAAAGAACAAAACCAGAGCCCGTGCAATTAAACCAGACCCCGAGGAAGAAATCGAGAGCCCAAGGAATAAAACCAGTGCTGGAGAAGCAAAACCAGACCTCAAGGAACAAAACCAGAGCCTGAGGAACAAAACCAGAGCCCGAGGAACAAAACAAAGAGCCTGCGGAACAAAACCAGAGCCCAAGGAACAAAACCAGAGCCCGAGGAAGAAAAGGAGGGCTGGAGGAACAAAACTAGAGCACATGGAACCAAACCAGAGCCCGAGGAACAAAACCAGAGCTGGAGGAGCAAAACTAGGGAAAAGGAACAAAATGAGAGCCCGAGGAACAAAACCAGAGCCTGAGGAACAAAACCAGAGACTGAGGAACAAAACCAGATCTTGAGAAGCAAAACCACGGCCCGAGGAACAAAACCAGAACCCGAGGAACAAAACCAGAGCCAGAGGAAAAATAAGAGGGCCCGAGGAACAAAACCAGAGCCCGTGGAACAAATCAAGAGCCCGAGAACTAAACCAGAGCCCAAAGAACAAAAGCAGAGCCCGTGCAATTAAACCAGACCCCGAGGAAGAAATCGAGAGCCCAAGGAATAAAACCAGTGCTGGAGAAGCAAAACCAGACCTCAAGGAACAAAACCAGAGCCTGAGGAACAAAACCAGAGCCCGAGGAACAAAAGAAAGAGCCTGCGGAACAAAACCAGAGCCCAAGGAACAAAACCAGAGCCCGAGGAAGAAAAGGAGGGCTGGAGGAACAAAACTAGAGCACATGGAACCAAACCAGAGCCCGAGGAACAAAAGCAGAGCTGGAGGAGCAAAACTAGGGACCAAGGAACAAAATGAGAGCCCGAGGAAGAAAACCAGACCCCGAGGAATAAAACCAGAGCCCGAGGAAACAAACCAGAGCCTGAGGAACAAAACCAGAGACTGAGGAACAAAACCAGATCTGGAGGAGCAAAACCACGGCCCGAGGAACAAAACCAGAGCCTGAGGAAGAAAACCAGAGCCCGAGGAACAAAACCAGCCATCGAGGAACAAAACCAGAGCCTGAGAAAGAAAATGAGAGCCAGGGGAAGACAACCAGAGCTAGACGAGCAAAACCAAAGCTCGAGGAACAAAACCAGAGCCCGAGGAACGAAACCAGAGCCGACAGAACAAAACCAGATGCCGAAGAACAAAAGGAGGGCTCGAGGAACAAAACCAGAGCCCCTGAAACTAAACGAGAGCCCGAGGAACAAAATGAGAGCCCGAGGAACAAAACCAGAGCAAATGGAACTAAACCAGAGCCCGAGGAACAAAACCAGAGCCCGAGGAACAAAACCAGAGCCCGAGGAACAAATCCAGAACCCGAGGAACAAAACCAGAGCCAGAGGAAAAATAAGAGGGCCCGAGGAACAAAACCAGAGCCCGTGGAACAAATCAAGAGCCCGAGAACTAAACCAGAGCCCAAAGAACAAAATCAGAGCCCGTGCAATTAAACCAGACCCCGAGGAAGAAATCGAGAGCCCAAGGAATAAAACCAGTGCTGGAGAAGCAAAACCAGACCTCAAGGAACAAAACCAGAGCCTGCGGAACAAAACCAGAGCCCAAGGAACAAAAGCAGAGCCCGAGGAAGAAAAGGAGGGCTGGAGGAACAAAACTAGAGCACATGGAACCAAACCAGAGCCCGAGGAACAAAACCAGAGCTGTAGGAGCAAAACTAGGGACCAAGGAACAAAATGAGAGCCCGAGGAAGAAAACCAGAGCCTGAGGAACAAAACCAGAGACTGAGGAACAAAACCAGATCTTGAGAAGCAAAACCACGGCCCGAGGAACAAAACCAGAGCCCGAGGAAGAAAACCAGAGTCCGAGGAACAAAACCAGAGCCTGAGGAAGAAAACCAGAGCCCGAGGAACAAAACCAGCCATCGAGGAACAAAACCAGAGCCTGAGGAAGAAAATGAGAGCCAGGGGAAGACAACCAGAGCTAGACGAGCAAAACCAAAGCTCGAGAAACAAAACCAGAGCCCGAGGAACGAAACCAGAGCCGACAGAACAAAACCAGATGCCGAAGAACAAAAGGAGGGCCCGAGGAACAAAACCAGAGCCCCTGAAATTAAACGAGAGCCCGAGGAACAAAATGAGAGCCCGAGGAACAAAACCAGAGCCCGAGGAACAAAACCAGAGCAAATGGAACTAAACCAGAGCCCAAGGAACAAAACCAGAGCCCGAGGAAGAAAAGGAGGGCTGGAGGAACAAAACTAGAGCACATGGAACCAAACCAGAGCCCGAGGAACAAAACCAGAGCTGGAGGAGCAAAACTAGGGACCAAGGAACAAAATGAGAGCCCGAGGAAGAAAACCAGAGTCCGAGGAATAAAACCAGAGCCCGAGGAAACAAACCAGAGCCTGAGGAACAAAACCAGAGACTGAGGAACAAAACCAGATCTGGAGGAGCAAAACCACGGCCCGAGGAACAAATCCAGAGCCCGAGGAACAAAACCAGAGTCCGAGGAACAAAACCAGAGCCTGAGGAAGAAAACCAGAGCCCGAGGAACAAAACCAGCCATCGAGGAACAAAACCAGAGCCTGAGAAAGAAAATGAGAGCCAGGGGAAGACAACCAGAGCTAGACGAGCAAAACCAAAGCTCGAGGAACAAAACCAGAGCCCGAGGAACGAAACCAGAGCCGACAGAACAAAACCAGATGCCGAAGAACAAAAGGAGGGCCCGAGGAACAAAACCAGAGCCCCTGAAACTAAACGAGAGCCCGAGGAACAAAATGAGAGCCCGAGGAACAAAACCAGAGCCCGAGGAACAAATCCAGAACCCGAGGAACAAAACCAGAGCCAGAGGAAAAATAAGAGGGCCCGAGGAACAAAACCAGAGCCCGTGGAACAAATCAAGAGCCCGAGAACTAAACCAGAGCCCAAAGAACAAAACCAGAGCCCGTGCAATTAAACCAGACCCCGAGGAAGAAATCGAGAGCCCAAGGAATAAAACCAGTGCTGGAGAAGCAAAACCAGACCTCAAGGAACAAAACCAGAGCCTGAGGAACAAAACCAGAGCCCGAGGAACAAAACAAAGAGCCTGCGGAACAAAACCAGAGCCCAAGGAACAAAAGCAGAGCCCGAGGAAGAAAAGGAGGGCTGGAGGAACAAAACTAGAGCACATGGAACCAAACCAGAGCCCGAGGAACAAAACCAGAGCCCGAGGAAGAAATCCAGAGCCCGAGGAACAAAACCAGCCATCGAGGAACAAAACCAGCCATCGAGGAACAAAACCAGAGCCTGAGAAAGAAAATGAGAGCTGGGGGAAGACAACCAGAGCTAGACGAGCAAAACCAAAGCTCGAGGAACAAAACCAGAGCCCGAGGAACGAAACCAGAGCCGACAGAACAAAACCAGATGCCGAAGAACAAAAGGAGGGCCCGAGGAACAAAACCAGAGCCCCTGAAAGTAAACGGGAGCCCGAGGAACAAAATGAGAGCCCGAGGAACAAAACCAGAGCAAATGGAACTAAACCAGAGCCCGAGGAACAAAACCAGAGCCCGAGGAACAAAACCAGAGCCCGAGGAACAAATCCAGAACCCGAGGAACAAAACCAGAGCCAGAGGAAAAATAAGAGGGCCCGAGGAACAAAACCAGAGCCCGTGGAACAAATCAAGAGCCCGAGAACTAAACCAGAGCCCAAAGAACAAAACCAGAGCCCGTGCAATTAAACCAGACCCCGAGGAAGAAATCGAGAGCCCAAGGAATAAAACCAGTGCTGGAGAAGCAAAACCAGACCTCAAGGAACAAAACCAGAGCCTGAGGAACAAAACCAGAGCCCGAGGAACAAAACAAAGAGCCCAAGGAACAAAACCAGAGCCCAAGGAAGAAAACCAGAGCCCGAGGAAGAAAAGGAGGGCTGGAGGAACAAAACTAGAGCACATGGAACCAAACCAGAGCCCGAGGAACAAAACCAGAGCTGGAGGAGCAAAACTAGGGACCAAGGAACAAAATGAGAGCCCGAGGAAGAAAACCAGAGTCCGAGGAATAAAACCAGAGCCCGAGGAAACAAACCAGAGCCTGAGGAACAAAACCAGAGACTGAGGAACAAAACCAGATCTGGAGGAGCAAAACCAAGGCCCGAGGAACAAAACCAGAGCCCGAGGAAGAAAACCAGAGTCCGAGGAGCAAAACCAGAGCCTGAGGAAGAAAACCAGAGCCCGAGGAACAAAACCAGCCATCGAGGAACAAAACCAGAGCCTGAGAAAGAAAATGAGAGCCAGGGGAAGACAACCAGAGCTAGACGAGCAAAACCAAAGCTCGAGGAACAAAACCAGAGCCCGAGGAACGAAACCAGAGCCGACAGAACAAAACCAGATGCCGAAGAACAAAAGGAGGGCCCGAGGAACAAAACCAGAGCCCCTGAAACTAAACGAGAGCCCGAGGAACAAAATGAGAGCCCGAGGAACAAAACCAGAGCAAATGGAACTAAACCAGAGCCCGAGGAACAAAACCAGAGCCCGAGGAACAAAACCAGAGCCCGAGGAACAAATCCAGAACCCGAGGAACAAAACCAGAGCCAGAGGAAAAATAAGAGGGCCCGAGGAACAAAACCAGAGCCCGTGGAACAAATCAAGAGCCCGAGAACTAAACCAGAGCCCAAAGAACAAAACCAGAGCCCGTGCAATTAAACCAGACCCCGAGGAAGAAATCGAGAGCCCAAGGAATAAAACCAGTGCTGGAGAAGCAAAACCAGACCTCAAGGAACAAAACCAGAGCCTGAGGAACAAAACCAGAGCCCGAGGAACAAAACAAAGAGCCTGCGGAACAAAACCAGAGCCCAAGGAACAAAAGCAGAGCCCGAGGAAGAAAAGGAGGGCTGGAGGAACAACACTAGAGCACATGGAACCAAACCAGAGCCTGAGGAACAAAACCAGAGCCCGAGGAAGAAATCCAGAGCCCGAGGAACAAAACCAGCCATCGAGGAACAAAACCAGCCATCGTGGAACAAAACCAGAGCCTGAGAAAGAAAATGAGAGCCAGGGGAAGACAACCAGAGCTAGACGAGCAAAACCAAGGCTCGAGGAACAAAACCAGAGCCCGAGGAACGAAACCAGAACCGACAGTACAAAACCAGATGCCGAAGAACAAAAGGAGGGCCCGAGGAACAAAACCAGAGCCCCTGAAACTAAACGGGAGCCCGAGGAACAAAATGAGAGCCCGAGGAACAAAACCAGAGCAAATGGAACTAAACCAGAGCCCGAGGAACAAAACCAGAGCCCGAGGAACAAATCCAGAACCCGAGGAACAAAACCAGAGCCAGAGGAAAAATAAGAGGGCCCGAGGAACAAAACCAGAGCCCGTGGAACAAATCAAGAGCCCGAGAACTAAACCAGAGCCCAAAGAACAAAACCAGAGCCCGTGCAATTAAACCAGACCCCGAGGAAGAAATCGAGAGCCCAAGGAATAAAACCAGTGCTGGAAAAGCAAAACCAGACCTCAAGGAACAAAACCAGAGCCTGAGGAACAAAACCAGAGCCCGAGGAACAAAACAAAGAGCCTGCGGAACAAAACCAGAGCCCACGGAACAAAACCAGAGCCCGAGGAAGAAAAGGAGGGCTGGAGGAACAAACCTAGAGCACATGGAACCAAACCAGAGCCCGAGGAACAAAAGCAGAGCTGGAGGAGCAAAACTAGGGACCAAGGAACAAAATGAGAGCCCGAGGAAGAAAACCAGAGCCCGAGGAAGAAAACCAGAGTCCGAGGAGCAAAACCAGAGCCTGAGGAAGAAAACCAGAGCCCGAGGAACAAAACCAGCCATCGAGGAACAAAACCAGAGCCTGAGAAAGAAAATGAGAGCCAGGGGAAGACAACCAGAGCTAGACGAGCAAAACCAAAGCTCGAGGAACAAAACCAGAGCCCGAGGAACGAAACCAGAGCCGACAGAACAAAACCAGATGCCGAAGAACAAAAGGAGGGCCCGAGGAACAAAACCAGAGCCCCTGAAACTAAACGAGAGCCCGAGGAACAAAATGAGAGCCCGAGGAACAAAACCAGAGCAAATGGAACTAAACCAGAGCCCGAGGAACAAAACCAGAGCCCGAGGAACAAAACCAGAGCCCGAGGAACAAATCCAGAACCCGAGGAACAAAACCAGAGCCAGAGGAAAAATAAGAGGGCCCGAGGAACAAAACCAGAGCCCGTGGAACAAATCAAGAGCCCGAGAACTAAACCAGAGCCCAAAGAACAAAACCAGAGCCCGTGCAATTAAACCAGACCCCGAGGAAGAAATCGAGAGCCCAAGGAATAAAACCAGTGCTGGAGAAGCAAAACCAGACCTCAAGGAACAAAACCAGAGCCTGAGGAACAAAACCAGAGCCCGAGGAACAAAACAAAGAGCCTGCGGAACAAAACCAGAGCCCAAGGAACAAAACCAGAGCCCGAGGAAGAAAAGGAGGGCTGGAGGAACAACACTAGAGCACATGGAACCAAACCAGAGCCCGAGGAAAAAAAGCAGAGCTGGAGGAGCAAAACTAGGGACCAAGGAACAAAATGAGAGCCCGAGGAAGAAAACCAGAGTCCGAGGAATAAAACCAGAGCCCGAGGAAACAAACCAGAGCCTGAGGAACAAAACCAGAGACTGAGGAACAAAACCAGATCTGGAGGAGCAAAACCACAGCCCGAGGAAAAAAACCAGAGCCCGAGGAAGAAAACCAGAGTCCGAGGAACAAAACCAGAGCCTGAGGAAGAAAACCAGAGCCCGAGGAACAAAACCAGCCATCGAGGAACAAAACCAGAGCCTGAGAAAGAAAATGAGAGCCAGGGGAATACAACCAGAGCTAGACGAGCAAAACCAAAGCTCGAGGAACAAAACCAGAGCCCGAGGAACGAAACCAGAGCCGACAGAACAAAACCAGATGCCGAAGAACAAAAGGAGGGCTCGAGGAACAAAACCAGAGCCCCTGAAAGTAAACGGGAGCCCGAGGAACAAAATGAGAGCCCGAGGAACAAAACCAGAGCAAATGGAACTAAACCAGAGCCCGAGGAACAAAACCAGAGCCCGAGGAACAAAACCAGAGCCCGAGGAACAAATCCAGAACCCGAGGAACAAAACCAGAGCCAGAGGAAAAATAAGAGGGCCCGAGGAACAAAACCAGAGCCCGTGGAACAAATCAAGAGCCCGATAACTAAACCAGAGCCCAAAGAACAAAACCAGAGCCCGTGCAATTAAACCAGACCCCGAGGAAGAAATCGAGAGCCCAAGGAATAAAACCAGTGCTGGAGAAGCAAAACCAGACCTCAAGGAACAAAACCAGAGCCTGAGGAACAAAACCAGAGCCCGAGGAACAAAACAAAGAGCCTGCGGAACAAAACCAGAGCCCAAGGAACAAAAGCAGAGCCCGAGGAAGAAAAGGAGGGCTGGAGGAACAAAACTAGAGCACATGGAACCAAACCAGAGCCCGAGGAACAAAACCAGAGCCCGAGGAAGAAATCCAGAGCCCGAGGAACAAAACCAGCCATCGAGGAACAAAACCAGCCATCGAAGAACAAAACCAGAGCCTGAGAAAGAAAATGAGAGCTGGGGGAAGACAACCAGAGCTAGACGAGCAAAACCAAAGCTCGAGGAACAAAACCAGAGCCCGAGGAATGAAACCAGAGCCGACAGAACAAAACCAGATGCCGAAGAACAAAAGGAGGGCCCGAGGAACAAAACCAGAGCCCCTGAAACTAAACGAGAGCCCGAGGAAAAAAATGAGAGCCCGAGGAACAAAACCAGAGCAAATGGAACTAAACCAGAGCCCGAGGAACAAAACCAGAGCCCGAGGAAACAAACCAGAGCCTGAGGAACAAAACCAGAGACTGAGGAACAAAACCAGATCTGGAGGAGCAAAACCACGGCCCGAGGAACAAAACCAGAGCCTGAGGAAGAAAACCAGAGCCCGAGGAACAAAACCAGCCATCGAGGAACAAAACCAGAGCCTGAGAAAGAAAATGAGAGCCAGGGGAAGACAACCAGAGCTAGACGAGCAAAACCAAAGCTCGAGGAACAAAACCAGAGCCCGAGGAACGAAACCAGAGCCGACAGAACAAAACCAGATGCCGAAGAACAAAAGGAGGGCCCGAGGAACAAAACCAGAGCCCCTGAAACTAAACGGGAGCCCGAGGAAAAAAATGAGAGCCCGAGGAACAAAACCAGAGCAAATGGAACTAAACCAGAGCCCGAGGAACAAAACCAGAGCCCGAGGAACAAAACCAGAGCCCGAGGAACAACTCCAGAACCCGAGGAACAAAACCAGAGCCAGAGGAAAAATAAGAGGGCCCGAGGAACAAAACCAGAGCCCGTGGAACAAATCAAGAGCCCGAGAAATAAACCAGAGCCCAAAGAACAAAACCAGAGCCCGTGCAATTAAACCAGACCCCGAGGAAGAAATCGAGAGCCCAAGGAATAAAACCAGTGCTCGAGAAGCAAAACCAGACCTCAAGGAACAAAATCAGAGCCTGAGGAACAAAACCAGAGCCCGAGGAACAAAACAAAGAGCCTGCGGAACAAAACCAGAGCCCAAGGAACAAAACCAGAGCCCGAGGAAGAAAAGGACGGCTGGAGGAACAAACCTAGAGCACATGGAACCAAACCAGAGCCCGAGGAACAAAACCAGAGCTGGAGGAGCAAAACTAGGGACCAAGGAACAAAATGAGAGCCCGAGGAAGAAAACCAGAGTCCGAGGAATAAAACCAGAGCCCGAGGAAACAAACCAGAGCCTGAGGAACAAAACCAGAGACTGAGGAACAAAACCAGATCTTGAGAAGCAAAACCACGGCCCGAGGAACAAAACCAGAGCCCGAGGAAGAAAACCAGAGTCCGAGGAACAAAACCAGAGCCTGAGGAAGAAAACCAGAGCCCGAGGAACAAAACCAGCCATCGAGGAACAAAACCAGAGCCTGAGAAAGAAAATGAGAGCCAGGGGAAGACAACCAGAGCTAGACGAGCAAAACCAAAGCTCGAGGAACAAAACCAGAGCCCGAGGAACGAAACCAGAGCCGACAGAACAAAACCAGATGCCGAAGAACAAAAGGAGGGCCCGAGGAACAAAACCAGAGCCCCTGAAACTAAACGAGAGCCCGAGGAACAAAATGAGAGCCCGAGGAACAAAACCAGAGCAAATGGAACTAAACCAGAGCCCGAGGAACAAAACCAGAGCCCGAGGAGCAAAACCAGAGCCCGAGGAACAAATCCAGAACCCGAGGAACAAAACCAGAGCCAGAGGAAAAATAAGAGGGCCCGAGGAACAAAACCAGAGCCCGTGGAACAAATCAAGAGCCCGAGAACTAAACCAGAGCCCAAAGAACAAAACCAGAGCCCGTGCAATTAAACCAGACCCCGAGGAAGAAATCGAGAGCCCAAGGAATAAAACCAGTGCTGGAGAAGCAAAACCAGACCTCAAGGAACAAAACCAGAGCCTGAGGAACAAAACCAGAGCCCGAGGAACAAAACAAAGAGCCTGCGGAACAAAACCAGAGCCCAAGGAACAAAACCAGAGCCCGTGGAAGAAAAGGAGGGCTGGAGGAACAAAACTAGAGCACATGGAACCAAACCAGAGCCCGAGGAACAAAACCAGAGCCCGAGGAAGAAATCCAGAGCCCGAGGAACAAAACCAGCCATCGAGGAACAAAACCAGCCATTGTGGAACAAAATCAGAGCCTGAGAAAGAAAATGAGAGCCGGGGGAAGACAACCAGAGCTAGACGAGCAAAACCAAGGCTCGAGGAACAAAACCAGAGCCCGAGGAACGAAACCAGAGCCGACAGAACAAAACCAGATGCCGAAGAACAAAAGGAGGGCCCGAGGAACAAAACCAGAGCCCCTGAAAGTAAACGGGAGCCCGAGGAACAAAATGAGAGCCCGAGGAACAAAACCAGAGCAAATGGAACTAAACCAGAGCCCGAGGAACAAAACCAGAGCCCGAGGAACAAAACCAGAGCCCGAGGAACAAATCCAGAACCTGAGGAACAAAACCAGAGCCAGAGGAAAAATAAGAGGGCCGAGGAACAAAACCAGAGCCCGTGCAACAAATCAAGAGCCCGAGAACTAAACCAGAGCCCAAAGAACAAAACCAGAGCCCGTGCAATTAAACCAGACCCCGAGGAAGAAATCGAGAGCCCAAGGAATAAAACCAGTGCTGGAGAAGCAAAACCAGACCTCAAGGAACAAAACCAGAGCCTGAGGAACAAAACCAGAGCCCGAGGAACAAAACAAAGAGCCTGCGGAACAAAACCAGAGTCCAAGGAACAAAACCAGAGCCCGAGGAAGAAAAGGAGGGCTGGAGGAACAAAACTAGAGCACATGGAACCAAACCAGAGCCCGAGGAACAAAACCAGAGCTGGAGGAGCAAAACTAGGGACCAAGGAACAAAATGAGAGCCCGAGGAAGAAAACCAGAGTCCGAGGAATAAAACCAGAGCCCGAGGAAACAAACCAGAGCCTGAGGAACAAAACCAGAGACTGAGGAACAAAACCAGATCTTGAGAAGCAAAACCACGGCCCGAGGAACAAAACCAGAGCCCGAGGAAGAAAACCAGAGTCCGAGGAACAAAACCAGAGCCTGAGGAAGAAAACCAGAGCCCGAGGAACAAAACCAGCCATCGAGGAACAAAACCAGAGCCTGAGAAAAAAATGAGAGCCAGGGGAAGACAACCAGAGCTAGACGAGCAAAACCAAAGCTCGAGGAACAAAACCAGAGCCCGAGGAACGAAACCAGAGCCGACAGAACAAAACCAGATGCCAAAGAACAAAAGGAGGGCCCGAGGAACAAAACCAGAGCCCCTGAAACTAAACGAGAGCCCGAGGAACAAAATGAGAGCCCGAGGAACAAAACCAGAGCAAATGGAACTAAACCAGAGCCCGAGGAACAAAACCAGAGCCCGAGGAACAAAACCAGAGCCCGAGGAACAAATCCAGAACCCGAGGAACAAAACCAGAGCCAGAGGAAAAATAAGAGGGCCCGAGGAACAAAACCAGAGCCCGTGGAACAAATCAAGAGCCCGAGAACTAAACCAGAGCCCAAAGAACAAAACCAGAGCCCGTGCAATTAAACCAGACCCCGAGGAAGAAATCGAGAGCCCAAGGAATAAAACCAGTGCTGGAGAAGCAAAACCAGACCTCAAGGAACAAAACCAGAGCCTGAGGAACAAAACCAGAGCCCGAGGAACAAAACAAAGAGCCTGCGGAACAAAACCAGAGCCCAAGGAACAAAACCAGAGCCCGAGGAAGAAAAGGAGGGCTGGAGGAACAAAACTAGAGCACATGGAACCAAACCAGAGCCCGAGGAACAAAACCAGAGCCCGAGGAAGAAATCCAGAGCCCGAGGAACAAAACCAGCCATCGAGGAACAAAACCAGCCATCGAGGAACAAAACCAGAGCCTGAGAAAGAAAATGAGAGCCAGGGGAAGACAACCAGAGCTAGACGAGCAAAACCAAGGCTCGAGGAACAAAACCAGAGCCCGAGGAACGAAACCAGAGCCGACAGAACAAAACCAGATGCCGAAGAACAAAAGGAGGGCCCGAGGAACAAAACCAGAGCCCCTGAAAGTAAACGGGAGCCCGAGGAACAAAATGAGAGCCCGAGGAACAAAACCAGAGCAAATGGAACTAAACCAGAGCCCGAGGAACAAAACCAGAGCCCGAGGAACAAAACCAGAGCCCGAGGAACAAATCCAGAACCCGAGGAACAAAACCAGAGCCAGAGGAAAAATAAGAGGGCCCGAGGAACAAAACCAGAGCCCGTGGAACAAATCAACAGCCCGAGAACTAAACCAGAGCCCAAAGAACAAAACCAGAGCCCGTGCAATTAAACCAGACCCCGAGGAAGAAATCGAGAGCCCAAGGAATAAAACCAGTGCTCGAGAAGCAAAACCAGACCTCAAGGAACAAAACCAGAGCCTGAGGAACAAAACCAGAGCCCGAGGAACAAAACAAAGAGCCTGCGGAACAAAACCAGAGCCCAAGGAACAAAAGCAGAGCCCGAGGAAGAAAAGGAGGGCTGGAGGAACAAAACTAGAGCACATGGAACCAAACCAGAGCCCGAGGAACAAAAGCAGAGCTGGAGGAGCAAAACTAGGGACCAAGGAACAAAATGAGAGCCCGAGGAAGAAAACCAGAGTCCGAGGAATAAAACCAGAGCCCGAGGAAACAAACCAGAGCCTGAGGAACAAAACCAGAGACTGAGGAACAAAACCAGATCTGGAGGAGCAAAACCACAGCCCGAGGAACAAAACCAGAGCCCGAGGAACAAAACCAGAGTCCGAGGAACAAAACCAGAGCCTGAGGAAGAAAACCAGAGCCCGAGGAACAAAACCAGCCATCGAGGAACAAAACCAGAGCCTGAGAAAGAAAATGAGAGCCAGGGGAAGACAACCAGAGCTAGACGAGCAAAACCAAAGCTCGAGGAACAAAACCAGAGCCCGAGGAACGAAACCAGAGCCGACAGAACAAAACCAGATGCCGAAGAACAAAAGGAGGGCCCGAGGAACAAAACCAGAGCCCCTGAAACTAAACGAGAGCCCGAGGAACAAAATGAGAGCCCGAGGAACAAAACCAGAGCAAATGGAACTAAACCAGAGCCCGAGGAACAAAACCAGAGCCCGAGGAACAAAACCAGAGCCCGAGGAACAAATCCAGAACCCGAGGAACAAAACCAGAGCCAGAGGAAAAATAACAGGGCCCGAGGAACAAAACCAGAGCCCGTGGAACAAATCAAGAGCCCGAGAACTAAACCAGAGCCCAAAGAACAAAAGCAGAGCCCGTGCAATTAAACCAGACCCCGAGGAAGAAATCGAGAGCCCAAGGAATAAAACCAGTGCTGGAGAAGCAAAACCAGACCTCAAGGAACAAAACCAGAGCCTGAGGAACAAAACCAGAGCCCGAGGGACAAAACAAAGAGCCTGCGGAACAAAACCAGAGCCCAAGGAACAAAACCAGAGCCCGAGGAAGAAAAGGAGGGCTGGAGGAACAAAACTAGAGCACATGGAACCAAACCAGAGCCCGAGGAACAAAACCAGAGCCCGAGGAAGAAATCCAGAGCCCGAGGAACAAAACCAGCCATCGAGGAACAAAACCAGCCATCGAGGAACAAAACCAGAGCCTGAGAAAGAAAATGAGAGCCAGGGGAAGACAACCAGAGCTAGACGAGCAAAACCAAGGCTCGAGGAACAAAACCAGAGCCCGAGGAACGAAACCAGAGCCGACAGAACAAAACCAGATGCCGAAGAACAAAAGGAGGGCCCGAGGAACAAAACCAGAGCCCCTGAAACTAAACGGGAGCCCGAGGAACAAAATGAGAGCCCGAGGAACAAAACCAGAGCAAATGGAACTAAACCAGAGCCCGAGGAACAAAACCAGAGCCCGAGGAACAAAACCAGAGCCCGAGGAACAAATCCAGAACCCGAGGAACAAAACCAGAGCCAGAGGAAAAATAACAGGGCCCGAGGAACAAAACCAGAGCCCGTGGAACAAATCAAGAGCCCGAGAACTAAACCAGAGCCCAAAGAACAAAACCAGAGCCCGTGCAATTAAACCAGACCCCGAGGAAGAAATCGAGAGCCCAAGGAATAAAACCAGTGCTCGAGAAGCAAAACCAGACCTCAAGGAACAAAACCAGAGCCTGAGGAACAAAACCAGAGACCGAGGAACAAAACAAAGAGCCTGCGGAACAAAACCAGAGCCCAAGGAACAAAACCAGAGCCCGAGGAAGAAAAGGAGGGCTGGAGGAACAAAACTAGGGCACATGGAACCAAACCAGAGCCCGAGGAACAAAAGCAGAGCTGGAGGAGCAAAACTAGGGACCAAGGAACAAAATGAGAGCCCGAGGAAGAAAACCAGAGCCCGAGGAACAAAACCAGAGCCCGAGGAAACAAACCAGAGCCTGAGGAACAAAACCAGATCTGGAGGAGCAAAACCACAGCCCGAGGAACAAAACCAGAGCCCGAGGAACAAAACCAGAGTCCGAGGAACAAAACCAGAGCCTGAGGAAGAAAACCAGAGCCCGAGGAACAAAACCAGCCATCGAGGAACAAAACCAGAGCCTGAGAAAGAAAATGAGAGCCAGGGGAAGACAACCAGAGCTAGACGAGCAAAACCAAAGCTCGAGGAACAAAACCAGAGCCCGAGGAACGAAACCAGAGCCGACAGAACAAAACCAGATGCCGAAGAACAAAAGGAGGGCTCGAGGAACAAAACCAGAGCCCCTGAAACTAAACGAGAGCCCGAGGAACAAAATGAGAGCCCGAGGAACAAAACCAGAGCAAATGGAACTAAACCAGAGCCCGAGGAACAAAACCAGAGCCTGAGGAACAAAACCAGAGCCCGAGGAACAAATCCAGAACCCGAGGAACAAAACCAGAGCCAGAGGAAAAATAACAGGGCCCGAGGAACAAAACCAGAGCCCGTGGAACAAATCAAGAGCCCGAGAACTAAACCAGAGCCCAAAGAACAAAACCAGAGCCCGTGCAATTAAACCAGACCCCGAGGAAGAAATCGAGAGCCCAAGGAATAAAACCAGTGCTGGAGAAGCAAAACCAGACCTCAAGGAACAAAACCAGAGCCTGAGGAACAAAACCAGAGCCCGAGGAGCAAAACAAAGAGCCCAAGGAACAAAACCAGAGCCCAAGGAACAAAACCAGAGCCCGAGGAAGAAAAGGAGGGCTGGAGGAACAAAACTAGAGCACATGGAACCAAACCAGAGCCTGAGGAACAAAACCAGAGCCCGAGGAAGAAATCCAGAGCCCGAGGAACAAAACCAGCCATCGTGGAACAAAACCAGAGCCTGAGAAAGAAAATGAGAGCCAGGGGAAGACAACCAGAGCTAGACGAGCAAAACCAAGGCTCGAGGAACAAAACCAGAGCCCGAGGAACGAAACCAGAACCGACAGAACAAAACCAGATGCCGAAGAACAAAAGGAGGGCCCGAGGAACAAAACCAGAGCCCCTGAAACTAAACGGGAGCCCGAGGAACAAAATGAGAGCCCGAGGAACAAAACCAGAGCAAATGGAACTAAACCAGAGCCCGAGGAACAAAACCAGAGCCCGAGGAACAAAACCAGAGCCCGAGGAACAAATCCAGAACCCGAGGAAGAAAAGGAGGGCTGGAGGAACAAAACTAGAGCACATGGAACCAAACTAGAGCCCGAGGAACAAAACCAGAGCCCGAGGAAGAAATCCAGAGCCCGAGGAACAAAACCAGCCATCGAGGAACAAAACCAGCCATCGAGGAACAAAACCAGAGCCTGAGAAAGAAAATGAGAGCCAGGGGAAGACAACCAGAGCTAGACGAGCAAAACCAAGGCTCGAGGAACAAAACCAGAGCCCGAGGAATGAAACCAGAGCCGACAGAACAAAACCAGATGCCGAAGAACAAAAGGAGGGCCCGAGGAACAAAACCAGAGCCCCTGAAACTAAACGGGAGCCCGAGGAACAAAATGAGAGCCCGAGGAACAAAACCAGAGCAAATGGAACTAAACCAGAGCCCGAGGAACAAAACCAGAGCCCGAGGAACAAAACCAGAGCCCGAGGAACAAATCCAGAACCCGAGGAACAAAACCAGAGCCAGAGGAAAAATAAGAGGGCCCGAGGAACAAAACCAGAGCCCGTGGAACAAATCAAGAGCCCGAGAACTAAACCAGAGCCCAAAGAACAAAAGCAGAGCCCATGCAATTAAACCAGACCCCGAGGAAGAAATCGAGAGCCCAAGGAATAAAACCAGTGCTCGAGAAGCAAAACCAGACCTCAAGGAACAAAACCAGAGCCTGAGGAACAAAACCAGAGCCCGAGGAACAAAACAAAGAGCCTGCGGAACAAAACCAGAGCCCAAGGAACAAAACCAGAGCCCGAGGAAGAAAAGGAGGGCTGGAGGAACAAAACTAGAGCACATGGAACCAAACCAGAGCCCGAGGAACAAAAGCAGAGCTGGAGGAGCAAAACTAGGGACCAAGGAACAAAATGAGAGCCCGAGGAAGAAAACCAGAGTCCGAGGAATAAAACCAGAGCCCGAGGAAACAAACCAGAGCCTGAGGAACAAAACCAGAGACTGAGGAACAAAACCAGATCTTGAGAAGCAAAACCACGGCCCGAGGAACAAAACCAGAGCCCGAGGAAGAAAACCAGAGTCCGAGGAACAAAACCAGAGCCTGAGGAAGAAAACCAGAGCCCGAGGAACAAAATCAGCCATCGAGGAACAAAACCAGAGCCTGAGAAAGAAAATGAGAGCCAGGGGAAGACAACCAGAGCTAGACGAGCAAAACCAAAGCTCGAGGAACAAAACCAGAGCCCGAGGAACGAAACCAGAGCCGACAGAACAAAACCAGATGCCGAAGAACAAAAGGAGGGCCCGAGGAACAAAACCAGAGCCCCTGAAACTAAACGAGAGCCCGAGGAACAAAATGAGAGCCCGAGGAACAAAACCAGAGCAAATGGAACTAAACCAGAGCCCGAGGAACAAAACCAGAGCCCGAGGAACAAATCCAGAACCCGAGGAACAAAACCAGAGCCAGAGGAAAAATAAGAGGGCCCGAGGAACAAAACCAGAGCCCGTGGAACAAATCAAGAGCCCGAGAACTAAACCAGAACCCAAAGAACAAAACCAGAGCCCGTGCAATTAAACCAGACCCCGAGGAAGAAATCGAGAGCCCAAGGAATAAAACCAGTGCTGGAGAAGCAAAACCAGACCTCAAGGAACAAAACCAGAGCCTGAGGAACAAAACCAGAGCCCGAGGAACAAAACAAAGAGCCTGCGGAACAAAACCAGAGCCCAAGGAACAAAACCAGAGCCCGAGGAAGAAAAGGAGGGCTGGAGGAACAAAACTAGAGCACATGGAACCAAACCAGAGCCCGAGGAACAAAACCAGAGCCCGAGGAAGAAATCCAGAGCCCGAGGAACAAAACCAGCCATCGAGGAACAAAACCAGCCATCGAGGAACAAAACCAGAGCCTGAGAAAGAAAATGAGAGCCAGGGGAAGACAACCAGAGCTAGACGAGCAAAACCAAGGCTCGAGGAACAAAACCAGAGCCCGAGGAACGAAACCAGAGCCGACAGAACAAAACCAGATGCCGAAGAACAAAAGGAGGGCCCGAGGAACAAAACCAGAGCCCCTGAAAGTAAACGGGAGCCCGAGGAACAAAATGAGAGCCCGAGGAACAAAACCAGAGCAAATGGAACTAAACCAGAGCCCGAGGAACAAAACCAGAGCCCGAGGAACAAAACCAGAGCCCGAGGAACAAATCCAGAACCCGAGGAACAAAACCAGAGCCAGAGGAAAAATAAGAGGGCCCGAGGAACAAAACCAGAGCCCGTGGAACAAATCAAGAGCCCGAGAACTAAACCAGAGCCCAAAGAACAAAACCAGAGCCCGTGCAATTAAACCAGACCCCGAGGAAGAAATCGAGAGCCCAAGGAATAAAACCAGTGCTGGAGAAGCAAAACCAGACCTCAAGGAACAAAACCAGAGCCTGAGGAACAAAACCAGAGCCCGAGGAACAAAACAAAGAGCCTGCGGAACAAAACCAGAGCCCAAGGAACAAAAGCAGAGCCCGAGAAAGAAAAGGAGGGCTGGAGGAACAAAACTAGAGCACATGGAACCAAACCAGAGCCCGAGGAACAAAACCAGAGCCCGAGGAACAAAACCAGAGCCCGAGGAACAAAACCAGAGCCCGAGGAAGAAAACCAGAGCCCGAGGAACAAAACCAGCCATCGAGGAACAAAACCAGAGCCTGAGAAAGAAAATGAGAGCCAGGGGAAGACAACCAGAGCTAGACGAGCAAAACCAAAGCTCGAGGAACAAAACCAGAGCCCGAGGAACGAAACCAGAGCCGACAGAACAAAACCAGATGCCGAAGAACAAAAGGAGGGCCCGAGGAACAAAACCAGAGCCCCTGAAACTAAACGAGAGCCCGAGGAACAAAATGAGAGCCCGAGGAACAAAACCAGAGCAAATGGAACTAAACCAGAGCCCGAGGAACAAAACCAGAGCCCGAGGAACAAAACCAGAGCCCGAGGAACAAATCCAGAACCCGAGGAACAAAACCAGAGTCAGAGGAAAAATAAGAGAGCCCGAGGAACAAAACCAGAGCCCGTGGAACAAATCAAGAGCCCGAGAACTAAACCAGAGCCCAAAGAACAAAACCAGAGCCCGTGCAATTAAACCAGACCCCGAGGAAGAAATCGAGAGCCCAAGGAATAAAACCAGTGCTGGAGAAGCAAAACCAGACCTCAAGGAACAAAACCAGAGCCTGAGGAACAAAACCAGAGCCCGAGGAAGAAAAGGAGGGCTGGAGGAACAAAACTAGAGCACATGGAACCAAACCAGAGCCCGAGGAACAAAAGCAGAGCTGGAGGAGCAAAACTAGGGACCAAGGAACAAAATGAGAGCCCGAGGAAGAAAACCAGAGTCCGAGGAATAAAACCAGAGCCCGAGGAAACAAACCAGCCATCGAGGAACAAAACCAGAGCCTGAGAAAGAAAATGAGAGCCAGGGGAAGACAACCAGAGCTAGACGAGCAAAACCAAAGCTCGAGGAACAAAACCAGAGCCCGAGGAACGAAACCAGAGCCGACAGAACAAAACCAGATGCCGAAGAACAAAAGGAGGGCCCGAGGAACAAAACCAGAGCCCCTGAAACTAAACGGGAGCCCGAGGAACAAAATGAGAGCCCGAGGAACAAAACCAGAGCAAATGGAACTAAACCAGAGCCCGAGGAACAAAACCAGAGCCCGAGGAACAAAACCAGAGCCCGAGGAACAAATCCAGAACCCGAGGAACAAAACCAGAGCCAGAGGAAAAATAAGAGGGCCCGAGGAACAAAACCAGAGCCCGTGGAACAAATCAAGAGCCCGAGAACTAAACCAGAGCCCAAAGAACAAAACCAGAGCCCGTGCAATTAAACCAGACCCCGAGGAAGAAATCGAGAGCCCAAGGAATAAAACCAGTGCTGGAGAAGCAAAACCAGACCTCAAGGAACAAAACCAGAGCCTGAGGAACAAAACCAGAGCCCGAGGAACAAAACAAAGAGCCTGCGGAACAAAACCAGAGCCCAAGGAACAAAAGCAGAGCCCGAGGAAGAAAAGGAGGGCTGGAGGAACAAAACTAGAGCACATGGAACCAAACCAGAGCCCGAGGAAAAAAAGCAGAGCTGGAGGAGCAAAACCAGGGACCAAGGAACAAAATGAGAGCCCGAGGAAGAAAACCAGAGCCCGAGGAAACAAACCAGAGCCTGAGGAACAAAACCAGAGACTGAGGAACAAAACCAGATCTGGAGGAGCAAAACCACAGCCCGAGGAAAAAAACCAGAGTCCGAGGAGGAAAACCAGAGTCCGAGGAACAAAACCAGAGCCTGAGGAAGAAAACCAGAGCCCGAGGAACAAAACCAGCCATCGAGGAACAAAACCAGAGCCTGAGAAAGAAAATGAGAGCCAGGGGAAGACAACCAGAGCTAGACGAGCAAAACCAAAGCTCGAGGAACAAAACCAGAGCCCGAGGAACGAAACCAGAGCCGACAGAACAAAACCAGATGCCGAAGAACAAAAGGAGGGCCCGAGGAACAAAACCAGAGCCCCTGAAACTAAACGGGAGCCCGAGGAACAAAATGAGAGCCCGAGGAACAAAACCAGAGCAAATGGAACTAAACCAGAGCCCGAGGAACAAAACCAGAGCCCGAGGAACAAAACCAGAGCCTGAGGAACAAATCCAGAACCCGAGGAACAAAACCAGAGCCAGAGAAAAAATAAGAGGGCCCGAGGAACAAAACCAGAGCCCGTGGAACAAATCAAGAGCCCGAGAACTAAACCAGAGCCCAAAGAACAAAACCAGAGCCCGTGCAATTAAACCAGACCCCGAGGAAGAAATCGAGAGCCCAAGGAATAAAACCAGTGCTCGAGAAGCAAAACCAGACCTCAAGGAACAAAACCAGAGCCTGAGGAACAAAACCAGAGCCCGAGGAACAAAACAAAGAGCCTGCGGAACAAAACCAGAGCCCAAGGAACAAAACCAGAGCCCGAGGAAGAAAAGGAGGGCTGGAGGAACAAAACTAGAGCACATGGAACCAAACCAGAGCCTGAGGAACAAAACCAGAGCCCGAGAATGAAATCCAGAGCCCGAGGAACAAAACCAGCCATCGAGGAACAAAACCAGCCATCGTGGAACAAAACCAGAGCCTGAGAAAGAAAATGAGAGCCAGGGGAAGACAACCAGAGCTAGACGAGCAAAACCAAGGCTCGAGGAACAAAACCAGAGCCCGAGGAACGAAACCAGAGCCGACAGAACAAAACCAGATGCCGAAGAACAAAAGGAGGGCCCGAGGAACAAAACCAGAGCCCCTGAAAGTAAACGGGAGCCCGAGGAACAAAATGAGAGCCCGAGGAACAAAACCAGAGCAAATGGAACTAAACCAGAGCCCGAGGAACAAAACCAGAGCCCGAGGAACAAAACCAGAGCCCGAGGAACAAATCCAGAACCCGAGGAACAAAACCAGAGCCAGAGGAAAAATAAGAGGGCCGAGGAACAAAGCCAGAGCCCGTGGAACAAATCAAGAGCCCGAGAACTAAACCAGAGCCCAAAGAACAAAACCAGAGCCCGTGCAATTAAACCAGACCCCGAGGAAGAAATCGAGAGCCCAAGGAATAAAACCAGTGCTGGAGAAGCAAAACCAGACCTCAAGGAACAAAACCAGAGCCTGAGGAACAAAACCAGAGCCCGAGGAACAAAACAAAGAGCCTGCGGAACAAAACCAGAGCCCAAGGAACAAAACCAGAGCCCGAGGAAGAAAAGGAGGGCTGGAGGAACAAAACTAGAGCACATGGAACCAAACCAGAGCCCGAGGAACAAAACCAGAGCCCGAGGAAGAAAACCAGAGTCCGAGGAACAAAACCAGAGCCTGAGGAAGAAAACCAGAGCCCGAGGAACAAAACCAGCCATCGAGGTACAAAACCAGAGCCTGAGAAAGAAAATGAGAGCCAGGGGAAGACAACCAGAGCTAGACGAGCAAAACCAAAGCTCGAGGAACAAAACCAGAGCCCGAGGAACGAAACCAGAGCCGACAGAACAAAACCAGATGCCGAAGAACAAAAGGAGGGCCCGAGGAACAAAACCAGAGCCCCTGAAAGTAAACGGGAGCCCGAGGAACAAAATGAGAGCCCGAGGAACAAAACCAGAGCCCGAGGAACAAAACCAGAGCCCGAGGAACAAAACCAGAGCCCGTGCAATTAAACCAGACCCCGAGGAAGAAATCGAGAGCCCAAGGAATAAAACCAGTGCTCGAGAAGCAAAACCAGACCTCAAGGAACAAAACCAGAGCCTGAGGAACAAAACCAGAGACCGAGGAACAAAACAAAGAGCCTGCGGAACAAAACCAGAGCCCAAGGAACAAAACCAGAGCCCGAGGAAGAAAAGGAGGGCTGGAGGAACAAACCTAGAGCACATGGAACCAAACCAGAGCCCGAGGAACAAAAGCAGAGCTGGAGGAGCAAAACTAGGGACCAAGGAACAAAATGAGAGCCCGAGGAAGAAAACCAGAGTCCGAGGAATAAAACCAGAGCCCGAGGAACCAAACCAGAGCCTGAGGAACAAAACCAGAGCCCGAGGAAGAAATCCAGAGCCCGAGGAACAAAACCAGCCATCGTGGAACAAAACCAGAGCCTGAGAAAGAAAATGAGAGCCAGGGGAAGACAACCAGAGCTAGACGAGCAAAACCAAGGCTCGAGGAACAAAACCAGAGCCCGAGGAACGAAACCAGAACCGACAGAACAAAACCAGATGCCGAAGAACAAAAGGAGGGCCCGAGGAACAAAACCAGAGCCCCTGAAACTAAACGGGAGCCCGAGGAACAAAATGAGAGCCCGAGGAACAAAACCAGAGCAAATGGAACTAAACCAGAGCCCGAGGAACAAAACCAGAGCCCGAGGAACAAAACCAGAGCCCGAGGAACAAATCCAGAACCCGAGGAAGAGAAGGAGGGCTGGAGGAACAAAACTAGAGCACATGGAACCAAACTAGAGCCCGAGGAACAAAACCAGAGCCCGAGGAAGAAATCCAGAGCCCGAGGAACAAAACCAGCCATCGAGGAACAAAACCAGCCATCGAGGAACAAAACCAGAGCCTGAGAAAGAAAATGAGAGCCAGGGGAAGACAACCAGAGCTAGACGAGCAAAACCAAGGCTCGAGGAACAAAACCAGAGCCCGAGGAATGAAACCAGAGCCGACAGAACAAAACCAGATGCCGAAGAACAAAAGGAGGGCCCGAGGAACAAAACCAGAGCCCCTGAAACTAAACGGGAGCCCGAGGAACAAAATGAGAGCCCGAGGAACAAAACCAGAGCAAATGGAACTAAACCAGAGCCCGAGGAACAAAACCAGAGCCCGAGGAACAAAACCAGAGCCCGAGGAACAAATCCAGAACCCGAGGAACAAAACCAGAGCCAGAGGAAAAATAAGAGGGCCCGAGGAACAAAACCAGAGCCCGTGGAACAAATCAAGAGCCCGAGAACTAAACCAGAGCCCAAAGAACAAAACCAGAGCCCGTGCAATTAAACCAGACCCCGAGGAAGAAATCGAGAGCCCAAGGAATAAAACCAGTGCTCGAGAAGCAAAACCAGACCTCAAGGAACAAAACCAGAGCCTGAGGAACAAAACCAGAGCCCGAGGAACAAAACAAAGAGCCTGCGGAACAAAACCAGAGCCCAAGGAACAAAAGCAGAGCCCGAGGAAGAAAAGGAGGGCTGGAGGAACAAAACTAGAGCACATGGAACCAAACCAGAGCCCGAGGAACAAAAGCAGAGCTGGAGGAGCAAAACTAGGGACCAAGGAACAAAATGAGAGCCCGAGGAAGAAAACCAGAGTCCGAGGAATAAAACCAGAGCCCGAGGAAACAAACCAGAGCCTGAGGAACAAAACCAGAGACTGAGGAACAAAACCAGATCTTGAGAAGCAAAACCACGGCCCGAGGAACAAAACCAGAGCCCGAGGAAGAAAACCAGAGTCCGAGGAACAAAACCAGAGCCTGAGGAAGAAAACCAGAGCCCGAGGAACAAAACCAGCCATCGAGGAACAAAACCAGAGCCTGAGAAAGAAAATGAGAGCCAGGGGAAGACAACCAGAGCTAGACGAGCAAAACCAAAGCTCGAGGAACAAAACCAGAGCCCGAGGAACGAAACCAGAGCCGACAGAACAAAACCAGATGCCGAAGAACAAAAGGAGGGCCCGAGGAACAAAACCAGAGCCCCTGAAACTAAACGAGAGCCCGAGGAACAAAATGAGAGCCCGAGGAACAAAACCAGAGCAAATGGAACTAAACCAGAGCCCGAGGAACAAAACCAGAGCCCGAGGAACAAAACCAGAGCCCGAGGAACAAATCCAGAACCCGAGGAACAAAACCAGAGCCAGAGGAAAAATAAGAGGGCCCGAGGAACAAAACCAGAGCCCGTGGAACAAATCAAGAGCCCGAGAACTAAACCAGAGCCCAAAGAACAAAACCAGAGCCCGTGCAATTAAACCAGACCCCGAGGAAGAAATCGAGAGCCCAAGGAATAAAACCAGTGCTGGAGAAGCAAAACCAGACCTCAAGGAACAAAACCAGAGCCTGAGGAACAAAACCAGAGCCCGAGGAACAAAACAAAGAGCCTGCGGAACAAAACCAGAGCCCAAGGAACAAAACCAGAGCCCGAGGAAGAAAAGGAGGGCTGGAGGAACAAAACTAGAGCACATGGAACCAAACCAGAGCCCGAGGAACAAAACCAGAGCCCGAGGAAGAAATCCAGAGCCCGAGGAACAAAACCAGCCATCGAGGAACAAAACCAGCCATCGAGGAACAAAACCAGAGCCTGAGAAAGAAAATGAGAGCCAGGGGAAGACAACCAGAGCTAGACGAGCAAAACCAAAGCTCGAGGAACAAAACCAGAGCCCGAGGAACGAAACCAGAGCCGACAGAACAAAACCAGATGCCGAAGAACAAAAGGAGGGCCCGAGGAACAAAACCAGAGCCCCTGAAACTAAACGAGAGCCCGAGGAACAAAATGAGAGCCCGAGGAACAAAACCAGAGCAAATGGAACTAAACGGGAGCCCGAGGAACAAAACCAGAGCCCGAGGAACAAAACCAGAGCCCGAGGAACAAATCCAGAACCCGAGGAACAAAACCAGAGCCAGAGGAAAAATAAGAGAGCCCGAGGAACAAAACCAGAGCCCGTGGAACAAATCAAGAGCCCGAGAACTAAACCAGAGCCCAAAGAACAAAACCAGAGCCCGTGCAATTAAACCAGACCCCGAGGAAGAAATCGAGAGCCCAAGGAATAAAACCAGTGCTGGAGAAGCAAAACCAGACCTCAAGGAACAAAACCAGAGCCTGAGGAACAAAACCAGAGCCCGAGGAACAAAACAAAGAGCCTGCGGAACAAAACCAGAGCCCAAGGAACAAAACCAGAGCCCGAGGAAGAAAAGGAGGGCTGGAGGAACAAAACTAGAGCACATGGAACCAAACCAGAGCCCGAGGAACAAAACCAGAGCCCGAGGAAGAAAACCAGAGTCCGAGGAACAAAACCAGAGCCTGAGGAAGAAAACCAGAGCCCGAGGAACAAAACCAGCCATCGAGGAACAAAACCAGAGCCTGAGAAAGAAAATGAGAGCCAGGGGAAGACAACCAGAGCTGGACGAGCAAAACCAAAGCTCGAGGAACAAAACCAGAGCCCGTGGAACAAATCAAGAGCCCGAGAACTAAACCAGAGCCCAAAGAACAAAACCAGAGCCCGTGCAATTAAACCAGACCCCGAGGAAGAAATCGAGAGCCCAAGGAATAAAACCAGTGCTGGAGAAGCAAAACCAGACCTCAAGGAACAAAACCAGAGCCTGAGGAACAAAACCAGAGCCCGAGGAAGAAAAGGAGGGCTGGAGGAACAAAACTAGAGCACATGGAACCAAACCAGAGCCCGAGGAACAAAACCAGAGCTGGAGGAGCAAAACTAGGGACCAAGGAACAAAATGAGAGCCCGAGGAAGAAAACCAGAGTCCGAGGAATAAAACCAGAGCCCGAGGAAACAAACCAGAGCCTGAGGAACAAAACCAGAGACTGAGGAACAAAACCAGATCTGGAGGAGCAAAACCACAGCCCGAGGAAAAAAACCAGAGCCCGAGGAAGAAAACCAGAGTCCGAGGAATAAAACCAGAGCCCGAGGAAACAAACCAGAGCCTGAGGAACAAAACCAGAGACTGAGGAACAAAACCAGATCTGGAGGAGCAAAACCACAGCCCGAGGAACAAAACCAGAGCCTGAGGAAGAAAACCAGAGCCCGAGGAACAAAACCAGCCATCGAGGAACAAAACCAGAGCCTGAGAAAGAAAATGAGAGCCAGGGGAAGACAGCCAGAGCTAGACGAGCAAAACCAAAGCTCGAGGAACAAAACCAGAGCCCGAGGAACGAAACCAGAGCCCGAGGAACAAAACCAGAGCAAATGGAACTAAACCAGAGCCCGAGGAACAAAACCAGAGCCCGAGGAACAAAACCAGAGCCCGAGGAACAAATCCAGAACCCGAGGAACAAAACCAGAGCCAGAGGAAAAATAAGAGAGCCCGAGGAACAAAACCAGAGCCCGTGGAACAAATCAAGAGCCCGAGAACTAAACCAGAGCCCAAAGAACAAAAGCAGAGCCCGTGCAATTAAACCAGACCCCGAGGAAGAAATCGAGAGCCCAAGGAATAAAACCAGTGCTGGAGAAGCAAAACCAGACCTCAAGGAACAAAACCAGAGCCTGAGGAACAAAACCAGAGCCCGAGGAACAAAACAAAGAGCCTGCGGAACAAAACCAGAGCCCAAGGAACAAAACCAGAGCCCGAGGAAGAAAAGGAGGGCTGGAGGAACAAAACTAGAGCACATGGAACCAAACCAGAGCCCGAGGAACAAAACCAGAGCCCGAGGAAGAAATCCAGAGCCCGAGGAACAAAACCAGCCATCGAGGAACAAAACCAGAGCCTGAGAAAGAAAATGAGAGCCAGGGGAAGACAACCAGAGCTAGACGAGCAAAACCAAGGCTCGAGGAACAAAACCAGAGCCCGAGGAACGAAACCAGAGCCGACAGAACAAAACCAGATGCCGAAGAACAAAAGGAGGGCCCGAGGAACAAAACCAGAGCCCCTGAAAGTAAACGGGAGCCCGAGGAACAAAATGAGAGCCCGAGGAACAAAACCAGAGCAAATGGAACTAAACCAGAGCCCGAGGAACAAAACCAGAGCCCGAGGAACAAAACCAGAGCCCGAGGAACAAATCCAGAACCCGAGGAACAAAACCAGAGCCAGAGGAAAAATAAGAGGGCCCGAGGAACAAAACCAGAGCCCGTGGAACAAATCAAGAGCCCGAGAACTAAACCAGAGCCCAAAGAACAAAAGCAGAGCCCGTGCAATTAAACCAGACCCCGAGGAAGAAATCGAGAGCCCAAGGAATAAAACCAGTGCTGGAGAAGCAAAACCAGACCTCAAGGAACAAAACCAGAGCCTGAGGAACAAAACCAGAGCCCGAGCAACAAAACAAAGAGCCTGCGGAACAAAACCAGAGCCCAAGGAACAAAACCAGAGCCCGAGAAAGAAAAGGAGGGCTGGAGGAACAAAACTAGAGCACATGGAACCAAACCAGAGCCCGAGGAACAAAACCAGAGCCCGAGGAACAAAACCAGAGTCCGAGGAACAAAACCAGAGCCTGAGGAAGAAAACCAGAGCCCGAGGAACAAAACCAGCCATCGAGGAACAAAACCAGAGCCTGAGAAAGAAAATGAGAGCCAGGGGAAGACAACCAGAGCTAGACGAGCAAAACCAAAGCTCGAGGAACAAAACCAGAGCCCGAGGAACGAAACCAGAGCCGACAGAACAAAACCAGATGCCGAAGAACAAAAGGAGGGCCCGAGGAACAAAACCAGAGCCCCTGAAACTAAACGAGAGCCCGAGGAACAAAATGAGAGCCCGAGGAACAAAACCAGAGCAAATGGAACTAAACCAGAGCCCGAGGAACAAAACCAGAGCCCGAGGAACAAAACCAGAGCCCGAGGAACAAATCCAGAACCCGAGGAACAAAACCAGAGCCAGAGGAAAAATAAGAGAGCCCGAGGAACAAAACCAGAGCCCGTGGAACAAATCAAGAGCCCGAGAACTAAACCAGAGCCCAAAGAACAAAACCAGAGCCCGTGCAATTAAACCAGACCCCGAGGAAGAAATCGAGAGCCCAAGGAATAAAACCAGTGCTGGAGAAGCAAAACCAGACCTCAAGGAACAAAACCAGAGCCTGAGGAACAAAACCAGAGCCCAAGGAACAAAACCAGAGCCCGAGGAAGAAAAGGAGGGCTGGAGGAACAAAACTAGAGCACATGGAACCAAACCAGAGCCCGAGGAAAAAAACCAGAGCCCGAGGAAGAAAACCAGAGTCCGAGGAACAAAACCAGAGCCTGAGGAAGAAAACCAGAGCCCGAGGAACAAAACCAGCCATCGAGGAACAAAACCAGAGCCTGAGAAAGAAAATGAGAGCCAGGGGAAGACAGCCAGAGCTAGACGAGCAAAACCAAAGCTCGAGGAACAAAACCAGAGCCCGAGGAACGAAACCAGAGCCCGAGGAACAAAACCAGAGCAAATGGAACTAAACCAGAGCCCGAGGAACAAAACCAGAGCCCGAGGAACAAAACCAGAGCCCGAGGAACAAATCCAGAACCCGAGGAACAAAACCAGAGCCAGAGGAAAAATAAGAGAGCCCGAGGAACAAAACCAGAGCCCGTGGAACAAATCAAGAGCCCGAGAACTAAACCAGAGCCCAAAGAACAAAAGCAGAGCCCGTGCAATTAAACCAGACCCCGAGGAAGAAATCGAGAGCCCAAGGAATAAAACCAGTGCTCGAGAAGCAAAACCAGACCTCAAGGAACAAAACCAGAGCCTGAGGAACAAAACCAGAGCCCGAGGAACAAAACAAAGAGCCTGCGGAACAAAACCAGAGCCCAAGGAACAAAACCAGAGCCCGAGGAAGAAAAGGAGGGCTGGAGGAACAAAACTAGAGCACATGGAACCAAACCAGAGCCCGAGGAACAAAACCAGAGCCCGAGGAAGAAATCCAGAGCCCGAGGAACAAAACCAGCCATCGAGGAACAAAACCAGAGCCTGAGAAAGAAAATGAGAGCCAGGGGAAGACAACCAGAGCTAGACGAGCAAAACCAAGGCTCGAGGAACAAAACCAGAGCCCGAGGAACGAAACCAGAGCCGACAGAACAAAACCAGATGCCGAAGAACAAAAGGAGGGCCCGAGGAACAAAACCAGAGCCCCTGAAAGTAAACGGGAGCCCGAGGAACAAAATGAGAGCCCGAGGAACAAAACCAGAGCAAATGGAACTAAACCAGAGCCCGAGGAACAAAACCAGAGCCCGAGGAACAAAACCAGAGCCCGAGGAACAAATCCAGAACCCGAGGAACAAAACCAGAGCCAGAGGAAAAATAAGAGGGCCCGAGGAACAAAACCAGAGCCCGTGGAACAAATCAAGAGCCCGAGAACTAAACCAGAGCCCAAAGAACAAAACCAGAGCCCGTGCAATTAAACCAGACCCCGAGGAAGAAATCGAGAGCCCAAGGAATAAAACCAGTGCTGGAGAAGCAAAACCAGACCTCAAGGAACAAAACCAGAGCCTGAGGAACAAAACCAGAGCCCGAGCAACAAAACAAAGAGCCTGCGGAACAAAACCAGAGCCCAAGGAACAAAACCAGAGCCCGAGAAAGAAAAGGAGGGCTGGAGGAACAAAACTAGAGCACATGGAACCAAACCAGAGCCCGAGGAACAAAACCAGAGCCCGAGGAACAAAACCAGAGTCTGAGGAACAAAACCAGAGCCTGAGGAAGAAAACCAGAGCCCGAGGAACAAAACCAGCCATCGAGGAACAAAACCAGAGCCTGAGAAAGAAAATGAGAGCCAGGGGAAGACAACCAGAGCTAGACGAGCAAAACCAAAGCTCGAGGAACAAAACCAGAGCCCGAGGAACGAAACCAGAGCCGACAGAACAAAACCAGATGCCGAAGAACAAAAGGAGGGCCCGAGGAACAAAACCAGAGCCCCTGAAACTAAACGAGAGCCCGAGGAACAAAATGAGAGCCCGAGGAACAAAACCAGAGCAAATGGAACTAAACCAGAGCCCGAGGAACAAAACCAGAGCCCGAGGAACAAAACCAGAGCCCGAGGAACAAATCCAGAACCCGAGGAACAAAACCAGAGCCAGAGGAAAAATAAGAGAGCCCGAGGAACAAAACCAGAGCCCGTGGAACAAATCAAGAGCCCGAGAACTAAACCAGAGCCCAAAGAACAAAACCAGAGCCCGTGCAATTAAACCAGACCCCGAGGAAGAAATCGAGAGCCCAAGGAATAAAACCAGTGCTGGAGAAGCAAAACCAGACCTCAAGGAACAAAACCAGAGCCTGAGGAACAAAACCAGAGCCCGAGGAACAAAACAAAGAGCCTGCGGAACAAAACCAGAGCCCAAGGAACAAAACCAGAGCCCGAGGAAGAAAAGGAGGGCTGGAGGAACAAAACTAGAGCACATGGAACCAAACCAGAGCCCGAGGAACAAAACCAGAGCCCGAGGAAGAAAACCAGAGTCCGAGGAACAAAACCAGAGCCTGAGGAAGAAAACCAGAGCCCGAGGAACAAAACCAGCCATCGAGGAACAAAACCAGAGCCTGAGAAAGAAAATGAGAGCCAGGGGAAGACAACCAGAGCTGGACGAGCAAAACCAAAGCTCGAGGAACAAAACCAGAGCCCGTGGAACAAATCAAGAGCCCGAGAACTAAACCAGAGCCCAAAGAACAAAACCAGAGCCCGTGCAATTAAACCAGACCCCGAGGAAGAAATCGAGAGCCCAAGGAATAAAACCAGTGCTGGAGAAGCAAAACCAGACCTCAAGGAACAAAACCAGAGCCTGAGGAACAAAACCAGAGCCCGAGGAAGAAAAAGAGGGCTGGAGGAACAAAACTAGAGCACATGGAACCAAACCAGAGCCCGAGGAACAAAACCAGAGCTGGAGGAGCAAAACTAGGGACCAAGGAACAAAATGAGAGCCCGAGGAAGAAAACCAGAGTCCGAGGAATAAAACCAGAGCCCGAGGAAACAAACCAGAGCCTGAGGAACAAAACCAGAGACTGAGGAACAAAACCAGATCTGGAGGAGCAAAACCACAGCCCGAGGAAAAAAACCAGAGCCCGAGGAAGAAAACCAGAGTCCGAGGAATAAAACCAGAGCCCGAGGAAACAAACCAGAGGCTGAGGAACAAAACCAGAGACTGAGGAACAAAACCAGATCTGGAGGAGCAAAACCACAGCCCGAGGAACAAAACCAGAGCCTGAGGAAGAAAACCAGAGCCCGAGGAACAAAACCAGCCATCGAGGAACAAAACCAGAGCCTGAGAAAGAAAATGAGAGCCAGGGGAAGACAGCCAGAGCTAGACGAGCAAAACCAAAGCTCGAGGAACAAAACCAGAGCCCGAGGAACGAAACCAGAGCCGACAGAACAAAACCAGATGCCGAAGAACAAAAGGAGGGCCCGAGGAACAAAACCAGAGCCCCTGAAACTAAACGAGAGCCCGAGGAACAAAATGAGAGCCCGAGGAACAAAACCAGAGCAAATGGAACTAAACGGGAGCCCGAGGAACAAAACCAGAGCCCGAGGAACAAAACCAGAGCCCGAGGAACAAATCCAGAACCCGAGGAACAAAACCAGAGCCAGAGGAAAAATAAGAGAGCCCGAGGAACAAAACCAGAGCCCGTGGAACAAATCAAGAGCCCGAGAACTAAACCAGAGCCCAAAGAACAAAACCAGAGCCCGTGCAATTAAACCAGACCCCGAGGAAGAAATCGAGAGCCCAAGGAATAAAACCAGTGCTGGAGAAGCAAAACCAGACCTCAAGGAACAAAACCAGAGCCTGAGGAACAAAACCAGAGCCCGAGGAACAAAACAAAGAGCCTGCGGAACAAAACCAGAGCCCAAGGAACAAAACCAGAGCCCGAGGAAGAAAAGGAGGGCTGGAGGAACAAAACTAGAGCACATGGAACCAAACCAGAGCCCGAGGAACAAAACAAGAGCCCGAGGAAGAAAACCAGAGTCCGAGGAACAAAACCAGAGCCTGAGGAAGAAAACCAGAGCCCGAGGAACAAAACCAGCCATCGAGGAACAAAACCAGAGCCTGAGAAAGAAAATGAGAGCCAGGGGAAGACAACCAGAGCTGGACGAGCAAAACCAAAGCTCGAGGAACAAAACCAGAGCCCGTGGAACAAATCAAGAGCCCGAGAACTAAACCAGAGCCCAAAGAACAAAACCAGAGCCCGTGCAATTAAACCAGACCCCGAGGAACAAATCGAGAGCCCAAGGAATAAAACCAGTGCTGGAGAAGCAAAACCAGACCTCAAGGAACAAAACCAGAGCCTGAGGAACAAAACCAGAGCCCGAGGAAGAAAAGGAGGGCTGGAGGAACAAAACTAGAGCACATGGAACCAAACCAGAGCCCGAGGAACAAAACCAGAGCTGGAGGAGCAAAACTAGGGACCAAGGAACAAAATGAGAGCCCGAGGAAGAAAACCAGAGTCCGAGGAATAAAACCAGAGCCCGAGGAAACAAACCAGCCATCGAGGAACAAAACCAGAGCCTGAGAAAGAAAATGAGAGCCAGGGGAAGACAACCAGAGCTAGACGAGCAAAACCAAAGCTCGAGGAACAAAACCAGAGCCCGAGGAACGAAACCAGAGCCGACAGAACAAAACCAGATGCCGAAGAACAAAAGGAGGGCCCGAGGAACAAAACCAGAGCCCCTGAAACTAAACGGGAGCCCGAGGAACAAAATGAGAGCCCGAGGAACAAAACCAGAGCAAATGGAACTAAACCAGAGCCCGAGGAACAAAACCAGAGCCCGAGGAACAAAACCAGAGCCCGAGGAACAAATCCAGAACCCGAGGAACAAAACCAGAGCCAGAGGAAAAATAAGAGGGCCCGAGGAACAAAACCAGAGCCCGTGGAACAAATCAAGAGCCCGAGAACTAAACCAGAGCCCAAAGAACAAAACCAGAGCCCGTGCAATTAAACCAGACCCCGAGGAAGAAATCGAGAGCCCAAGGAATAAAACCAGTGCTGGAGAAGCAAAACCAGACCTCAAGGAACAAAACCAGAGCCTGAGGAACAAAACCAGAGCCCGAGGAACAAAACAAAGAGCCTGCGGAACAAAACCAGAGCCCAAGGAACAAAACCAGAGCCCGAGGAAGAAAAGGAGGGCTGGAGGAACAAAACTAGAGCACATGGAACCAAACCAGAGCCCGAGGAACAAAACCAGAGCTGGAGGAGCAAAACCAGGGACCAAGGAACAAAATGAGAGCCCGAGGAAGAAAACCAGAGCCCGAGGAAACAAACCAGAGCCTGAGGAACAAAACCAGAGACTGAGGAACAAAACCAGATCTGGAGGAGCAAAACCACAGCCCGAGGAAAAAAACCAGAGTCCGAGGAAGAAAACCAGAGTCCGAGGAACAAAACCAGAGCCTGAGGAAGAAAACCAGAGCCCGAGGAACAAAACCAGCCATCGAGGAACAAAACCAGAGCCTGAGAAAGAAAATGAGAGCCAGGGGAAGACAACCAGAGCTAGACGAGCAAAACCAAAGCTCGAGGAACATAACCAGAGCCCGAGGAACGAAACCAGAGCCGACAGAACAAAACCAGATGCTGAAGAACAAAAGGAGGGCCCGAGGAACAAAACCAGAGCCCCTGAAACTAAACGGGAGCCCGAGGAACAAAATGAGAGCCCGAGGAACAAAACCAGAGCAAATGGAACTAAACCAGAGCCCGAGGAACAAAACCAGAGCCCGAGGAACAAAACCAGAGCCTGAGGAACAAATCCAGAACCCGAGGAACAAAACCAGAGCAAGAGAAAAAATAAGAGGGCCCGAGGAACAAAACCAGAGCCCGTGGAACAAATCAAGAGCCCGAGAACTAAACCAGAGCCCAAAGAACAAAAGCAGAGCCCGTGCAATTAAACCAGACCCCGAGGAAGAAATCGAGAGCCCAAGGAATAAAACCAGTGCTCGAGAAGCAAAACCAGACCTCAAGGAACAAAACCAGAGCCTGAGGAACAAAACCAGAGCCCGAGGAACAAAACAAAGAGCCTGCGGAACAAAACCAGAGCCCAAGGAACAAAACCAGAGCCCGAGGAAGAAAAGGAGGGCTGGAGGAACAAAACTAGAGCACATGGAACCAAAACAGAGCCCGAGGAACAAAACCAGAGCCCGAGGAACAAAACCAGAGTCCGAGGAACAAAACCAGAGCCTGAGGAAGAAAACCAGAGCCCGAGGAACAAAACCAGCCATCGAGGAACAAAACCAGAGCCTGAGAAAGAAAATGAGAGCCAGGGGAAGACAACCAGAGCTAGACGAGCAAAACCAAAGCTCGAGGAACAAAACCAGAGCCCGAGGAACGAAACCAGAGCCGACAGAACAAAACCAGATGCCGAAGAACAAAAGGAGGGCCCGAGGAACAAAACCAGAGCCCCTGAAACTAAACGGGAGGCCGAGGAACAAAACGAGAGCCCGAGGAACAAAACCAGAGCAAATGGAACTAAACCAGAGCCCGAGGAACAAAACCAGAGCCCGAGGAACAAAACCAGAGCCCGAGGAACAAATCCAGAACCCGAGGAACAAAACCAGAGCCAGAGGAAAAATAAGAGGGCCCGAGGAACAAAACCAGAGCCCGTGGAACAAATCAAGAGCCCGAGAACTAAACCAGAGCCCAAAGAACAAAACCAGAGCCCGTGCAATTAAACCAGACCCCGAGGAAGAAATCGAGAGCCCAAGGAATAAAACCAGTGCTGGAGAAGCAAAACCAGACCTCAAGGAACAAAACCAGAGCCTGAGGAACAAAACCAGAGCCCGAGGAACAAAACAAAGAGCCTGCGGAACAAAACCAGAGCCCAAGGAACAAAACCAGAGCCCGAGGAAGAAAAGGAGGGCTGGAGGAACAAAACTAGAGCACATGGAACCAAACCAGAGCCTGAGGAACAAAACCAGAGCCCGAGGAAGAAATCCAGAGCCCGAGGAACAAAACCAGCCATCGAGGAACAAAACCAGCCATCGAGGAACAAAACCAGAGCCTGAGAAAGAAAATGAGAGCTGAGGGAAGACAACCAGAGCTAGACGAGCAAAACCAAAGCTCGAGGAACAAAACCAGAGCCCGAGGAACGAAACCAGAGCCGACAGAACAAAACCAGATGCCGAAGAACAAAAGGAGGGCCCGAGGAACAAAACCAGAGCCCCTGAAAGTAAACGGGAGCCCGAGGAACAAAATGAGAGCCCGAGGAACAAAACCAGAGCAAATGGAACTAAACCAGAGCCCGAGGAACAAAACCAGAGCCCGAGGAACAAAACCAGAGCCCGAGGAACAAATCCAGAACCCGAGGAACAAAACCAGAGCCAGAGGAAAAATAAGAGGGCCCGAGGAACAAAACCAGAGCCCGTGGAACAAATCAAGAGCCCGAGAACTAAACCAGAGCCCAAAGAACAAAACCAGAGCCCGTGCAATTAAACCAGACCCCGAGGAAGAAATCGAGAGCCCAAGGAATAAAACCAGTGCTGGAGAAGCAAAACCAGACCTCAAGGAACAAAACCAGAGCCTGAGGAACAAAACCAGAGCCCGAGGAAGAAAAGGAGGGCTGGAGGAACAAAACTAGAGCACATGGAACCAAACCAGAGCCCGAGGAACAAAACCAGAGCTGGAGGAGCAAAACTAGGGACCAAGGAACAAAATGAGAGCCCGAGGAAGAAAACCAGAGTCCGAGGAATAAAACCAGAGCCCGAGGAAACAAACCAGCCATCGAGGAACAAAACCAGAGCCTGAGAAAGAAAATGAGAGCCAGGGGAAGACAACCAGAGCTAGACGAGCAAAACCAAAGCTCGAGGAACAAAACCAGAGCCCGAGGAACGAAACCAGAGCCGACAGAACAAAACCAGATGCCGAAGAACAAAAGGAGGGCCCGAGGAACAAAACCAGAGCCCCTGAAACTAAACGGGAGCCCGAGGAACAAAATGAGAGCCCGAGGAACAAAACCAGAGCAAATGGAACTAAACCAGAGCCCGAGGAACAAAACCAGAGCCCGAGGAACAAAACCAGAGCCCGAGGAACAAATCCAGAACCCGAGGAACAAAACCAGAGCCAGAGGAAAAATAAGAGGGCCCGAGGAACAAAACCAGAGCCCGTGGAACAAATCAAGAGCCCGAGAACTAAACCAGAGCCCAAAGAACAAAACCAGAGCCCGTGCAATTAAACCAGACCCCGAGGAAGAAATCGAGAGCCCAAGGAATAAAACCAGTGCTGGAGAAGCAAAACCAGACCTCAAGGAACAAAACCAGAGCCTGAGGAACAAAACCAGAGCCCGAGGAACAAAACAAAGAGCCTGCGGAACAAAACCAGAGCCCAAGGAACAAAACCAGAGCCCGAGGAAGAAAAGGAGGGCTGGAGGAACAAAACTAGAGCACATGGAACCAAACCAGAGCCCGAGGAACAAAACCAGAGCTGGAGGAGCAAAACTAGGGACCAAGGAACAAAATGAGAGCCCGAGGAAGAAAACCAGAGTCCGAGGAATAAAACCAGAGCCCGAGGAAACAAACCAGAGCCTGAGGAACAAAACCAGAGACTGAGGAACAAAACCAGATCTTGAGAAGCAAAACCAGAGCCCGAGGAACATAACCAGAGCCCGAGGAAGAAAACCAGAGTCCGAGGAACAAAACCAGAGCCTGAGGAAGAAAACCAGAGCCCGAGGAACAAAACCAGCCATCGAGGAACAAAACCAGAGCCTGAGAAAGAAAATGAGAGCTGGGGGAAGACAACCAGAGCTAGACGAGCAAAACCAAAGCTCGAGGAACAAAACCAGAGCCCGAGGAACGAAACCAGAGCCGACAGAACAAAACCAGATGCCGAAGAACAAAAGGAGGGCCCGAGGAACAAAACCAGAGCCCCTGAAACTAAACGAGAGCCCGAGGAACAAAATGAGAGCCCGAGGAACAAAACCAGAGCAAATGGAAATAAACCAGAGCCCGAGGAACAAAACCAGAGCCCGAGGAACAAAACCAGAGCCCGAGGAACAAATCCAGAACCCGAGGAACAAAACAAAGAGCCTGCGGAACAAAACCAGACCCAAGGAACAAAACCAGAGCCCGAGGAAGAAAAGGAGGGCTGGAGGAACAAAACTAGAGCACATGGAACCAAAACAGAGCCCGAGGAACAAAACCAGAGCCCGAGGAACAAAACCAGAGTCCGAGGAACAAAACCAGAGCTTGAGGAAGAAAACCAGCCATCGAGGAACAAAACCAGCCATCGAGGAACAAAACCAGAGCCTGAGAAAGAAAATGAGAGCCAGGGGAAGACAACCAGAGCTAGACGAGCAAAACCAAGGCTCGAGGAACAAAACCAGAGCCCGAGGAACGAAACCAGAACCGACAGAACAAAACCAGATGCCGAAGAACAAAAGGAGGGCCCGAGGAACAAAACCAGAGCCCCTGAAACTAAACGGGAGCCCGAGGAACAAAATGAGAGCCCGAGGAACAAAACCAGAGCAAATGGAACTAAACCAGAGCCCGAGGAACAAAACCAGAGCCCGAGGAACAAAACCAGAGCCCGAGGAACAAATCCAGAACCCGAGGAACAAAACCAGAGCCAGAGGAAAAATAAGAGGGCCGAGGAACAAAGCCAGAGCCCGTGGAACAAATCAAGAGCCCGAGAACTAAACCAGAGCCCAAAGAACAAAACCAGAGCCCGTGCAATTAAACCAGACCCCGAGGAAGAAATCGAGAGCCCAAGGAATAAAACCAGTGCTGGAGAAGCAAAACCAGACCTCAAGGAACAAAACCAGAGCCTGAGGAACAAAACCAGAGCCCGAGGAACAAAACAAAGAGCCTGCGGAACAAAACCAGAGCCCAAGGAACAAAACCAGAGCCCGAGGAAGAAAAGGAGGGCTGGAGGAACAAAACTAGAGCACATGGAACCAAACCAGAGCCCGAGGAACAAAAGCAGAGCTGGAGGAGCAAAACTAGGGACCAAGGAACAAAATGAGAGTCCGAGGAAGAAAACCAGAGCCCGAGGAAACAAACCAGAGCCTGAGGCACAAAACCAGAGACTGAGGAACAAAACCAGATCTGGAGGAGCAAAACCACGGCCCGAGGAACAAATCCAGAGCCCGAGGAAGAAAACCAGAGTCCGAGGAACAAAACCAGAGCCTGAGGAAGAAAACCAGAGCCCGAGGAACAAAACCAGCCATCGAGGAACAAAACCAGAGCCTGAGAAAGAAAATGAGAGCCAGGGGAAGACAACCAGAGCTAGACGAGCAAAACCAAAGCTCGAGGAACAAAACCAGAGCCCGAGGAACGAAACCAGAGCCGACAGAACAAAACCAGATGCCGAAGAACAAAAGGAGGGCCCGAGGAACAAAACCAGAGCCCCTGAAACTAAACGAGAGCCCGAGGAACAAAATGAGAGCCCGAGGAACAAAACCAGAGCAAATGGAACTAAACCAGAGCCCGAGGAACAAAACCAGAGCCCGAGGAACAAAACCAGAGCCCGAGGAACAAATCCAGAACCCGAGGAACAAAACCAGAGCCAGAGAAAAAATAAGAGGGCCCGAGGAACAAAACCAGAGCCCGTGGAACAAATCAAGAGCCCGAGAACTAAACCAGAGCCCAAAGAACAAAACCAGAGCCCGTGCAATTAAACCAGACCCCGAGGAAGAAATCGAGAGCCCAAGGAATAAAACCAGTGCTGGAGAAGCAAAACCAGACCTCAAGGAACAAAACCAGAGCCTGAGGAACAAAACCAGAGCCCGAGGAACAAAACAAAGAGCCTGCGGAACAAAACCAGAGCCCAAGGAACAAAACCAGAGCCCGAGGAAGAAAAGGAGGGCTGGAGGAACAAAACTAGAGCACATGGAACCAAACCAGAGCCCGAGGAACAAAAGCAGAGCTGGAGGAGCAAAACTAGGGACCAAGGAAAAAAATGAGAGCCCGAGGAAGAAAACCAGAGCCCGAGGAAACAAACCAGAGCCTGAGGCACAAAACCAGAGACTGAGGAACAAAACCAGATCTGGAGGAGCAAAACCACGGCCCGAGGAACAAATCCAGAGCCCGAGGAAGAAAACCAGAGTCCGAGGAACAAAACCAGAGCCTGAGGAAGAAAACCAGAGCCCGAGGAACAAAACCAGCCATCGAGGAACAAAACCAGAGCCTGAGAAAGAAAATGAGAGCCAGGGGAAGACAACCAGAGCTAGACGAGCAAAACCAAAGCTCGAGGAACAAAAACAGAGCCCGAGGAACGAAACCAGAGCCGACAGAACAAAACCAGATGCCGAAGAACAAAAGGAGGGCCCGAGGAACAAAACCAGAGCCCCTGAAACTAAACGAGAGCCCGAGGAACAAAATGAGAGCCCGAGGAACAAAACCAGAGCAAATGGAACTAAACCAGAGCCCGAGGAACAAAACCAGAGCCCGAGGAACAAAACCAGAGCCCGAGGAACAAATCCAGAACCCGAGGAACAAAACCAGAGCCAGAGGAAAAATAAGAGGGCCCGAGGAACAAAACCAGAGCCCGTGGAACAAATCAAGAGCCCGAGAACTAAACCAGAGCCCAAAGAACAAAACCAGAGCCCGTGCAATTAAACCAGACCCCGAGGAAGAAATCGAGAGCCCAAGGAATAAAACCAGTGCTGGAGAAGCAAAACCAGACCTCAAGGAACAAAACCAGAGCCTGAGGAACAAAACCAGAGCCCGAGGAACAAAACAAAGAGCCTGCAGAACAAAACCAGAGCCCAAGGAACAAAACCAGAGCCCGAGGAAGAAAAGGAGGGCTGGAGGAACAAAACTAGAGCACATGGAAGCAAACCAGAGCCTGAGGAACAAAACCAGAGCCCGAGGAAGAAATCCAGAGCCCGAGGAACAAAACCAGCCATCGAGGAACAAAACCAGCCATCGTGGAACAAAACCAGAGCCTGAGAAAGAAAATGAGAGCCAGCGGAAGACAACCAGAGCTAGACGAGCAAAACCAAGGCTCGAGGAACAAAACCAGAGCCCGAGGAACGAAACCAGAACCGACAGAACAAAACCAGATGCCGAAGAACAAAAGGAGGGCCTGAGGAACAAAACCAGAGCCCCTGAAACTAAACGGGAGCCCGAGGAACAAAACCAGAGCCCGAGGAACAAAACCAGAGCCCGAGGAACAAATCCAGAACCCGAGGAACAAAACCAGAGCCAGAGGAAAAATAAGAGGGCCCGAGGAACAAAACCAGAGCCCGTGGAACAAATCAAGAGCCCGAGAACTAAACCAGAGCCCAAAGAACAAAACCAGAGCCCGTGCAATTAAACCAGACCCCGAGGAAGAAATCGAGAGCCCAAGGAATAAAACCAGTGCTGGAGAAGCAAAACCAGACCTCAAGGAACAAAACCAGAGCCTGAGGAACAAAACCAGAGCCCGAGGAACAAAACAAAGAGCCTGCGGAACAAAACCAGAGCCCAAGGAACAAAAGCAGAGCCCGAGGAAGAAAAGGAGGGCTGGAGGAACAAAACTAGAGCACATGGAACCAAACCAGAGCCCGAGGAAAAAAAGCAGAGCTGGAGGAGCAAAACTAGGGACCAAGGAACAAAATGAGAGCCCGAGGAAGAAAACCAGAGTCCGAGGAATAAAACCAGAGCCCGAGGAAACAAACCAGAGCCTGAGGAACAAAACCAGAGACTGAGGAACAAAACCAGATCTGGAGGAGCAAAACCACGGCCCGAGGAACAAATCCAGAGCCCGAGGAAGAAAACCAGAGTCCGAGGAACAAAACCAGAGCCTGAGGAAGAAAACCAGAGCCCGAGGAACAAAACCAGCCATCGAGGAACAAAACCAGAGCCTGAGAAAGAAAATGAGAGCCAGGGGAAGACAACCAGAGCTAGACGAGCAAAACCAAAGCTCGAGGAACAAAACCAGAGCCCGAGGAACGAAACCAGAGCCGACAGAACAAAACCAGATGCCGAAGAACAAAAGGAGGGCCCGAGGAACAAAACCAGAGCCCCTGAAACTAAACGGGAGCCCGAGGAACAAAATGAGAGCCCGAGGAACAAAACCAGAGCAAATGGAACTAAACCAGAGCCCGAGGAACAAAACCAGAGCCCGAGGAACAAAACAAAGAGCCTGCGGAACAAAACCACAGCCCAAGGAACAAAACCAGAGCCCGAGGAAGAAAAGGAGGGCTGGAGGAACAAAACTAGAGCACATGGAACCAAACCAGAGCCCGAGGAAAAAAAGCAGAGCTGGAGGAGCAAAACTAGGGACCAAGGAACAAAATGAGAGCCCGAGGAAGAAAACCAGAGTCCGAGGAATAAAACCAGAGCCCGAGGAAACAAACCAGAGCCTGAGGAACAAAACCAGAGACTGAGGAACAAAACCAGATCTGGAGGAGCAAAACCACGGCCCGAGGAACAAATCCAGAGCCCGAGGAAGAAAACCAGAGTCCGAGGAACAAAACCAGAGCCTGAGGAAGAAAACCAGAGCCCGAGGAACAAAACCAGCCATCGAGGAACAAAACCAGAGCCTGAGAAAGAAAATGAGAGCCAGGGGAAGACAACCAGAGCTAGACGAGCAAAACCAAAGCTCGAGGAACAAAACCAGAGCCCGAGGAACGAAACCAGAGCCGACAGAACAAAACCAGATGCCGAAGAACAAAAGGAGGGCCCGAGGAACAAAACCAGAGCCCCTGAAACTAAACGAGAGCCCGAGGAACAAAATGAGAGCCCGAGGAACAAAACCAGAGCAAATGGAACTAAACCAGAGCCCGAGGAACAAAACCAGAGCCCAAGGAACAAAACCAGAGCCCGAGGAACAAATCCAGAACCCGAGGAACAAAACCAGAGCCAGAGAAAAAATAAGAGGGCCCGAGGAACAAAACCAGAGCCGTGGAACAAATCAAGAGCCCGAGAACTAAACCAGAGCCCAAAGAACAAAACCAGAGCCCGTGCAATTAAACCAGACCCCGAGGAAGAAATCGAGAGCCCAAGGAATAAAACCAGTGCTGGAGAAGCAAAACCAGACCTCAAGGAACAAAACCAGAGCCTGAGGAACAAAACCAGAGCCCGAGGAACAAAACAAAGAGCCTGCAGAACAAAACCAGAGCCCAAGGAACAAAACCAGAGCCCGAGGAAGAAAAGGAGGGCTGGAGGAACAAAACTAGAGCACATGGAAGCAAACCAGAGCCTGAGGAACAAAACCAGAGCCCGAGGAAGAAATCCAGAGCCCGAGGAACAAAACCAGCCATCGAGGAACAAAACCAGCCATCGTGGAACAAAACCAGAGCCTGAGAAAGAAAATGAGAGCCAGGGGAAGACAACCAGAGCTAGACGAGCAAAACCAAAGCTCGAGGAACAAAACCAGAGCCCGAGGAACGAAACCAGAGCCGACAGAACAAAACCAGATGCCGAAGAACAAAAGGAGGGCCTGAGGAACAAAACCAGAGCCCCTGAAACTAAACGGGAGCCCGAGGAACAAAATGAGAGCCCGAGGAACAAAACCAGAGCAAATGGAACTAAACCAGAGCCCGAGGAACAAAACCAGAGCCCGAGGAACAAAACCAGAGCCCGAGGAACAAATCCAGAACCCGAGGAACAAAACCAGAGCCAGAGGAAAAATAAGAGGGCCCGAGGAACAAAGCCAGAGCCCGTGGAACAAATCAAGAGCCCGAGAACTAAACCAGAGCCCAAAGAACAAAACCAGAGCCCGTGCAATTAAACCAGACCCCGAGGAAGAAATCGAGAGCCCAAGGAATAAAACCAGTGCTCGAGAAGCAAAACCAGACCTCAAGGAACAAAACCAGAGCCTGAGGAACAAAACCAGAGCCCGAGGAACAAAACAAAGAGCCTGCGGAACAAAACCAGAGCCCAAGGAACAAAACCAGAGCCCGAGGAAGAAAAGGAGGGCTGGAGGAACAAAACTACAGCACATGGAACCAAACCAGAGCCCGAGGAACAAAAGCAGAGCTGGAGGAGCAAAACTAGGAACCAAGGAACAAAATGAGAGTCCGAGGAATAAAACCAGAGCCCGAGGAAACAAACCAGAGCCTGAGGCACAAAACCAGAGACTGAGGAACAAAACCAGATCTGGAGGAGCAAAACCACGGCCCGAGGAACAAATCCAGAGCCCGAGGAAGAAAACCAGAGTCCGAGGAACAAAACCAGAGCCTGAGGAAGAAAACCAGAGCCCGAGGAACAAAACCAGCCATCGAGGAACAAAACCAGAGCCTGAGAAAGAAAATGAGAGCCAGGGGAAGACAACCAGAGCTAGACGAGCAAAACCAAAGCTCGAGGAACAAAACCAGAGCCCGAGGAACGAAACCAGAGCCGACAGAACAAAACCAGATGCCGAAGAACAAAAGGAGGGCCCGAGGAACAAAACCAGAGCCCCTGAAACTAAACGGGAGCCCGAGGAACAAAATGAGAGCCCGAGGAACAAAACCAGAGCCCGAGGAACAAAACCAGAGCCCGAGGAACAAAACCAGAGCCCGAGGAACAAAACCAGAGCCAGAGGAAAAATAAGAGGGCCTGAGGAACAAAACCAGAGCCCGTGGAACAAATCAAGAGCCCGAGAACTAAACCAGAGCCCAAAGAACAAAACCAGAGCCCGTGCAATTAAACCAGACCCCGAGGAAGAAATCGAGAGCCCAAGGAATAAAACCAGTGCTGGAGAAGCAAAACCAGACCTCAAGGAACAAAACCAGAGCCTGAGGAACAAAACCAGAGCCCGAGGAACAAAACAAAGAGCCTGCGGAACAAAACCAGAGCCCAAGGAACAAAACCAGAGCCCGAGGAAGAAAAGGAGGGCTGGAGGAACAAAACTAGAGCACATGGAACCAAACCAGAGCCCGAGGAACAAAACCAGAGCCCGAGGAAGAAAACCAGAGTCCGAGGAACAAAACCAGAGCCTGAGGAAGAAAACCAGAGCCCGAGGAACAAAACCAGCCATCGAGGAACAAAACCAGAGCCTGAGAAAGAAAATGAGAGCCAGGGGAAGACAACCAGAGCTAGACGAGCAAAACCAAAGCTCGAGGAACAAAACCAGAGCCCGAGGAACGAAACCAGAGCCGACAGAACAAAACCAGATGCCGAAGAACAAAAGGAGGGCCCGAGGAACAAAACCAGAGCCCCTGAAACTAAACGAGAGCCCGAGGAACAAAATGAGAGCCCGAGGAACAAAACCAGAGCAAATGGAACTAAACCAGAGCCCGAGGAACAAAACCAGAGCCCAAGGAACAAAACCAGAGCCCGAGGAACAAATCCAGAACCCGAGGAACAAAACCAGAGCCAGAGAAAAAATAAGAGGGCCCGAGGAACAAAACCAGAGCCCGTGGAACAAATCAAGAGCCCGAGAACTAAACCAGAGCCCAAAGAACAAAACCAGAGCCCGTGCAATTAAACCAGACCCCGAGGAAGAAATCGAGAGCCCAAGGAATAAAACCAGTGCTGGAGAAGCAAAACCAGACCTCAAGGAACAAAACCAGAGCCTGAGGAACAAAACCAGAGCCCGAGGAACAAAAAAAAGAGCCTGCGGAACAAAACCAGAGCCCAAGGAACAAAACCAGAGCCCGAGGAAGAAAAGCAGAGCTGGAGGAGCAAAACTAGAGCACATGGAACCAAACCAGAGCCCGAGGAAAAAAAGCAGAGCTGGAGGAGCAAAACTAGGGACCAAGGAACAAAATGAGAGCCCGAGGAAGAAAACCAGAGTCCGAGGAATAAAACCAGAGCCCGAGGAAACAAACCAGAGCCTGAGGAACAAAACCAGAGACTGAGGAACAAAACCAGATCTGGAGGAGCAAAACCACGGCCCGAGGAACAAATCCAGAGCCCGAGGAAGAAAACCAGAGTCCGAGGAACAAAACCAGAGCCTGAGGAAGAAAACCAGAGCCCGAGGAACAAAACCAGCCATCGAGGAACAAAACCAGAGCCTGAGAAAGAAAATGAGAGCCAGGGGAAGACAAACAGAGCTAGACGAGCAAAACCAAAGCTCGAGGAACAAAACCAGAGCCCGAGGAACGAAACCAGAGCCGACAGAACAAAACCAGATGCCGAAGAACAAAAGGAGGGCCCGAGGAACAAAACCAGAGCCCCTGAAACTAAACGAGAGCCCGAGGAACAAAATGAGAGCCCGAGGAACAAAACCAGAGCAAATGGAACTAAACCAGAGCCCGAGGAACAAAACCAGAGCCCGAGGAAAAAAACAAAGAGCCTGCGGAACAAAACCACAGCCCAAGGAACAAAACCAGAGCCCGAGGAAGAAAAGGAGGGCTGGAGGAACAAAACTAGAGCACATGGAACCAAACCAGAGCCCGAGGAAAAAAAGCAGAGCTGGAGGAGCAAAACTAGGGACCAAGGAACAAAATGAGAGCCCGAGGAAGAAAACCAGAGTCCGAGGAATAAAACCAGAGCCCGAGGAAACAAACCAGAGCCTGAGGAACAAAACCAGAGACTGAGGAACAAAACCAGATCTGGAGGAGCAAAACCACGGCCCGAGGAACAAATCCAGAGCCCGAGGAAGAAAACCAGAGTCCGAGGAACAAAACCAGAGCCTGAGGAAGAAAACCAGAGCCCGAGGAACAAAACCAGCCATCGAGGAACAAAACCAGAGCCTGAGAAAGAAAATGAGAGCCAGGGGAAGACAACCAGAGCTAGACGAGCAAAACCAAAGCTCGAGGAACAAAACCAGAGCCCGAGGAACGAAACCAGAGCCGACAGAACAAAACCAGATGCCGAAGAACAAAAGGAGGGCCCGAGGAACAAAACCAGAGCCCCTGAAACTAAACGAGAGCCCGAGGAACAAAATGAGAGCCCGAGGAACAAAACCAGAGCAAATGGAACTAAACCAGAGCCCGAGGAACAAAACCAGAGCCCAAGGAACAAAACCAGAGCCCGAGGAACAAATCCAGAACCCGAGGAACAAAACCAGAGCCAGAGAAAAAATAAGAGGGCCCGAGGAACAAAACCAGAGCCCGTGGAACAAATCAAGAGCCCGAGAACTAAACCAGAGCCCAAAGAACAAAACCAGAGCCCGTGCAATTAAACCAGACCCCGAGGAAGAAATCGAGAGCCCAAGGAATAAAACCAGTGCTGGAGAAGCAAAACCAGACCTCAAGGAACAAAACCAGAGCCTGAGGAACAAAACCAGAGCCCGAGGAACAAAACAAAGAGCCTGCAGAACAAAACCAGAGCCCAAGGAACAAAACCAGAGCCCGAGGAAGAAAAGGAGGGCTGGAGGAACAAAACTAGAGCACATGGAAGCAAACCAGAGCCTGAGGAACAAAACCAGAGCCCGAGGAAGAAATCCAGAGCCCGAGGAACAAAACCAGCCATCGAGGAACAAAACCAGCCATCGTGGAACAAAACCAGAGCCTGAGAAAGAAAATGAGAGCCAGGGGAAGACAACCAGAGCTAGACGAGCAAAACCAAGGCTCGAGGAACAAAACCAGAGCCCGAGGAACGAAACCAGAACCGACAGAACAAAACCAGATGCCGAAGAACAAAAGGAGGGCCTGAGGAACAAAACCAGAGCCCCTGAAACTAAACGGGAGCCCGAGGAACAAAATGAGAGCCCGAGGAACAAAACCAGAGCAAATGGAACTAAACCAGAGCCCGAGGAACAAAACCAGAGCCCGAGGAACAAAACCAGAGCCCGAGGAACAAATCCAGAACCTGAGGAACAAAACCAGAGCCAGAGGAAAAATAAGAGGGCCCGAGGAACAAAGCCAGAGCCCGTGGAACAAATCAAGAGCCCGAGAACTAAACCAGAGCCCAAAGAACAAAACCAGAGCCCGTGCAATTAAACCAGACCCCGAGGAAGAAATCGAGAGCCCAAGGAATAAAACCAGTGCTCGAGAAGCAAAACCAGACCTCAAGGAACAAAACCAGAGCCTGAGGAACAAAACCAGAGCCCGAGGAACAAAACAAAGAGCCTGCGGAACAAAACCAGAGCCCAAGGAACAAAACCAGAGCCCGAGGAAGAAAAGGAGGGCTGGAGGAACAAAACTACAGCACATGGAACCAAACCAGAGCCCGAGGAACAAAAGCAGAGCTGGAGGAGCAAAACTAGGGACCAAGGAACAAAATGAGAGTCCGAGGAATAAAACCAGAGCCCGAGGAAACAAACCAGAGCCTGAGGCACAAAACCAGAGACTGAGGAACAAAACCAGATCTGGAGGAGCAAAACCACGGCCCGAGGAACAAATCCAGAGCCCGAGGAAGAAAACCAGAGTCCGAGGAACAAAACCAGAGCCTGAGGAAGAAAACCAGAGCCCGAGGAACAAAACCAGCCATCGAGGAACAAAACCAGAGCCTGAGAAAGAAAATGAGAGCCAGGGGAAGACAACCAGAGCTAGACGAGCAAAACCAAAGCTCGAGGAACAAAACCAGAGCCCGAGGAACGAAACCAGAGCCGACAGAACAAAACCAGATGCCGAAGAACAAAAGGAGGGCCCGAGGAACAAAACCAGAGCCCCTGAAACTAAACGGGAGCCCGAGGAACAAAATGAGAGCCCGAGGAACAAAACCAGAGCCCGAGGAACAAAACCAGAGCCCGAGGAACAAATCCAGAACCCGAGGAACAAAACCAGAGCCAGAGGAAAAATAAGAGGGCCTGAGGAACAAAACCAGAGCCCGTGGAACAAATCAAGAGCCCGAGAACTAAACCAGAGCCCAAAGAACAAAACCAGAGCCCGTGCAATTAAACCAGACCCCGAGGAAGAAATCGAGAGCCCAAGGAATAAAACCAGTGCTGGAGAAGCAAAACCAGACCTCAAGGAACAAAACCAGAGCCTGAGGAACAAAACCAGAGCCCGAGGAACAAAACAAAGAGCCTGCGGAACAAAACCAGAGCCCAAGGAACAAAACCAGAGCCCGAGGAAGAAAAGGAGGGCTGGAGGAACAAAACTAGAGCACATGGAACCAAACCAGAGCCCGAGGAACAAAACCAGAGCCCGAGGAAGAAAACCAGAGTCCGAGGAACAAAACCAGAGCCTGAGGAAGAAAACCAGAGCCCGAGGAACAAAACCAGCCATCGAGGAACAAAACCAGAGCCTGAGAAAGAAAATGAGAGCCAGGGGAAGACAACCAGAGCTAGACGAGCAAAACCAAAGCTCGAGGAACAAAACCAGAGCCCGAGGAACGAAACCAGAGCCGACAGAACAAAACCAGATGCCGAAGAACAAAAGGAGGGCCCGAGGAACAAAACCAGAGCCCCTGAAACTAAACGAGAGCCCGAGGAACAAAATGAGAGCCCGAGGAACAAAACCAGAGCAAATGGAACTAAACCAGAGCCCGAGGAACAAAACCAGAGCCCAAGGAACAAAACCAGAGCCCGAGGAACAAATCCAGAACCCGAGGAACAAAACCAGAGCCAGAGAAAAAATAAGAGGGCCCGAGGAACAAAACCAGAGCCCGTGGAACAAATCAAGAGCCCGAGAACTAAACCAGAGCCCAAAGAACAAAACCAGAGCCCGTGCAATTAAACCAGACCCCGAGGAAGAAATCGAGAGCCCAAGGAATAAAACCAGTGCTGGAGAAGCAAAACCAGACCTCAAGGAACAAAACCAGAGCCTGAGGAACAAAACCAGAGCCCGAGGAACAAAACAAAGAGCCTGCGGAACAAAACCAGAGCCCAAGGAACAAAACCAGAGCCCGAGGAAGAAAAGGAGGGCTGGAGGAACAAAACTAGAGCACATGGAACCAAACCAGAGCCCGAGGAACAAAAGCAGAGCTGGAGGAGCAAAACCAGGGACCAAGGAACAAAATGAGAGTCCGAGGAATAAAACCAGAGCCCGAGGAAACAAACCAGAGCCTGAGGCACAAAACCAGAGACTGAGGAACAAAACCAGATCTGGAGGAGCAAAACCACGGCCCGAGGAACAAATCCAGAGCCCGAGGAAGAAAACCAGAGTCCGAGGAACAAAACCAGAGCCTGAGGAAGAAAACCAGAGCCCGAGGAACAAAACCAGCCATCGAGGAACAAAACCAGAGCCTGAGAAAGAAAATGAGAGCCAGGGGAAGACAACCAGAGCTAGACGAGCAAAACCAAAGCTCGAGGAACAAAACCAGAGCCCGAGGAACGAAACCAGAGCCGACAGAACAAAACCAGATGCCGAAGAACAAAAGGAGGGCCCGAGGAACAAAACCAGAGCCCCTGAAACTAAACGGGAGCCCGAGGAACAAAATGAGAGCCCGAGGAACAAAACCAGAGCAAATGGAACTAAACCAGAGCCCGAGGAACAAAACCAGAGCCCGAGGAACAAAACAAAGAGCCTGCGGAACAAAACCACAGCCCAAGGAACAAAACCAGAGCCCGAGGAAGAAAAGGAGGGCTGGAGGAACAAAACTAGAGCACATGGAACCAAACCAGAGCCCGAGGAAAAAAAGCAGAGCTGGAGGAGCAAAACTAGGGACCAAGGAACAAAATGAGAGCCCGAGGAAGAAAACCAGAGTCCGAGGAATAAAACCAGAGCCCGAGGAAACAAACCAGAGCCTGAGGAACAAAACCAGAGACTGAGGAACAAAACCAGATCTGGAGGAGCAAAACCACGGCCCGAGGAACAAATCCAGAGCCCGAGGAACAAAACCAGAGTCCGAGGAACAAAACCAGAGCCTGAGGAAGAAAACCAGAGCCCGAGGAACAAAACCAGCCATCGAGGAACAAAACCAGAGCCTGAGAAAGAAAATGAGAGCCAGGGGAAGACAACCAGAGCTAGACGAGCAAAACCAAAGCTCGAGGAACAAAACCAGAGCCCGAGGAACGAAACCAGAGCCGACAGAACAAAACCAGATGCCGAAGAACAAAAGGAGGGCCCGAGGAACAAAACCAGAGCCCCTGAAACTAAACGAGAGCCCGAGGAACAAAATGAGAGCCCGAGGAACAAAACCAGAGCAAATGGAACTAAACCAGAGCCCGAGGAACAAAACCAGAGCCCAAGGAACAAAACCAGAGCCCGAGGAACAAATCCAGAACCCGAGGAACAAAACCAGAGCCAGAGAAAAAATAAGAGGGCCCGAGGAACAAAACCAGAGCCCGTGGAACAAATCAAGAGCCCGAGAACTAAACCAGAGCCCAAAGAACAAAACCAGAGCCCGTGCAATTAAACCAGACCCCGAGGAAGAAATCGAGAGCCCAAGGAATAAAACCAGTGCTGGAGAAGCAAAACCAGACCTCAAGGAACAAAACCAGAGCCTGAGGAACAAAACCAGAGCCCGAGGAACAAAACAAAGAGCCTGCAGAACAAAACCAGAGCCCAAGGAACAAAACCAGAGCCCGAGGAAGAAAAGGAGGGCTGGAGGAACAAAACTAGAGCACATGGAAGCAAACCAGAGCCTGAGGAACAAAACCAGAGCCCGAGGAAGAAATCCAGTGCCCGAGGAACAAAACCAGCCATCGAGGAACAAAACCAGCCATCGTGGAACAAAACCAGAGCCTGAGAAAGAAAATGAGAGCCAGGGGAAGACAACCAGAGCTAGACGAGCAAAACCAAGGCTCGAGGAACAAAACCAGAGCCCGAGGAACGAAACCAGAACCGACAGAACAAAACCAGATGCCGAAGAACAAAAGGAGGGCCTGAGGAACAAAACCAGAGCCCCTGAAACTAAACGGGAGCCCGAGGAACAAAATGAGAGCCCGAGGAACAAAACCAGAGCAAATGGAACTAAACCAGAGCCCGAGGAACAAAACCAGAGCCCGAGGAACAAAACCAGAGCCCGAGGAACAAATCCAGAACCCGAGGAACAAAACCAGAGCCAGAGGAAAAATAAGAGGGCCCGAGGAACAAAGCCAGAGCCCGTGGAACAAATCAAGAGCCCGAGAACTAAACCAGAGCCCAAAGAACAAAACCAGAGCCCGTGCAATTAAACCAGACCCCGAGGAAGAAATCGAGAGCCCAAGGAATAAAACCAGTGCTCGAGAAGCAAAACCAGACCTCAAGGAACAAAACCAGAGCCTGAGGAACAAAACCAGAGCCCGAGGAACAAAACAAAGAGCCTGCGGAACAAAACCAGAGCCCAAGGAACAAAACCAGAGCCCGAGGAAGAAAAGGAGGGCTGGAGGAACAAAACTACAGCACATGGAACCAAACCAGAGCCCGAGGAACAAAACCAGAGCTGGAGGAGCAAAACTAGGGACCAAGGAACAAAATGAGAGTCCGAGGAATAAAACCAGAGCCCGAGGAAACAAACCAGAGCCTGAGGCACAAAACCAGAGACTGAGGAACAAAACCAGATCTGGAGGAGCAAAACCACGGCCCGAGGAACAAATCCAGAGCCCGAGGAAGAAAACCAGAGTCCGAGGAACAAAACCAGAGCCTGAGGAAGAAAACCAGAGCCCGAGGAACAAAACCAGCCATCGAGGAACAAAACCAGAGCCTGAGAAAGAAAATGAGAGCCAGGGGAAGACAACCAGAGCTAGACGAGCAAAACCAAAGCTCGAGGAACAAAACCAGAGCCCGAGGAACGAAACCAGAGCCGACAGAACAAAACCAGATGCCGAAGAACAAAAGGAGGGCCCGAGGAACAAAACCAGAGCCCCTGAAACTAAACGGGAGCCCGAGGAACAAAATGAGAGCCCGAGGAACAAAACCAGAGCCCGAGGAACAAAACCAGAGCCCGAGGAACAAATCCAGAACCCGAGGAACAAAACCAGAGCCAGAGGAAAAATAAGAGGGCCTGAGGAACAAAACCAGAGCCCGTGGAACAAATCAAGAGCCCGAGAACTAAACCAGAGCCCAAAGAACAAAACCAGAGCCCGTGCAATTAAACCAGACCCCGAGGAAGAAATCGAGAGCCCAAGGAATAAAACCAGTGCTGGAGAAGCAAAACCAGACCTCAAGGAACAAAACCAGAGCCTGAGGAACAAAACCAGAGCCCGAGGAACAAAACAAAGAGCCTGCGGAACAAAACCAGAGCCCAAGGAACAAAACCAGAGCCCGAGGAAGAAAAGGAGGGCTGGAGGAACAAAACTAGAGCACATGGAACCAAACCAGAGCCCGAGGAACAAAACCAGAGCCCGAGGAAGAAAACCAGAGTCCGAGGAACAAAACCAGAGCCTGAGGAAGAAAACCAGAGCCCGAGGAACAAAACCAGCCATCGAGGAACAAAACCAGAGCCTGAGAAAGAAAATGAGAGCCAGGGGAAGACAACCAGAGCTGGACGAGCAAAACCAAAGCTCGAGGAACAAAACCAGAGCCCGTGGAACAAATCAAGAGCCCGAGAACTAAACCAGAGCCCAAAGAACAAAACCAGAGCCCGTGCAATTAAACCAGACCCCGAGGAAGAAATCGAGAGCCCAAGGAATAAAACCAGTGCTGGAGAAGCAAAACCAGACCTCAAGGAACAAAACCAGAGCCTGAGGAACAAAACCAGAGCCCGAGGAAGAAAAGGAGGGCTGGAGGAACAAAACTAGAGCACATGGAACCAAACCAGAGCCCGAGGAACAAAACCAGAGCTGGAGGAGCAAAACTAGGGACCAAGGAACAAAATGAGAGCCCGAGGAAGAAAACCAGAGTCCGAGGAATAAAACCAGAGCCCGAGGAAACAAACCAGAGCCTGAGGAACAAAACCAGAGACTGAGGAACAAAACCAGATCTGGAGGAGCAAAACCACAGCCCGAGGAAAAAAACCAGAGCCCGAGGAAGAAAACCAGAGTCCGAGGAATAAAACCAGAGCCCGAGGAAACAAACCAGAGCCTGAGGAACAAAACCAGAGACTGAGGAACAAAACCAGATCTGGAGGAGCAAAACCACAGCCCGAGGAACAAAACCAGAGCCTGAGGAAGAAAACCAGAGCCCGAGGAACAAAACCAGCCATCGAGGAACAAAACCAGAGCCTGAGAAAGAAAATGAGAGCCAGGGGAAGACAGCCAGAGCTAGACGAGCAAAACCAAAGCTCGAGGAACAAAACCAGAGCCCGAGGAACGAAACCAGAGCCGACAGAACAAAACCAGATGCCGAAGAACAAAAGGAGGGCCCGAGGAACAAAACCAGAGCCCCTGAAACTAAACGAGAGCCCGAGGAACAAAATGAGAGCCCGAGGAACAAAACCAGAGCAAATGGAACTAAACGGGAGCCCGAGGAACAAAACCAGAGCCTGAGGAACAAAACCAGAGCCCGAGGAACAAATCCAGAACCCGAGGAACAAAACCAGAGCCAGAGGAAAAATAAGAGAGCCCGAGGAACAAAACCAGAGCCCGTGGAACAAATCAAGAGCCCGAGAACTAAACCAGAGCCCAAAGAACAAAACCAGAGCCCGTGCAATTAAACCAGACCCTGAGGAAGAAATCGAGAGCCCAAGGAATAAAACCAGTGCTGGAGAAGCAAAACCAGACCTCAAGGAACAAAACCAGAGCCTGAGGAACAAAACCAGAGCCCGAGGAACAAAACAAAGAGCCTGCGGAACAAAACCAGAGCCCAAGGAACAAAACCAGAGCCCGAGGAAGAAAAGGAGGGCTGGAGGAACAAAACTAGAGCACATGGAACCAAACCAGAGCCCGAGGAACAAAACAAGAGCCCGAGGAAGAAAACCAGAGTCCGAGGAACAAAACCAGAGCCTGAGGAAGAAAACCAGAGCCCGAGGAACAAAACCAGCCATCGAGGAACAAAACCAGAGCCTGAGAAAGAAAATGAGAGCCAGGGGAAGACAACCAGAGCTGGACGAGCAAAACCAAAGCTCGAGGAACAAAACCAGAGCCCGTGGAACAAATCAAGAGCCCGAGAACTAAACCAGAGCCCAAAGAACAAAAGCAGAGCCCGTGCAATTAAACCAGACCCCGAGGAAGAAATCGAGAGCCCAAGGAATAAAACCAGTGCTGGAGAAGCAAAACCAGACCTCAAGGAACAAAACCAGAGCCTGAGGAACAAAACCAGAGCCCGAGGAAGAAAAGGAGGGCTGGAGGAACAAAACTAGAGCACATGGAACCAAACCAGAGCCCGAGGAACAAAACCAGAGCTGGAGGAGCAAAACTAGGGACCAAGGAACAAAATGAGAGCCCGAGGAAGAAAACCAGAGTCCGAGGAATAAAACCAGAGCCCGAGGAAACAAACCAGCCATCGAGGAACAAAACCAGAGCCTGAGAAAGAAAATGAGAGCCAGGGGAAGACAACCAGAGCTAGACGAGCAAAACCAAAGCTCGAGGAACAAAACCAGAGCCCGAGGAACGAAACCAGAGCCGACAGAACAAAACCAGATGCCGAAGAACAAAAGGAGGGCCCGAGGAACAAAACCAGAGCCCCTGAAACTAAACGGGAGCCCGAGGAACAAAATGAGAGCCCGAGGAACAAAACCAGAGCAAATGGAACTAAACCAGAGCCCGAGGAACAAAACCAGAGCCCGAGGAACAAAACCAGAGCCCGAGGAACAAATCCAGAACCCGAGGAACAAAACCAGAGCCAGAGGAAAAATAAGAGGGCCCGAGGAACAAAACCAGAGCCCGTGGAACAAATCAAGAGCCCGAGAACTAAACCAGAGCCCAAAGAACAAAACCAGAGCCCGTGCAATTAAACCAGACCCCGAGGAAGAAATCGAGAGCCCAAGGAATAAAACCAGTGCTGGAGAAGCAAAACCAGACCTCAAGGAACAAAACCAGAGCCTGAGGAACAAAACCAGAGCCCGAGGAACAAAACAAAGAGCCTGCGGAACAAAACCAGAGCCCAAGGAACAAAACCAGAGCCCGAGGAAGAAAAGGAGGGCTGGAGGAACAAAACTAGAGCACATGGAACCAAACCAGAGCCCGAGGAAAAAAAGCAGAGCTGGAGGAGCAAAACCAGGGACCAAGGAACAAAATGAGAGCCCGAGGAAGAAAACCAGAGCCCGAGGAAACAAACCAGAGCCTGAGGAACAAAACCAGAGACTGAGGAACAAAACCAGATCTGGAGGAGCAAAACCACAGCCCGAGGAAAAAAACCAGAGTCCGAGGAAGAAAACCAGCGTCCGAGGAACAAAACCAGAGCCTGAGGAAGAAAACCAGAGCCCGAGGAACAAAACCAGCCATCGAGGAACAAAACCAGAGCCTGAGAAAGAAAATGAGAGCCAGGGGAAGACAACCAGAGCTAGACGAGCAAAACCAAAGCTCGAGGAACAAAACCAGAGCCCGAGGAACGAAACCAGAGCCGACAGAACAAAACCAGATGCTGAAGAACAAAAGGAGGGCCCGAGGAACAAAACCAGAGCCCCTGAAACTAAACGGGAGCCCGAGGAACAAAATGAGAGCCCGAGGAACAAAACCAGAGCAAATGGAACTAAACCAGAGCCCGAGGAACAAAACCAGAGCCCGAGGAACAAAACCAGAGCCTGAGGAACAAATCCAGAACCCGAGGAACAAAACCAGAGCAAGAGAAAAAATAAGAGGGCCCGAGGAACAAAACCAGAGCCCGTGGAACAAATCAAGAGCCCGAGAACTAAACCAGAGCCCAAAGAACAAAACCAGAGCCCGTGCAATTAAACCAGACCCCGAGGAAGAAATCGAGAGCCCAAGGAATAAAACCAGTGCTGGAGAAGCAAAACCAGACCTCAAGGAACAAAACCAGAGCCTGAGGAACAAAACCAGAGCCCGAGGAACAAAACAAAGAGCCTGCGGAACAAAACCAGAGCCCAAGGAACAAAACCAGAGCCCGAGGAAGAAAAGGAGGGCTGGAGGAACAAAACTAGAGCACATGGAACCAAAACAGAGCCCGAGGAACAAAACCAGAGCCCGAGGAACAAAACCAGAGTCCGAGGAACAAAACCAGAGCCTGAGGAAGAAAACCAGAGCCCGAGGAACAAAACCAGCCATCGAGGAACAAAACCAGAGCCTGAGAAAGAAAATGAGAGCCGGGGGAAGACAACCAGAGCTAGACGAGCAAAACCAAAGCTCGAGGAACAAAACCAGAGCCCGAGGAACGAAACCAGAGCCGACAGAACAAAACCAGATGCCGAAGAACAAAAGGAGGGCCCGAGGAACAAAACCAGAGCCCCTGAAACTAAACGGGAGCCCGAGGAACAAAATGAGAGCCCGAGGAACAAAACCAGAGCCCGAGGAACAAAACCAGAGCCCGAGGAACAAAACCAGAGCCCGAGGAACAAAACCAGAGCCCGAGGAACAAATCCAGAACCCGAGGAACAAAACCAGAGCCAGAGGAAAAATAAGAGGGCCCGAGGAACAAAACCAGAGCCCGTGGAACAAATCAAGAGCCCGAGAACTAAACCAGAGCCCAAAGAACAAAACCAGAGCCCGTGCAATTAAACCAGACCCCGAGGAAGAAATCGAGAGCCCAAGGAATAAAACCAGTGCTGGAGAAGCAAAACCAGACCTCAAGGAACAAAACCAGAGCCTGAGGAACAAAACCAGAGCCCGAGGAACAAAACAAAGAGCCTGCGGAACAAAACCAGAGCCCAAGGAACAAAACCAGAGCCCGAGGAAGAAAAGGAGGGCTGGAGGAACAAAACTAGAGCACATGGAACCAAACCAGAGCCCGAGGAACAAAACCAGAGCCCGAGGAAGAAAACCAGAGTCCGAGGAACAAAACCAGAGCCTGAGGAAGAAAACCAGAGCCCGAGGAACAAAACCAGCCATCGAGGAACAAAACCAGAGCCTGAGAAAGAAAATGAGAGCCAGGGGAAGACAACCAGAGCTGGACGAGCAAAACCAAAGCTCGAGGAACAAAACCAGAGCCCGTGGAACAAATCAAGAGCCCGAGAACTAAACCAGAGCCCAAAGAACAAAACCAGAGCCCGTGCAATTAAACCAGACCCCGAGGAAGAAATCGAGAGCCCAAGGAATAAAACCAGTGCTGGAGAAGCAAAACCAGACCTCAAGGAACAAAACCAGAGCCTGAGGAACAAAACCAGAGCCCGAGGAAGAAAAGGAGGGCTGGAGGAACAAAACTAGAGCACATGGAACCAAACCAGAGCCCGAGGAACAAAACCAGAGCTGGAGGAGCAAAACTAGGGATCAAGGAACAAAATGAGAGCCCGAGGAAGAAAACCAGAGTCCGAGGAATAAAACCAGAGCCCGAGGAAACAAACCAGAGCCTGAGGAACAAAACCAGAGACTGAGGAACAAAACCAGATCTGGAGGAGCAAAACCACAGCCCGAGGAAAAAAACCAGAGCCCGAGGAAGAAAACCAGAGTCCGAGGAATAAAACCAGAGCCCGAGGAAACAAACCAGAGCCTGAGGAACAAAACCAGAGACTGAGGAACAAAACCAGATCTGGAGGAGCAAAACCACAGCCCGAGGAACAAAACCAGAGCCTGAGGAAGAAAACCAGAGCCCGAGGAACAAAACCAGCCATCGAGGAACAAAACCAGAGCCTGAGAAAGAAAATGAGAGCCAGGGGAAGACAGCCAGAGCTAGACGAGCAAAACCAAAGCTCGAGGAACAAAACCAGAGCCCGAGGAACGAAACCAGAGCCGACAGAACAAAACCAGATGCCGAAGAACAAAAGGAGGGCCCGAGGAACAAAACCAGAGCCCCTGAAACTAAACGAGAGCCCGAGGAACAAAATGAGAGCCCGAGGAACAAAACCAGAGCAAATGGAACTAAACCAGAGCCCGAGGAACAAAACCAGAGCCCGAGGAACAAAACCAGAGCCCGAGGAACAAATCCAGAACCCGAGGAACAAAACCAGAGCCAGAGGAAAAATAAGAGGGCCCGAGGAACAAAACCAGAGCCCGTGGAACAAATCAAGAGCCCGAGAACTAAACCAGAGCCCAAAGAACAAAACCAGAGCCCGTGCAATTAAACCAGACCCCGAGGAAGAAATCGAGAGCCCAAGGAATAAAACCAGTGCTGGAGAAGCAAAACCAGACCTCAAGGAACAAAACCAGAGCCTGAGGAACAAAACCAGAGCCCGAGGAACAAAACAAAGAGCCTGCGGAACAAAACCAGAGCCCAAGGAACAAAACCAGAGCCCGAGGAAGAAAAGGAGGGCTGGAGGAACAAAACTAGAGCACATGGAACCAAACCAGAGCCCGAGGAACAAAACAAGAGCCCGAGGAAGAAAACCAGAGTCCGAGGAAAAAAACCAGAGCCTGAGGAAGAAAACCAGAGCCCGAGGAACAAAACCAGCCATCGAGGAACAAAACCAGAGCCTGAGAAAGAAAATGAGAGCCAGGGGAAGACAACCAGAGCTGGACGAGCAAAACCAAAGCTCGAGGAACAAAACCAGAGCCCGTGGAACAAATCAAGAGCCCGAGAACTAAACCAGAGCCCAAAGAACAAAACCAGAGCCCGTGCAATTAAACCAGACCCCGAGGAAGAAATCGAGAGCCCAAGGAATAAAACCAGTGCTGGAGAAGCAAAACCAGACCTCAAGGAACAAAACCAGAGCCTGAGGAACAAAACCAGAGCCCGAGGAAGAAAAGGAGGGCTGGAGGAACAAAACTAGAGCACATGGAACCAAACCAGAGCCCGAGGAACAAAACCAGAGCTGGAGGAGCAAAACTAGGGACCAAGGAACAAAATGAGAGCCCGAGGAAGAAAACCAGAGTCCGAGGAATAAAACCAGAGCCCGAGGAAACAAACCAGCCATCGAGGAACAAAACCAGAGCCTGAGAAAGAAAATGAGAGCCAGGGGAAGACAACCAGAGCTAGACGAGCAAAACCAAAGCTCGAGGAACAAAACCAGAGCCCGAGGAACGAAACCAGAGCCGACAGAACAAAACCAGATGCCGAAGAACAAAAGGAGGGCCCGAGGAACAAAACCAGAGCCCCTGAAACTAAACGGGAGCCCGAGGAACAAAATGAGAGCCCGAGGAACAAAACCAGAGCAAATGGAACTAAACCAGAGCCCGAGGAACAAAACCAGAGCCCGAGGAACAAAACCAGAGCCCGAGGAACAAATCCAGAACCCGAGGAACAAAACCAGAGCCAGAGGAAAAATAAGAGGGCCCGAGGAACAAAACCAGAGCCCGTGGAACAAATCAAGAGCCCGAGAACTAAACCAGAGCCCAAAGAACAAAACCAGAGCCCGTGCAATTAAACCAGACCCCGAGGAAGAAATCGAGAGCCCAAGGAATAAAACCAGTGCTCGAGAAGCAAAACCAGACCTCAAGGAACAAAACCAGAGCCTGAGGAACAAAACCAGAGCCTGAGGAACAAAACAAAGAGCCTGCGGAACAAAACCAGAGCCCAAGGAACAAAACCAGAGCCCGAGGAAGAAAAGGAGGGCTGGAGGAACAAAACTAGAGCACATGGAACCAAACCAGAGCCCGAGGAAAAAAAGCAGAGCTGGAGGAGCAAAACCAGGGACCAAGGAACAAAATGAGAGCCCGAGGAAGAAAACCAGAGCCCGAGGAAACAAACCAGAGCCTGAGGAACAAAACCAGAGACTGAGGAACAAAACCAGATCTGGAGGAGCAAAACCACAGCCCGAGGAAAAAAACCAGAGTCCGAGGAAGAAAACCAGAGTCCGAGGAACAAAACCAGAGCCTGAGGAAGAAAACCAGAGCCCGAGGAACAAAACCAGCCATCGAGGAACAAAACCAGAGCCTGAGAAAGAAAATGAGAGCCAGGGGAAGACAACCAGAACTAGACGAGCAAAACCAAAGCTCGAGGAACAAAACCAGAGCCCGAGGAACGAAACCAGAGCCGACAGAACAAAACCAGATGCTGAAGAACAAAAGGAGGGCCCGAGGAACAAAACCAGAGCCCCTGAAACTAAACGGGAGCCCGAGGAACAAAATGAGAGCCCGAGGAACAAAACCAGAGCAAATGGAACTAAACCAGAGCCCGAGGAACAAAACCAGAGCCCGAGGAACAAAACCAGAGCCTGAGGAACAAATCCAGAACCCGAGGAACAAAACCAGAGCAAGAGAAAAAATAAGAGGGCCCGAGGAACAAAACCAGAGCCCGTGGAACAAATCAAGAGCCCGAGAACTAAACCAGAGCCCAAAGAACAAAACCAGAGCCCGTGCAATTAAACCAGACCCCGAGGAAGAAATCGAGAGCCCAAGGAATAAAACCAGTGCTGGAGAAGCAAAACCAGACCTCAAGGAACAAAACCAGAGCCTGAGGAACAAAACCAGAGCCCGAGGAACAAAACAAAGAGCCTGCGGAACAAAACCAGAGCCCAAGGAACAAAACCAGAGCCCGAGGAAGAAAAGGAGGGCTGGAGGAACAAAACTAGAGCACATGGAACCAAAACAGAGCCCGAGGAACAAAACCAGAGCCCGAGGAACAAAACCAGAGTCCGAGGAACAAAACCAGAGCCTGAGGAAGAAAACCAGAGCCCGAGGAACAAAACCAGCCATCGAGGAACAAAACCAGAGCCTGAGAAAGAAAATGAGAGCCAGGGGAAGACAACCAGAGCTAGACGAGCAAAACCAAAGCTCGAGGAACAAAACCAGAGCCCGAGGAACGAAACCAGAGCCGACAGAACAAAACCAGATGCCGAAGAACAAAAGGAGGGCCCGAGGAACAAAACCAGAGCCCCTGAAACTAAACGGGAGCCCGAGGAACAAAATGAGAGCCCGAGGAACAAAACCAGAGCCCGAGGAACAAAACCAGAGCCCGAGGAACAAAACCAGAGCCCGAGGAACAAAACCAGAGCCCGAGGAACAAATCCAGAACCCGAGGAACAAAACCAGAGCCAGAGGAAAAATAAGAGGGCCCGAGGAACAAAACCAGAGCCCGTGGAACAAATCAAGAGCCCGAGAACTAAACCAGAGCCCAAAGAACAAAACCAGAGCCCGTGCAATTAAACCAGACCCCGAGGAAGAAATCGAGAGCCCAAGGAATAAAACCAGTGCTGGAGAAGCAAAACCAGACCTCAAGGAACAAAACCAGAGCCTGAGGAACAAAACCAGAGCCCGAGGAACAAAACAAAGAGCCTGCGGAACAAAACCAGAGCCCAAGGAACAAAACCAGAGCCCGAGGAAGAAAAGGAGGGCTGGAGGAACAAAACTAGAGCACATGGAACCAAACCAGAGCCCGAGGAACAAAACCAGAGCCCGAGGAAGAAATCCAGAGCCCGAGGAACAAAACCAGCCATCGAGGAACAAAACCAGCCATCGAGGAACAAAACCAGAGCCTGAGAAAGAAAATGAGAGCTGAGGGAAGACAACCAGAGCTAGACGAGCAAAACCAAAGCTCGAGGAACAAAACCAGAGCCCGAGGAACGAAACCAGAGCCGACAGAACAAAACCAGATGCCGAAGAACAAAAGGAGGGCCCGAGGAACAAAACCAGAGCCCCTGAAAGTAAACGGGAGCCCGAGGAACAAAATGAGAGCCCGAGGAACAAAACCAGAGCAAATGGAACTAAACCAGAGCCCGAGGAACAAAACCAGAGCCCGAGGAACAAAACCAGAGCCCGAGGAACAAATCCAGAACCCGAGGAACAAAACCAGAGCCAGAGGAAAAATAAGAGGGCCCGAGGAACAAAACCAGAGCCCGTGGAACAAATCAAGAGCCCGAGAACTAAACCAGAGCCCAAAGAACAAAACCAGAGCCCGTGCAATTAAACCAGACCCCGAGGAAGAAATCGAGAGCCCAAGGAATAAAACCAGTGCTCGAGAAGCAAAACCAGACCTCAAGGAACAAAACCAGAGCCTGAGGAACAAAACCAGAGCCCGAGGAACAAAACAAAGAGCCTGCGGAACAAAACCAGAGCCCAAGGAACAAAACCAGAGCCCGAGGAAGAAAAGGAGGGCTGGAGGAACAAAACTAGAGCACATGGAACCAAACCAGAGCCCGAGGAACAAAACCAGAGCCCGAGGAAGAAAACCAGAGTCCGAGGAACAAAACCAGAGCCTGAGGAAGAAAACCAGAGCCCGAGGAACAAAACCAGCCATCGAGGAACAAAACCAGAGCCTGAGAAAGAAAATGAGAGCCAGGGGAAGACAACCAGAGCTGGACGAGCAAAACCAAAGCTCGAGGAACAAAACCAGAGCCCGTGGAACAAATCAAGAGCCCGAGAACTAAACCAGAGCCCAAAGAACAAAACCAGAGCCCGTGCAATTAAACCAGACCCCGAGGAAGAAATCGAGAGCCCAAGGAATAAAACCAGTGCTGGAGAAGCAAAACCAGACCTCAAGGAACAAAACCAGAGCCTGAGGAACAAAACCAGAGCCCGAGGAAGAAAAGGAGGGCTGGAGGAACAAAACTAGAGCACATGGAACCAAACCAGAGCCCGAGGAACAAAACCAGAGCTGGAGGAGCAAAACTAGGGATCAAGGAACAAAATGAGAGCCCGAGGAAGAAAACCAGAGTCCGAGGAATAAAACCAGAGCCCGAGGAAACAAACCAGAGCCTGAGGAACAAAACCAGAGACTGAGGAACAAAACCAGATCTGGAGGAGCAAAACCAGAGCCCGAGGAACATAACCAGAGCCCGAGGAAGAAAACCAGAGTCCGAGGAACAAAACCAGAGCCTGAGGAAGAAAACCAGAGCCCGAGGAACAAAACCAGCCATCGAGGAACAAAACCAGAGCCTGAGAAAGAAAATGAGAGCTGGGGGAAGACAACCAGAGCTAGACGAGCAAAACCAAAGCTCGAGGAACAAAACCAGAGCCCGAGGAACGAAACCAGAGCCGACAGAACAAAACCAGATGCCGAAGAACAAAAGGAGGGCCCGAGGAACAAAACCAGAGCCCCTGAAACTAAACGAGAGCCCGAGGAACAAAATGAGAGCCCGAGGAACAAAACCAGAGCAAATGGAAATAAACCAGAGCCCGAGGAACAAAACCAGAGCCCGAGGAACAAAACCAGAGCCCGAGGAACAAATCCAGAACCCGAGGAACAAAACAAAGAGCCTGCGGAACAAAACCAGACCCAAGGAACAAAACCAGAGCCCGAGGAAGAAAAGGAGGGCTGGAGGAACAAAACTAGAGCACATGGAACCAAAACAGAGCCCGAGGAACAAAACCAGAGCCCGAGGAACAAAACCAGAGTCCGAGGAACAAAACCAGAGCTTGAGGAAGAAAACCAGCCATCGAGGAACAAAACCAGCCATCGAGGAACAAAACCAGAGCCTGAGAAAGAAAATGAGAGCCAGGGGAAGACAACCAGAGCTAGACGAGCAAAACCAAGGCTCGAGGAACAAAACCAGAGCCCGAGGAACGAAACCAGAACCGACAGAACAAAACCAGATGCCGAAGAACAAAAGGAGGGCCCGAGGAACAAAACCAGAGCCCCTGAAACTAAACGGGAGCCCGAGGAACAAAATGAGAGCCCGAGGAACAAAACCAGAGCAAATGGAACTAAACCAGAGCCCGAGGAACAAAACCAGAGCCCGAGGAACAAAACCAGAGCCCGAGGAACAAATCCAGAACCCGAGGAACAAAACCAGAGCCAGAGGAAAAATAAGAGGGCCGAGGAACAAAGCCAGAGCCCGTGGAACAAATCAAGAGCCCGAGAACTAAACCAGAGCCCAAAGAACAAAACCAGAGCCCGTGCAATTAAACCAGACCCCGAGGAAGAAATCGAGAGCCCAAGGAATAAAACCAGTGCTGGAGAAGCAAAACCAGACCTCAAGGAACAAAACCAGAGCCTGAGGAACAAAACCAGAGCCCGAGGAACAAAACAAAGAGCCTGCGGAACAAAACCAGAGCCCAAGGAACAAAACCAGAGCCCGAGGAAGAAAAGGAGGGCTGGAGGAACAAAACTAGAGCACATGGAACCAAACCAGAGCCCGAGGAACAAAAGCAGAGCTGGAGGAGCAAAACTAGGGACCAAGGAACAAAATGAGAGTCCGAGGAAGAAAACCAGAGCCCGAGGAAACAAACCAGAGCCTGAGGCACAAAACCAGAGACTGAGGAACAAAACCAGATCTGGAGGAGCAAAACCACGGCCCGAGGAACAAATCCAGAGCCCGAGGAAGAAAACCAGAGTCCGAGGAACAAAACCAGAGCCTGAGGAAGAAAACCAGAGCCCGAGGAACAAAACCAGCCATCGAGGAACAAAACCAGAGCCTGAGAAAGAAAATGAGAGCCAGGGGAAGACAACCAGAGCTAGACGAGCAAAACCAAAGCTCGAGGAACAAAACCAGAGCCCGAGGAACGAAACCAGAGCCGACAGAACAAAACCAGATGCCGAAGAACAAAAGGAGGGCCCGAGGAACAAAACCAGAGCCCCTGAAACTAAACGAGAGCCCGAGGAACAAAATGAGAGCCCGAGGAACAAAACCAGAGCAAATGGAACTAAACCAGAGCCCGAGGAACAAAACCAGAGCCCGAGGAACAAAACCAGAGCCCGAGGAACAAATCCAGAACCCGAGGAACAAAACCAGAGCCAGAGAAAAAATAAGAGGGCCCGAGGAACAAAACCAGAGCCCGTGGAACAAATCAAGAGCCCGAGAACTAAACCAGAGCCCAAAGAACAAAACCAGAGCCCGTGCAATTAAACCAGACCCCGAGGAAGAAATCGAGAGCCCAAGGAATAAAACCAGTGCTGGAGAAGCAAAACCAGACCTCAAGGAACAAAACCAGAGCCTGAGGAACAAAACCAGAGCCCGAGGAACAAAACAAAGAGCCTGCAGAACAAAACCAGAGCCCAAGGAACAAAACCAGAGCCCGAGGAAGAAAAGGAGGGCTGGAGGAACAAAACTAGAGCACATGGAAGCAAACCAGAGCCTGAGGAACAAAACCAGAGCCCGAGGAAGAAATCCAGAGCCCGAGGAACAAAACCAGCCATCGAGGAACAAAACCAGCCATCGTGGAACAAAACCAGAGCCTGAGAAAGAAAATGAGAGCCAGCGGAAGACAACCAGAGCTAGACGAGCAAAACCAAGGCTCGAGGAACAAAACCAGAGCCCGAGGAACGAAACCAGAACCGACAGAACAAAACCAGATGCCGAAGAACAAAAGGAGGGCCTGAGGAACAAAACCAGAGCCCCTGAAACTAAACGGGAGCCCGAGGAACAAAACCAGAGCCCGAGGAACAAAACCAGAGCCCGAGGAACAAATTCAGAACCCGAGGAACAAAACCAGAGCCAGAGGAAAAATAAGAGGGCCCGAGGAACAAAGCCAGAGCCCGTGGAACAAATCAAGAGCCCGAGAACTAAACCAGAGCCCAAAGAACAAAACCAGAGCCCGTGCAATTAAACCAGACCCCGAGGAAGAAATCGAGAGCCCAAGGAATAAAACCAGTGCTCGAGAAGCAAAACCAGACCTCAAGGAACAAAACCAGAGCCTGAGGAACAAAACCAGAGCCCGAGGAACAAAACAAAGAGCCTGCGGAACAAAACCAGAGCCCAAGGAACAAAAGCAGAGCCCGAGGAAGAAAAGGAGGGCTGGAGGAACAAAACTAGAGCACATGGAACCAAACCAGAGCCCGAGGAAAAAAAGCAGAGCTGGAGGAGCAAAACTAGGGACCAAGGAACAAAATGAGAGCCCGAGGAAGAAAACCAGAGTCCGAGGAATAAAACCAGAGCCCGAGGAAACAAACCAGAGCCTGAGGAACAAAACCAGAGACTGAGGAACAAAACCAGATCTGGAGGAGCAAAACCACGGCCCGAGGAACAAATCCAGAGCCCGAGGAAGAAAACCAGAGCCCGAGGAACAAAACCAGAGCCCGAGGAACAAAACCAGAGCCCGAGGAACAAATCCAGAACCCGAGGAACAAAACAAAGAGCCTGCGGAACAAAACCAGACCCAAGGAACAAAACCAGAGCCCGAGGAAGAAAAGGAGGGCTGGAGGAACAAAACTAGAGCACATGGAACCAAAACAGAGCCCGAGGAACAAAACCAGAGCCCGAGGAACAAAACCAGAGTCCGAGGAACAAAACCAGAGCTTGAGGAAGAAAACCAGCCATCGAGGAACAAAACCAGCCATCGAGGAACAAAACCAGAGCCTGAGAAAGAAAATGAGAGCCAGGGGAAGACAACCAGAGCTAGACGAGCAAAACCAAGGCTCGAGGAACAAAACCAGAGCCCGAGGAACGAAACCAGAACCGACAGAACAAAACCAGATGCCGAAGAAGAAAAGGAGGGCCCGAGGAACAAAACCAGAGCCCCTGAAACTAAACGGGAGCCCGAGGAACAAAATGAGAGCCCGAGGAACAAAACCAGAGCAAATGGAACTAAACCAGAGCCCGAGGAACAAAACCAGAGCCCGAGGAACAAAACCAGAGCCCGAGGAACAAATCCAGAACCCGAGGAACAAAACCAGAGCCAGAGGAAAAATAAGAGGGCCGAGGAACAAAGCCAGAGCCCGTGGAACAAATCAAGAGCCCGAGAACTAAACCAGAGCCCAAAGAACAAAACCAGAGCCCGTGCAATTAAACCAGACCCCGAGGAAGAAATCGAGAGCCCAAGGAATAAAACCAGTGCTGGAGAAGCAAAACCAGACCTCAAGGAACAAAACCAGAGCCTGAGGAACAAAACCAGAGCCCGAGGAACAAAACAAAGAGCCTGCGGAACAAAACCAGAGCCCAAGGAACAAAACCAGAGCCCGAGGAAGAAAAGGAGGGCTGGAGGAACAAAACTAGAGCACATGGAACCAAACCAGAGCCCGAGGAACAAAAGCAGAGCTGGAGGAGCAAAACTAGGGACCAAGGAACAAAATGAGAGTCCGAGGAAGAAAACCAGAGCCCGAGGAAACAAACCAGAGCCTGAGGCACAAAACCAGAGACTGAGGAACAAAACCAGATCTGGAGGAGCAAAACCACGGCCCGAGGAACAAATCCAGAGCCCGAGGAAGAAAACCAGAGTCCGAGGAACAAAACCAGAGCCTGAGGAAGAAAACCAGAGCCCGAGGAACAAAACCAGCCATCGAGGAACAAAACCAGAGCCTGAGAAAGAAAATGAGAGCCAGGGGAAGACAACCAGAGCTAGACGAGCAAAACCAAAGCTCGAGGAACAAAACCAGAGCCCGAGGAACGAAACCAGAGCCGACAGAACAAAACCAGATGCCGAAGAACAAAAGGAGGGCCCGAGGAACAAAACCAGAGCCCCTGAAACTAAACGAGAGCCCGAGGAACAAAATGAGAGCCCGAGGAACAAAACCAGAGCAAATGGAACTAAACCAGAGCCCGAGGAACAAAACCAGAGCCCAAGGAACAAAACCAGAGCCCGAGGAACAAATCCAGAACCCGAGGAACAAAACCAGAGCCAGAGAAAAAATAAGAGGGCCCGAGGAACAAAACCAGAGCCCGTGGAACAAATCAAGAGCCCGAGAACTAAACCAGAGCCCAAAGAACAAAACCAGAGCCCGTGCAATTAAACCAGACCCCGAGGAAGAAATCGAGAGCCCAAGGAATAAAACCAGTGCTGGAGAAGCAAAACCAGACCTCAAGGAACAAAACCAGAGCCTGAGGAACAAAACCAGAGCCCGAGGAACAAAACAAAGAGCCTGCGGAACAAAACCAGAGCCCAAGGAACAAAACCAGAGCCCGAGGAAGAAAAGGAGGGCTGGAGGAACAAAACTAGAGCACATGGAACCAAACCAGAGCCCGAGGAACAAAAGCAGAGCTGGAGGAGCAAAACCAGGGACCAAGGAACAAAATGAGAGTCCGAGGAATAAAACCAGAGCCCGAGGAAACAAACCAGAGCCTGAGGCACAAAACCAGAGACTGAGGAACAAAACCAGATCTGGAGGAGCAAAACCACGGCCCGAGGAACAAATCCAGAGCCCGAGGAAGAAAACCAGAGTCCGAGGAACAAAACCAGAGCCTGAGGAAGAAAACCAGAGCCCGAGGAACAAAACCAGCCATCGAGGAACAAAACCAGAGCCTGAGAAAGAAAATGAGAGCCAGGGGAAGACAACCAGAGCTAGACGAGCAAAACCAAAGCTCGAGGAACAAAACCAGAGCCCGAGGAACGAAACCAGAGCCGACAGAACAAAACCAGATGCCGAAGAACAAAAGGAGGGCCCGAGGAACAAAACCAGAGCCCCTGAAACTAAACGAGAGCCCGAGGAACAAAATGAGAGCCCGAGGAACAAAACCAGAGCAAATGGAACTAAACCAGAGCCCGAGGAACAAAACCAGAGCCCGAGGAACAAAACCAGAGCCCGAGGAACAAATCCAGAACCCGAGGAACAAAACCAGAGCCAGAGAAAAAATAAGAGGGCCCGAGGAACAAAACCAGAGCCCGTGGAACAAATCAAGAGCCCGAGAACTAAACCAGAGCCCAAAGAACAAAACCAGAGCCCGTGCAATTAAACCAGACCCCGAGGAAGAAATCGAGAGCCCAAGGAATAAAACCAGTGCTGGAGAAGCAAAACCAGACCTCAAGGAACAAAACCAGAGCCTGAGGAACAAAACCAGAGCCCGAGGAACAAAACAAAGAGCCTGCAGAACAAAACCAGAGCCCAAGGAACAAAACCAGAGCCCGAGGAAGAAAAGGAGGGCTGGAGGAACAAAACTAGAGCACATGGAAGCAAACCAGAGCCTGAGGAACAAAACCAGAGCCCGAGGAAGAAATCCAGAGCCCGAGGAACAAAACCAGCCATCGAGGAACAAAACCAGCCATCGTGGAACAAAACCAGAGCCTGAGAAAGAAAATGAGAGCCAGCGGAAGACAACCAGAGCTAGACGAGCAAAACCAAGGCTCGAGGAACAAAACCAGAGCCCGAGGAACGAAACCAGAACCGACAGAACAAAACCAGATGCCGAAGAACAAAAGGAGGGCCTGAGGAACAAAACCAGAGCCCCTGAAACTAAACGGGAGCCCGAGGAACAAAACCAGAGCCCGAGGAACAAAACCAGAGCCCGAGGAACAAATCCAGAACCCGAGGAACAAAACCAGAGCCAGAGGAAAAATAAGAGGGCCCGAGGAACAAAGCCAGAGCCCGTGGAACAAATCAAGAGCCCGAGAACTAAACCAGAGCCCAAAGAACAAAACCAGAGCCCGTGCAATTAAACCAGACCCCGAGGAAGAAATCGAGAGCCCAAGGAATAAAACCAGTGCTGGAGAAGCAAAACCAGACCTCAAGGAACAAAACCAGAGCCTGAGGAACAAAACCAGAGCCCGAGGAACAAAACAAAGAGCCTGCGGAACAAAACCAGAGCCCAAGGAACAAAAGCAGAGCCCGAGGAAGAAAAGGAGGGCTGGAGGAACAAAACTAGAGCACATGGAACCAAACCAGAGCCCGAGGAAAAAAAGCAGAGCTGGAGGAGCAAAACTAGGGACCAAGGAACAAAATGAGAGCCCGAGGAAGAAAACCAGAGTCCGAGGAATAAAACCAGAGCCCGAGGAAACAAACCAGAGCCTGAGGAACAAAACCAGAGACTGAGGAACAAAACCAGATCTGGAGGAGCAAAACCACGGCCCGAGGAACAAATCCAGAGCCCGAGGAAGAAAACCAGAGCCCGAGGAACAAAACCAGAGCCCGAGGAACAAAACCAGAGCCCGAGGAACAAATCCAGAACCCGAGGAACAAAACAAAGAGCCTGCGGAACAAAACCAGACCCAAGGAACAAAACCAGAGCCCGAGGAAGAAAAGGAGGGCTGGAGGAACAAAACTAGAGCACATGGAACCAAAACAGAGCCCGAGGAACAAAACCAGAGCCCGAGGAACAAAACCAGAGTCCGAGGAACAAAACCAGAGCCTGAGGAAGAAAACCAGAGCCCGAGGAACAAAACCAGCCATCGAGGAACAAAACCAGAGCCTGAGAAAGAAAATGAGAGCCAGGGGAAGACAACCAGAGCTAGACGAGCAAAACCAAAGCTCGAGGAACAAAACCAGAGCCCGAGGAACGAAACCAGAGCCGACAGAACAAAACCAGATGCCGAAGAACAAAAGGAGGGCCCGAGGAACAAAACCAGAGCCCCTGAAACTAAACGAGAGCCCGAGGAACAAAATGAGAGCCCGAGGAACAAAACCAGAGCAAATGGAACTAAACCAGAGCCCGAGGAACAAAACCAGAGCCCGAGGAACAAAACCAGAGCCCGAGGAACAAATCCAGAACCCGAGGAACAAAACCAGAGCCAGAGAAAAAATAAGAGGGCCCGAGGAACAAAACCAGAGCCCGTGGAACAAATCAAGAGCCCGAGAACTAAACCAGAGCCCAAAGAACAAAACCAGAGCCCGTGCAATTAAACCAGACCCCGAGGAAGAAATCGAGAGCCCAAGGAATAAAACCAGTGCTGGAGAAGCAAAACCAGACCTCAAGGAACAAAACCAGAGCCTGAGGAACAAAACCAGAGCCCGAGGAACAAAACAAAGAGCCTGCAGAACAAAACCAGAGCCCAAGGAACAAAACCAGAGCCCGAGGAAGAAAAGGAGGGCTGGAGGAACAAAACTAGAGCACATGGAAGCAAACCAGAGCCTGAGGAACAAAACCAGAGCCCGAGGAAGAAATCCAGAGCCCGAGGAACAAAACCAGCCATCGAGGAACAAAACCAGCCATCGTGGAACAAAACCAGAGCCTGAGAAAGAAAATGAGAGCCAGCGGAAGACAACCAGAGCTAGACGAGCAAAACCAAGGCTCGAGGAACAAAACCAGAGCCCGAGGAACGAAACCAGAACCGACAGAACAAAACCAGATGCCGAAGAACAAAAGGAGGGCCTGAGGAACAAAACCAGAGCCCCTGAAACTAAACGGGAGCCCGAGGAACAAAACCAGAGCCCGAGGAACAAAACCAGAGCCCGAGGAACAAATCCAGAACCCGAGGAACAAAACCAGAGCCAGAGGAAAAATAAGAGGGCCCGAGGAACAAAGCCAGAGCCCGTGGAACAAATCAAGAGCCCGAGAACTAAACCAGAGCCCAAAGAACAAAACCAGAGCCCGTGCAATTAAACCAGACCCCGAGGAAGAAATCGAGAGCCCAAGGAATAAAACCAGTGCTGGAGAAGCAAAACCAGACCTCAAGGAACAAAACCAGAGCCTGAGGAACAAAACCAGAGCCCGAGGAACAAAACAAAGAGCCTGCGGAACAAAACCAGAGCCCAAGGAACAAAAGCAGAGCCCGAGGAAGAAAAGGAGGGCTGGAGGAACAAAACTAGAGCACATGGAACCAAACCAGAGCCCGAGGAAAAAAAGCAGAGCTGGAGGAGCAAAACTAGGGACCAAGGAACAAAATGAGAGCCCGAGGAAGAAAACCAGAGTCCGAGGAATAAAACCAGAGCCCGAGGAAACAAACCAGAGCCTGAGGAACAAAACCAGAGACTGAGGAACAAAACCAGATCTGGAGGAGCAAAACCACGGCCCGAGGAACAAATCCAGAGCCCGAGGAAGAAAACCAGAGCCCGAGGAACAAAACCAGAGCCCGAGGAACAAAACCAGAGCCCGAGGAACAAATCCAGAACCCGAGGAACAAAACAAAGAGCCTGCGGAACAAAACCAGACCCAAGGAACAAAACCAGAGCCCGAGGAAGAAAAGGAGGGCTGGAGGAACAAAACTAGAGCACATGGAACCAAAACAGAGCCCGAGGAACAAAACCAGAGCCCGAGGAACAAAACCAGAGTCCGAGGAACAAAACCAGAGCTTGAGGAAGAAAACCAGCCATCGAGGAACAAAACCAGCCATCGAGGAACAAAACCAGAGCCTGAGAAAAAAATGAGAGCCAGGGGAAGACAACCAGAGCTAGACGAGCAAAACCAAGGCTCGAGGAACAAAACCAGAGCCCGAGGAACGAAACCAGAACCGACAGAACAAAACCAGATGCCGAAGAAGAAAAGGAGGGCCCGAGGAACAAAACCAGAGCCCCTGAAACTAAACGGGAGCCCGAGGAACAAAATGAGAGCCCGAGGAACAAAACCAGAGCAAATGGAACTAAACCAGAGCCCGAGGAACAAAACCAGAGCCCGAGGAACAAAACCAGAGCCCGAGGAACAAATCCAGAACCCGAGGAACAAAACCAGAGCCAGAGGAAAAATAAGAGGGCCGAGGAACAAAGCCAGAGCCCGTGGAACAAATCAAGAGCCCGAGAACTAAACCAGAGCCCAAAGAACAAAACCAGAGCCCGTGCAATTAAACCAGACCCCGAGGAAGAAATCGAGAGCCCAAGGAATAAAACCAGTGCTGGAGAAGCAAAACCAGACCTCAAGGAACAAAACCAGAGCCTGAGGAACAAAACCAGAGCCCGAGGAACAAAACAAAGAGCCTGCGGAACAAAACCAGAGCCCAAGGAACAAAACCAGAGCCCGAGGAAGAAAAGGAGGGCTGGAGGAACAAAACTACAGCACATGGAACCAAACCAGAGCCCGAGGAACAAAAGCAGAGCTGGAGGAGCAAAACTAGGGACCAAGGAACAAAATGAGAGTCCGAGGAAGAAAACCAGAGCCCGAGGAAACAAACCAGAGCCTGAGGCACAAAACCAGAGACTGAGGAACAAAACCAGATCTGGAGGAGCAAAACCACGGCCCGAGGAACAAATCCAGAGCCCGAGGAAGAAAACCAGAGTCCGAGGAACAAAACCAGAGCCTGAGGAAGAAAACCAGAGCCCGAGGAACAAAACCAGCCATCGAGGAACAAAACCAGAGCCTGAGAAAGAAAATGAGAGCCAGGGGAAGACAACCAGAGCTAGACGAGCAAAACCAAAGCTCGAGGAACAAAACCAGAGCCCGAGGAACGAAACCAGAGCCGACAGAACAAAACCAGATGCCGAAGAACAAAAGGAGGGCCCGAGGAACAAAACCAGAGCCCCTGAAACTAAACGAGAGCCCGAGGAACAAAATGAGAGCCCGAGGAACAAAACCAGAGCAAATGGAACTAAACCAGAGCCCGAGGAACAAAACCAGAGCCCAAGGAACAAAACCAGAGCCCGAGGAACAAATCCAGAACCCGAGGAACAAAACCAGAGCCAGAGAAAAAATAAGAGGGCCCGAGGAACAAAACCAGAGCCCGTGGAACAAATCAAGAGCCCGAGAACTAAACCAGAGCCCAAAGAACAAAACCAGAGCCCGTGCAATTAAACCAGACCCCGAGGAAGAAATCGAGAGCCCAAGGAATAAAACCAGTGCTGGAGAAGCAAAACCAGACCTCAAGGAACAAAACCAGAGCCTGAGGAACAAAACCAGAGCCCGAGGAACAAAACAAAGAGCCTGCGGAACAAAACCAGAGCCCAAGGAACAAAACCAGAGCCCGAGGAAGAAAAGGAGGGCTGGAGGAACAAAACTAGAGCACATGGAACCAAACCAGAGCCCGAGGAACAAAAGCAGAGCTGGAGGAGCAAAACCAGGGACCAAGGAACAAAATGAGAGTCCGAGGAATAAAACCAGAGCCCGAGGAAACAAACCAGAGCCTGAGGCACAAAACCAGAGACTGAGGAACAAAACCAGATCTGGAGGAGCAAAACCACGGCCCGAGGAACAAATCCAGAGCCCGAGGAAGAAAACCAGAGTCCGAGGAACAAAACCAGAGCCTGAGGAAGAAAACCAGAGCCCGAGGAACAAAACCAGCCATCGAGGAACAAAACCAGAGCCTGAGAAAGAAAATGAGAGCCAGGGGAAGACAACCAGAGCTAGACGAGCAAAACCAAAGCTCGAGGAACAAAACCAGAGCCCGAGGAACGAAACCAGAGCCGACAGAACAAAACCAGATGCCGAAGAACAAAAGGAGGGCCCGAGGAACAAAACCAGAGCCCCTGAAACTAAACGGGAGCCCGAGGAACAAAATGAGAGCCCGAGGAACAAAACCAGAGCAAATGGAACTAAACCAGAGCCCGAGGAACAAAACCAGAGCCCGAGGAACAAAACCAGAGCCCGAGGAACAAATCCAGAACCCGAGGAACAAAACCAGAGCCAGAGAAAAAATAAGAGGGCCCGAGGAACAAAACCAGAGCCCGTGGAACAAATCAAGAGCCCGAGAACTAAACCAGAGCCCAAAGAACAAAACCAGAGCCCGTGCAATTAAACCAGACCCCGAGGAAGAAATCGAGAGCCCAAGGAATAAAACCAGTGCTGGAGAAGCAAAACCAGACCTCAAGGAACAAAACCAGAGCCTGAGGAACAAAACCAGAGCCCGAGGAACAAAACAAAGAGCCTGCAGAACAAAACCAGAGCCCAAGGAACAAAAGCAGAGCCCGAGGAAGAAAAGGAGGGCTGGAGGAACAAAACTAGAGCACATGGAAGCAAACCAGAGCCTGAGGAACAAAACCAGAGCCCGAGGAAGAAATCCAGAGCCCGAGGAACAAAACCAGCCATCGAGGAACAAAACCAGCCATCGTGGAACAAAACCAGAGCCTGAGAAAGAAAATGAGAGCCAGCGGAAGACAACCAGAGCTAGACGAGCAAAACCAAGGCTCGAGGAACAAAACCAGAGCCCGAGGAACGAAACCAGAACCGACAGAACAAAACCAGATGCCGAAGAACAAAAGGAGGGCCTGAGGAACAAAACCAGAGCCCCTGAAACTAAACGGGAGCCCGAGGAACAAAACCAGAGCCCGAGGAACAAAACCAGAGCCCGAGGAACAAATCCAGAACCCGAGGAACAAAACCAGAGCCAGAGGAAAAATAAGAGGGCCCGAGGAACAAAGCCAGAGCCCGTGGAACAAATCAAGAGCCCGAGAACTAAACCAGAGCCCAAAGAACAAAACCAGAGCCCGTGCAATTAAACCAGACCCCGAGGAAGAAATCGAGAGCCCAAGGAATAAAACCAGTGCTCGAGAAGCAAAACCAGACCTCAAGGAACAAAACCAGAGCCTGAGGAACAAAACCAGAGCCCGAGGAACAAAACAAAGAGCCTGCGGAACAAAACCAGAGCCCAAGGAACAAAACCAGAGCCCGAGGAAGAAAAGGAGGGCTGGAGGAACAAAACTAGAGCACATGGAACCAAACCAGAGCCCGAGGAAAAAAAGCAGAGCTGGAGGAGCAAAACTAGGGACCAAGGAACAAAATGAGAGCCCGAGGAAGAAAACCAGAGTCCGAGGAATAAAACCAGAGCCCGAGGAAACAAACCAGAGCCTGAGGAACAAAACCAGAGACTGAGGAACAAAACCAGATCTGGAGGAGCAAAACCACGGCCCGAGGAACAAATCCAGAGCCCGAGGAAGAAAACCAGAGCCCGAGGAACAAAACCAGAGCCCGAGGAACAAAACCAGAGCCCGAGGAACAAATCCAGAACCCGAGGAACAAAACAAAGAGCCTGCGGAACAAAACCAGACCCAAGGAACAAAACCAGAGCCCGAGGAAGAAAAGGAGGGCTGGAGGAACAAAACTAGAGCACATGGAACCAAAACAGAGCCCGAGGAACAAAACCAGAGCCCGAGGAACAAAACCAGAGTCCGAGGAACAAAACCAGAGCTTGAGGAAGAAAACCAGCCATCGAGGAACAAAACCAGCCATCGAGGAACAAAACCAGAGCCTGAGAAAGAAAATGAGAGCCAGGGGAAGACAACCAGAGCTAGACGAGCAAAACCAAGGCTCGAGGAACAAAACCAGAGCCCGAGGAACGAAACCAGAACCGACAGAACAAAACCAGATGCCGAAGAAGAAAAGGAGGGCCCGAGGAACAAAACCAGAGCCCCTGAAACTAAACGGGAGCCCGAGGAACAAAATGAGAGCCCGAGGAACAAAACCAGAGCAAATGGAACTAAACCAGAGCCCGAGGAACAAAACCAGAGCCCGAGGAACAAAACCAGAGCCCGAGGAACAAATCCAGAACCCGAGGAACAAAACCAGAGCCAGAGGAAAAATAAGAGGGCCGAGGAACAAAGCCAGAGCCCGTGGAACAAATCAAGAGCCCGAGAACTAAACCAGAGCCCAAAGAACAAAACCAGAGCCCGTGCAATTAAACCAGACCCCGAGGAAGAAATCGAGAGCCCAAGGAATAAAACCAGTGCTGGAGAAGCAAAACCAGACCTCAAGGAACAAAACCAGAGCCTGAGGAACAAAACCAGAGCCCGAGGAACAAAACAAAGAGCCTGCGGAACAAAACCAGAGCCCAAGGAACAAAACCAGAGCCCGAGGAAGAAAAGGAGGGCTGGAGGAACAAAACTACAGCACATGGAACCAAACCAGAGCCCGAGGAACAAAAGCAGAGCTGGAGGAGCAAAACTAGGGACCAAGGAACAAAATGAGAGTCCGAGGAAGAAAACCAGAGCCCGAGGAAACAAACCAGAGCCTGAGGCACAAAACCAGAGACTGAGGAACAAAACCAGATCTGGAGGAGCAAAACCACGGCCCGAGGAACAAATCCAGAGCCCGAGGAAGAAAACCAGAGTCCGAGGAACAAAACCAGAGCCTGAGGAAGAAAACCAGAGCCCGAGGAACAAAACCAGCCATCGAGGAACAAAACCAGAGCCTGAGAAAGAAAATGAGAGCCAGGGGAAGACAACCAGAGCTAGACGAGCAAAACCAAAGCTCGAGGAACAAAACCAGAGCCCGAGGAACGAAACCAGAGCCGACAGAACAAAACCAGATGCCGAAGAACAAAAGGAGGGCCCGAGGAACAAAACCAGAGCCCCTGAAACTAAACGAGAGCCCGAGGAACAAAATGAGAGCCCGAGGAACAAAACCAGAGCAAATGGAACTAAACCAGAGCCCGAGGAACAAAACCAGAGCCCAAGGAACAAAACCAGAGCCCGAGGAACAAATCCAGAACCCGAGGAACAAAACCAGAGCCAGAGAAAAAATAAGAGGGCCCGAGGAACAAAACCAGAGCCCGTGGAACAAATCAAGAGCCCGAGAACTAAACCAGAGCCCAAAGAACAAAACCAGAGCCCGTGCAATTAAACCAGACCCCGAGGAAGAAATCGAGAGCCCAAGGAATAAAACCAGTGCTGGAGAAGCAAAACCAGACCTCAAGGAACAAAACCAGAGCCTGAGGAACAAAACCAGAGCCCGAGGAACAAAACAAAGAGCCTGCGGAACAAAACCAGAGCCCAAGGAACAAAACCAGAGCCCGAGGAAGAAAAGGAGGGCTGGAGGAACAAAACTAGAGCACATGGAACCAAACCAGAGCCCGAGGAACAAAAGCAGAGCTGGAGGAGCAAAACCAGGGACCAAGGAACAAAATGAGAGTCCGAGGAATAAAACCAGAGCCCGAGGAAACAAACCAGAGCCTGAGGCACAAAACCAGAGACTGAGGAACAAAACCAGATCTGGAGGAGCAAAACCACGGCCCGAGGAACAAATCCAGAGCCCGAGGAAGAAAACCAGAGTCCGAGGAACAAAACCAGAGCCTGAGGAAGAAAACCAGAGCCCGAGGAACAAAACCAGCCATCGAGGAACAAAACCAGAGCCTGAGAAAGAAAATGAGAGCCAGGGGAAGACAACCAGAGCTAGACGAGCAAAACCAAAGCTCGAGGAACAAAACCAGAGCCCGAGGAACGAAACCAGAGCCGACAGAACAAAACCAGATGCCGAAGAACAAAAGGAGGGCCCGAGGAACAAAACCAGAGCCCCTGAAACTAAACGGGAGCCCGAGGAACAAAATGAGAGCCCGAGGAACAAAACCAGAGCAAATGGAACTAAACCAGAGCCCGAGGAACAAAACCAGAGCCCGAGGAACAAAACCAGAGCCCGAGGAACAAATCCAGAACCCGAGGAACAAAACCAGAGCCAGAGAAAAAATAAGAGGGCCCGAGGAACAAAACCAGAGCCCGTGGAACAAATCAAGAGCCCGAGAACTAAACCAGAGCCCAAAGAACAAAACCAGAGCCCGTGCAATTAAACCAGACCCCGAGGAAGAAATCGAGAGCCCAAGGAATAAAACCAGTGCTGGAGAAGCAAAACCAGACCTCAAGGAACAAAACCAGAGCCTGAGGAACAAAACCAGAGCCCGAGGAACAAAACAAAGAGCCTGCAGAACAAAACCAGAGCCCAAGGAACAAAACCAGAGCCCGAGGAAGAAAAGGAGGGCTGGAGGAACAAAACTAGAGCACATGGAAGCAAACCAGAGCCTGAGGAACAAAACCAGAGCCCGAGGAAGAAATCCAGAGCCCGAGGAACAAAACCAGCCATCGAGGAACAAAACCAGCCATCGTGGAACAAAACCAGAGCCTGAGAAAGAAAATGAGAGCCAGCGGAAGACAACCAGAGCTAGACGAGCAAAACCAAGGCTCGAGGAACAAAACCAGAGCCCGAGGAACGAAACCAGAACCGACAGAACAAAACCAGATGCCGAAGAACAAAAGGAGGGCCTGAGGAACAAAACCAGAGCCCCTGAAACTAAACGGGAGCCCGAGGAACAAAACCAGAGCCCGAGGAACAAAACCAGAGCCCGAGGAACAAATCCAGAACCCGAGGAACAAAACCAGAGCCAGAGGAAAAATAAGAGGGCCCGAGGAACAAAGCCAGAGCCCGTGGAACAAATCAAGAGCCCGAGAACTAAACCAGAGCCCAAAGAACAAAACCAGAGCCCGTGCAATTAAACCAGACCCCGAGGAAGAAATCGAGAGCCCAAGGAATAAAACCAGTGCTCGAGAAGCAAAACCAGACCTCAAGGAACAAAACCAGAGCCTGAGGAACAAAACCAGAGCCCGAGGAACAAAACAAAGAGCCTGCGGAACAAAACCAGAGCCCAAGGAACAAAACCAGAGCCCGAGGAAGAAAAGGAGGGCTGGAGGAACAAAACTAGAGCACATGGAACCAAACCAGAGCCCGAGGAAAAAAAGCAGAGCTGGAGGAGCAAAACTAGGGACCAAGGAACAAAATGAGAGCCCGAGGAAGAAAACCAGAGTCCGAGGAATAAAACCAGAGCCCGAGGAAACAAACCAGAGCCTGAGGAACAAAACCAGAGACTGAGGAACAAAACCAGATCTGGAGGAGCAAAACCACGGCCCGAGGAACAAATCCAGAGCCCGAGGAAGAAAACCAGAGCCCGAGGAACAAAACCAGAGCCCGAGGAACAAAACCAGAGCCCGAGGAACAAATCCAGAACCCGAGGAACAAAACAAAGAGCCTGCGGAACAAAACCAGACCCAAGGAACAAAACCAGAGCCCGAGGAAGAAAAGGAGGGCTGGAGGAACAAAACTAGAGCACATGGAACCAAAACAGAGCCCGAGGAACAAAACCAGAGCCCGAGGAACAAAACCAGAGTCCGAGGAACAAAACCAGAGCTTGAGGAAGAAAACCAGCCATCGAGGAACAAAACCAGCCATCGAGGAACAAAACCAGAGCCTGAGAAAGAAAATGAGAGCCAGGGGAAGACAACCAGAGCTAGACGAGCAAAACCAAGGCTCGAGGAACAAAACCAGAGCCCGAGGAACGAAACCAGAACCGACAGAACAAAACCAGATGCCGAAGAACAAAAGGAGGGCCCGAGGAACAAAACCAGAGCCCCTGAAACTAAACGGGAGCCCGAGGAACAAAATGAGAGCCCGAGGAACAAAACCAGAGCAAATGGAACTAAACCAGAGCCCGAGGAACAAAACCAGAGCCCGAGGAACAAAACCAGAGCCCGAGGAACAAATCCAGAACCCGAGGAACAAAACCAGAGCCAGAGGAAAAATAAGAGGGCCGAGGAACAAAGCCAGAGCCCGTGGAACAAATCAAGAGCCCGAGAACTAAACCAGAGCCCAAAGAACAAAACCAGAGCCCGTGCAATTAAACCAGACCCCGAGGAAGAAATCGAGAGCCCAAGGAATAAAACCAGTGCTGGAGAAGCAAAACCAGACCTCAAGGAACAAAACCAGAGCCTGAGGAACAAAACCAGAGCCCGAGGAACAAAACAAAGAGCCTGCGGAACAAAACCAGAGCCCAAGGAACAAAACCAGAGCCCGAGGAAGAAAAGGAGGGCTGGAGGAACAAAACTAGAGCACATGGAACCAAACCAGAGCCCGAGGAACAAAAGCAGAGCTGGAGGAGCAAAACTAGGGACCAAGGAACAAAATGAGAGTCCGAGGAAGAAAACCAGAGCCCGAGGAAACAAACCAGAGCCTGAGGCACAAAACCAGAGACTGAGGAACAAAACCAGATCTGGAGGAGCAAAACCACGGCCCGAGGAACAAATCCAGAGCCCGAGGAAGAAAACCAGAGTCCGAGGAACAAAACCAGAGCCTGAGGAAGAAAACCAGAGCCCGAGGAACAAAACCAGCCATCGAGGAACAAAACCAGAGCCTGAGAAAGAAAATGAGAGCCAGGGGAAGACAACCAGAGCTAGACGAGCAAAACCAAAGCTCGAGGAACAAAACCAGAGCCCGAGGAACGAAACCAGAGCCGACAGAACAAAACCAGATGCCGAAGAACAAAAGGAGGGCCCGAGGAACAAAACCAGAGCCCCTGAAACTAAACGAGAGCCCGAGGAACAAAATGAGAGCCCGAGGAACAAAACCAGAGCAAATGGAACTAAACCAGAGCCCGAGGAACAAAACCAGAGCCCGAGGAACAAAACCAGAGCCCGAGGAACAAATCCAGAACCCGAGGAACAAAACCAGAGCCAGAGAAAAAATAAGAGGGCCCGAGGAACAAAACCAGAGCCCGTGGAACAAATCAAGAGCCCGAGAACTAAACCAGAGCCCAAAGAACAAAACCAGAGCCCGTGCAATTAAACCAGACCCCGAGGAAGAAATCGAGAGCCCAAGGAATAAAACCAGTGCTGGAGAAGCAAAACCAGACCTCAAGGAACAAAACCAGAGCCTGAGGAACAAAACCAGAGCCCGAGGAACAAAACAAAGAGCCTGCAGAACAAAACCAGAGCCCAAGGAACAAAACCAGAGCCCGAGGAAGAAAAGGAGGGCTGGAGGAACAAAACTAGAGCACATGGAAGCAAACCAGAGCCTGAGGAACAAAACCAGAGCCCGAGGAAGAAATCCAGAGCCCGAGGAACAAAACCAGCCATCGAGGAACAAAACCAGCCATCGTGGAACAAAACCAGAGCCTGAGAAAGAAAATGAGAGCCAGCGGAAGACAACCAGAGCTAGACGAGCAAAACCAAGGCTCGAGGAACAAAACCAGAGCCCGAGGAACGAAACCAGAACCGACAGAACAAAACCAGATGCCGAAGAACAAAAGGAGGGCCTGAGGAACAAAACCAGAGCCCCTGAAACTAAACGGGAGCCCGAGGAACAAAACCAGAGCCCGAGGAACAAAACCAGAGCCCGAGGAACAAATCCAGAACCCGAGGAACAAAACCAGAGCCAGAGGAAAAATAAGAGGGCCCGAGGAACAAAGCCAGAGCCCGTGGAACAAATCAAGAGCCCGAGAACTAAACCAGAGCCCAAAGAACAAAACCAGAGCCCGTGCAATTAAACCAGACCCCGAGGAAGAAATCGAGAGCCCAAGGAATAAAACCAGTGCTGGAGAAGCAAAACCAGACCTCAAGGAACAAAACCAGAGCCTGAGGAACAAAACCAGAGCCCGAGGAACAAAACAAAGAGCCTGCGGAACAAAACCAGAGCCCAAGGAACAAAAGCAGAGCCCGAGGAAGAAAAGGAGGGCTGGAGGAACAAAACTAGAGCACATGGAACCAAACCAGAGCCCGAGGAAAAAAAGCAGAGCTGGAGGAGCAAAACTAGGGACCAAGGAACAAAATGAGAGCCCGAGGAAGAAAACCAGAGTCCGAGGAATAAAACCAGAGCCCGAGGAAACAAACCAGAGCCTGAGGAACAAAACCAGAGACTGAGGAACAAAACCAGATCTGGAGGAGCAAAACCACGGCCCGAGGAACAAATCCAGAGCCCGAGGAAGAAAACCAGAGTCCGAGGAACAAAACCAGAGCCTGAGGAAGAAAACCAGAGCCCGAGGAACAAAACCAGCCATCGAGGAACAAAACCAGAGCCTGAGAAAGAAAATGAGAGCCAGGGGAAGACAACCAGAGCTAGACGAGCAAAACCAAAGCTCGAGGAACAAAACCAGAGCCCGAGGAACGAAACCAGAGCCGACAGAACAAAACCAGATGCCGAAGAACAAAAGGAGGGCCCGAGGAACAAAACCAGAGCCCCTGAAACTAAACGAGAGCCCGAGGAACAAAATGAGAGCCCGAGGAACAAAACCAGAGCAAATGGAACTAAACCAGAGCCCGAGGAACAAAACCAGAGCCCAAGGAACAAAACCAGAGCCCGAGGAACAAATCCAGAACCCGAGGAACAAAACCAGAGCCAGAGAAAAAATAAGAGGGCCCGAGGAACAAAACCAGAGCCCGTGGAACAAATCAAGAGCCCGAGAACTAAACCAGAGCCCAAAGAACAAAACCAGAGCCCGTGCAATTAAACCAGACCCCGAGGAAGAAATCGAGAGCCCAAGGAATAAAACCAGTGCTGGAGAAGCAAAACCAGACCTCAAGGAACAAAACCAGAGCCTGAGGAACAAAACCAGAGCCCGAGGAACAAAACAAAGAGCCTGCGGAACAAAACCAGAGCCCAAGGAACAAAACCAGAGCCCGAGGAAGAAAAGGAGGGCTGGAGGAACAAAACTAGAGCACATGGAACCAAACCAGAGCCCGAGGAACAAAAGCAGAGCTGGAGGAGCAAAACCAGGGACCAAGGAACAAAATGAGAGTCCGAGGAATAAAACCAGAGCCCGAGGAAACAAACCAGAGCCTGAGGCACAAAACCAGAGACTGAGGAACAAAACCAGATCTGGAGGAGCAAAACCACGGCCCGAGGAACAAATCCAGAGCCCGAGGAAGAAAACCAGAGTCCGAGGAACAAAACCAGAGCCTGAGGAAGAAAACCAGAGCCCGAGGAACAAAACCAGCCATCGAGGAACAAAACCAGAGCCTGAGAAAGAAAATGAGAGCCAGGGGAAGACAACCAGAGCTAGACGAGCAAAACCAAAGCTCGAGGAACAAAACCAGAGCCCGAGGAACGAAACCAGAGCCGACAGAACAAAACCAGATGCCGAAGAACAAAAGGAGGGCCCGAGGAACAAAACCAGAGCCCCTGAAACTAAACGGGAGCCCGAGGAACAAAATGAGAGCCCGAGGAACAAAACCAGAGCAAATGGAACTAAACCAGAGCCCGAGGAACAAAACCAGAGCCCGAGGAACAAAACAAAGAGCCTGCGGAACAAAACCACAGCCCAAGGAACAAAACCAGAGCCCGAGGAAGAAAAGGAGGGCTGGAGGAACAAAACTAGAGCACATGGAACCAAACCAGAGCCCGAGGAAAAAAAGCAGAGCTGGAGGAGCAAAACTAGGGACCAAGGAACAAAATGAGAGCCCGAGGAAGAAAACCAGAGTCCGAGGAATAAAACCAGAGCCCGAGGAAACAAACCAGAGCCTGAGGAACAAAACCAGAGACTGAGGAACAAAACCAGATCTTGAGAAGCAAAACCACGGCCCGAGGAACAAAACCAGAGCCCGAGGAAGAAAACCAGAGTCCGAGGAACAAAACCAGAGCCTGAGGAAGAAAACCAGAGCCCGAGGAACAAAACCAGCCATCGAGGAACAAAACCAGAGCCTGAGAAAGAAAATGAGAGCCAGGGGAAGACAACCAGAGCTAGACGAGCAAAACCAAAGCTCGAGGAACAAAACCAGAGCCCGAGGAACGAAACCAGAGCCGACAGAACAAAACCAGATGCCGAAGAACAAAAGGAGGGCCCGAGGAACAAAACCAGAGCCCCTGAAACTAAACGAGAGCCCGAGGAACAAAATGAGAGCCCGAGGAACAAAACCAGAGCAAATGGAACTAAACCAGAGCCCGAGGAACAAAACCAGAGCCCAAGGAACAAAACCAGAGCCCGAGGAACAAATCCAGAACCCGAGGAACAAAACCAGAGCCAGAGAAAAAATAAGAGGGCCCGAGGAACAAAACCAGAGCCCGTGGAACAAATCAAGAGCCCGAGAACTAAACCAGAGCCCAAAGAACAAAACCAGAGCCCGTGCAATTAAACCAGACCCCGAGGAAGAAATCGAGAGCCCAAGGAATAAAACCAGTGCTGGAGAAGCAAAACCAGACCTCAAGGAACAAAACCAGAGCCTGAGGAACAAAACCAGAGCCCGAGGAACAAAACAAAGAGCCTGCGGAACAAAACCAGAGCCCAAGGAACAAAACCAGAGCCCGAGGAAGAAAAGGAGGGCTGGAGGAACAAAACTAGAGCACATGGAACCAAACCAGAGCCCGAGGAACAAAAGCAGAGCTGGAGGAGCAAAACCAGGGACCAAGGAACAAAATGAGAGTCCGAGGAATAAAACCAGAGCCCGAGGAAACAAACCAGAGCCTGAGGCACAAAACCAGAGACTGAGGAACAAAACCAGATCTGGAGGAGCAAAACCACGGCCCGAGGAACAAATCCAGAGCCCGAGGAAGAAAACCAGAGTCCGAGGAACAAAACCAGAGCCTGAGGAAGAAAACCAGAGCCCGAGGAACAAAACCAGCCATCGAGGAACAAAACCAGAGCCTGAGAAAGAAAATGAGAGCCAGGGGAAGACAACCAGAGCTAGACGAGCAAAACCAAAGCTCGAGGAACAAAACCAGAGCCCGAGGAACGAAACCAGAGCCGACAGAACAAAACCAGATGCCGAAGAACAAAAGGAGGGCCCGAGGAACAAAACCAGAGCCCCTGAAACTAAACGGGAGCCCGAGGAACAAAATGAGAGCCCGAGGAACAAAACCAGAGCAAATGGAACTAAACCAGAGCCCGAGGAACAAAACCAGAGCCCGAGGAACAAAACAAAGAGCCTGCGGAACAAAACCACAGCCCAAGGAACAAAACCAGAGCCCGAGGAAGAAAAGGAGGGCTGGAGGAACAAAACTAGAGCACATGGAACCAAACCAGAGCCCGAGGAAAAAAAGCAGAGCTGGAGGAGCAAAACTAGGGACCAAGGAACAAAATGAGAGCCCGAGGAAGAAAACCAGAGTCCGAGGAATAAAACCAGAGCCCGAGGAAACAAACCAGAGCCTGAGGAACAAAACCAGAGACTGAGGAACAAAACCAGATCTGGAGGAGCAAAACCACGGCCCGAGGAACAAATCCAGAGCCCGAGGAAGAAAACCAGAGTCCGAGGAACAAAACCAGAGCCTGAGGAAGAAAACCAGAGCCCGAGGAACAAAACCAGCCATCGAGGAACAAAACCAGAGCCTGAGAAAGAAAATGAGAGCCAGGGGAAGACAACCAGAGCTAGACGAGCAAAACCAAAGCTCGAGGAACAAAACCAGAGCCCGAGGAACGAAACCAGAGCCGACAGAACAAAACCAGATGCCGAAGAACAAAAGGAGGGCCCGAGGAACAAAACCAGAGCCCCTGAAACTAAACGGGAGCCCGAGGAACAAAATGAGAGCCCGAGGAACAAAACCAGAGCAAATGGAACTAAACCAGAGCCCGAGGAACAAAACCAGAGCCCGAGGAACAAAACAAAGAGCCTGCGGAACAAAACCACAGCCCAAGGAACAAAACCAGAGCCCGAGGAAGAAAAGGAGGGCTGGAGGAACAAAACTAGAGCACATGGAACCAAACCAGAGCCCGAGGAAAAAAAGCAGAGCTGGAGGAGCAAAACTAGGGACCAAGGAACAAAATGAGAGCCCGAGGAAGAAAACCAGAGTCCGAGGAATAAAACCAGAGCCCGAGGAAACAAACCAGAGCCTGAGGAACAAAACCAGAGACTGAGGAACAAAACCAGATCTGGAGGAGCAAAACCACGGCCCGAGGAACAAATCCAGAGCCCGAGGAAGAAAACCAGAGTCCGAGGAACAAAACCAGAGCCTGAGGAAGAAAACCAGAGCCCGAGGAACAAAACCAGCCATCGAGGAACAAAACCAGAGCCTGAGAAAGAAAATGAGAGCCAGGGGAAGACAACCAGAGCTAGACGAGCAAAACCAAAGCTCGAGGAACAAAACCAGAGCCCGAGGAACGAAACCAGAGCCGACAGAACAAAACCAGATGCCGAAGAACAAAAGGAGGGCCTGAGGAACAAAACCAGAGCCCCTGAAACTAAACGAGAGCCCGAGGAACAAAATGAGAGCCCGAGGAACAAAACCAGAGCAAATGGAACTAAACCAGAGCCCGAGGAACAAAACCAGAGCCCAAGGAACAAAACCAGAGCCCGAGGAACAAATCCAGAACCCGAGGAACAAAACCAGAGCCAGAGAAAAAATAAGAGGGCCCGAGGAACAAAACCAGAGCCCGTGGAACAAATCAAGAGCCCGAGAACTAAACCAGAGCCCAAAGAACAAAACCAGAGCCCGTGCAATTAAACCAGACCCCGAGGAAGAAATCGAGAGCCCAAGGAATAAAACCAGTGCTGGAGAAGCAAAACCAGACCTCAAGGAACAAAACCAGAGCCTGAGGAACAAAACCAGAGCCCGAGGAACAAAACAAAGAGCCTGCAGAACAAAACCAGAGCCCAAGGAACAAAACCAGAGCCCGAGGAAGAAAAGGAGGGCTGGAGGAACAAAACTAGAGCACATGGAAGCAAACCAGAGCCTGAGGAACAAAACCAGAGCCCGAGGAAGAAATCCAGAGCCCGAGGAACAAAACCAGCCATCGAGGAACAAAACCAGCCATCGTGGAACAAAACCAGAGCCTGAGAAAGAAAATGAGAGCCAGGGGAAGACAACCAGAGCTAGACGAGCAAAACCAAGGCTCGAGGAACAAAACCAGAGCCCGAGGAACGAAACCAGAACCGACAGAACAAAACCAGATGCCGAAGAACAAAAGGAGGGCCTGAGGAACAAAACCAGAGCCCCTGAAACTAAACGGGAGCCCGAGGAACAAAATGAGAGCCCGAGGAACAAAACCAGAGCAAATGGAACTAAACCAGAGCCCGAGGAACAAAACCAGAGCCCGAGGAACAAAACCAGAGCCCGAGGAACAAATCCAGAACCCGAGGAACAAAACCAGAGCCAGAGGAAAAATAAGAGGGCCCGAGGAACAAAGCCAGAGCCCGTGGAACAAATCAAGAGCCCGAGAACTAAACCAGAGCCCAAAGAACAAAACCAGAGCCCGTGCAATTAAACCAGACCCCGAGGAAGAAATCGAGAGCCCAAGGAATAAAACCAGTGCTCGAGAAGCAAAACCAGACCTCAAGGAACAAAACCAGAGCCTGAGGAACAAAACCAGAGCCCGAGGAACAAAACAAAGAGCCTGCGGAACAAAACCAGAGCCCAAGGAACAAAACCAGAGCCCGAGGAAGAAAAGGAGGGCTGGAGGAACAAAACTACAGCACATGGAACCAAACCAGAGCCCGAGGAACAAAAGCAGAGCTGGAGGAGCAAAACTAGGGACCAAGGAACAAAATGAGAGTCCGAGGAATAAAACCAGAGCCCGAGGAAACAAACCAGAGCCTGAGGCACAAAACCAGAGACTGAGGAACAAAACCAGATCTGGAGGAGCAAAACCACGGCCCGAGGAACAAATCCAGAGCCCGAGGAAGAAAACCAGAGTCCGAGGAACAAAACCAGAGCCTGAGGAAGAAAACCAGAGCCCGAGGAACAAAACCAGCCATCGAGGAACAAAACCAGAGCCTGAGAAAGAAAATGAGAGCCAGGGGAAGACAACCAGAGCTAGACGAGCAAAACCAAAGCTCGAGGAACAAAACCAGAGCCCGAGGAACGAAACCAGAGCCGACAGAACAAAACCAGATGCCGAAGAACAAAAGGAGGGCCCGAGGAACAAAACCAGAGCCCCTGAAACTAAACGGGAGCCCGAGGAACAAAATGAGAGCCCGAGGAACAAAACCAGAGCCCGAGGAACAAAACCAGAGCCCGAGGAACAAATCCAGAACCCGAGGAACAAAACCAGAGCCAGAGGAAAAATAAGAGGGCCTGAGGAACAAAACCAGAGCCCGTGGAACAAATCAAGAGCCCGAGAACTAAACCAGAGCCCAAAGAACAAAACCAGAGCCCGTGCAATTAAACCAGACCCCGAGGAAGAAATCGAGAGCCCAAGGAATAAAACCAGTGCTGGAGAAGCAAAACCAGACCTCAAGGAACAAAACCAGAGCCTGAGGAACAAAACCAGAGCCCGAGGAACAAAACAAAGAGCCTGCGGAACAAAACCAGAGCCCAAGGAACAAAACCAGTGCCCGAGGAAGAAAAGGAGGGCTGGAGGAACAAAACTAGAGCACATGGAACCAAACCAGAGCCCGAGGAACAAAACAAGAGCCCGAGGAACAAAACCAGAGTCCGAGGAACAAAACCAGAGCCTGAGGAAGAAAACCAGAGCCCGAGGAACAAAACCAGCCATCGAGGAACAAAACCAGAGCCTGAGAAAGAAAATGAGAGCCAGGGGAAGACAACCAGAGCTAGACGAGCAAAACCAAAGCTCGAGGAACAAAACCAGAGCCCGAGGAACGAAACCAGAGCCGACAGAACAAAACCAGATGCCGAAGAACAAAAGGAGGGCCCGAGGAACAAAACCAGAGCCCCTGAAACTAAACGAGAGCCCGAGGAACAAAATGAGAGCCCGAGGAACAAAACCAGAGCAAATGGAACTAAACCAGAGCCCGAGGAACAAAACCAGAGCCCAAGGAACAAAACCAGAGCCCGAGGAACAAATCCAGAACCCGAGGAACAAAACCAGAGCCAGAGAAAAAATAAGAGGGCCCGAGGAACAAAACCAGAGCCCGTGGAACAAATCAAGAGCCCGAGAACTAAACCAGAGCCCAAAGAACAAAACCAGAGCCCGTGCAATTAAACCAGACCCCGAGGAAGAAATCGAGAGCCCAAGGAATAAAACCAGTGCTGGAGAAGCAAAACCAGACCTCAAGGAACAAAACCAGAGCCTGAGGAACAAAACCAGAGCCCGAGGAACAAAACAAAGAGCCTGCAGAACAAAACCAGAGCCCAAGGAACAAAACCAGAGCCCGAGGAAGAAAAGGAGGGCTGGAGGAACAAAACTAGAGCACATGGAAGCAAACCAGAGCCTGAGGAACAAAACCAGAGCCCGAGGAAGAAATCCAGAGCCCGAGGAACAAAACCAGCCATCGAGGAACAAAACCAGCCATCGTGGAACAAAACCAGAGCCTGAGAAAGAAAATGAGAGCCAGGGGAAGACAACCAGAGCTAGACGAGCAAAACCAAGGCTCGAGGAACAAAACCAGAGCCCGAGGAACGAAACCAGAACCGACAGAACAAAACCAGATGCCGAAGAACAAAAGGAGGGCCTGAGGAACAAAACCAGAGCCCCTGAAACTAAACGGGAGCCCGAGGAACAAAATGAGAGCCCGAGGAACAAAACCAGAGCAAATGGAACTAAACCAGAGCCCGAGGAACAAAACCAGAGCCCGAGGAACAAAACCAGAGCCCGAGGAACAAATCCAGAACCCGAGGAACAAAACCAGAGCCAGAGGAAAAATAAGAGGGCCCGAGGAACAAAGCCAGAGCCCGTGGAACAAATCAAGAGCCCGAGAACTAAACCAGAGCCCAAAGAACAAAACCAGAGCCCGTGCAATTAAACCAGACCCCGAGGAAGAAATCGAGAGCCCAAGGAATAAAACCAGTGCTCGAGAAGCAAAACCAGACCTCAAGGAACAAAACCAGAGCCTGAGGAACAAAACCAGAGCCCGAGGAACAAAACAAAGAGCCTGCGGAACAAAACCAGAGCCCAAGGAACAAAACCAGAGCCCGAGGAAGAAAAGGAGGGCTGGAGGAACAAAACTACAGCACATGGAACCAAACCAGAGCCCGAGGAACAAAAGCAGAGCTGGAGGAGCAAAACTAGGGACCAAGGAACAAAATGAGAGTCCGAGGAATAAAACCAGAGCCCGAGGAAACAAACCAGAGCCTGAGGCACAAAACCAGAGACTGAGGAACAAAACCAGATCTGGAGGAGCAAAACCACGGCCCGAGGAACAAATCCAGAGCCCGAGGAAGAAAACCAGAGTCCGAGGAACAAAACCAGAGCCTGAGGAAGAAAACCAGAGCCCGAGGAACAAAACCAGCCATCGAGGAACAAAACCAGAGCCTGAGAAAGAAAATGAGAGCCAGGGGAAGACAACCAGAGCTAGACGAGCAAAACCAAAGCTCGAGGAACAAAACCAGAGCCCGAGGAACGAAACCAGAGCCGACAGAACAAAACCAGATGCCGAAGAACAAAAGGAGGGCCCGAGGAACAAAACCAGAGCCCCTGAAACTAAACGGGAGCCCGAGGAACAAAATGAGAGCCCGAGGAACAAAACCAGAGCCCGAGGAACAAAACCAGAGCCCGAGGAACAAATCCAGAACCCGAGGAACAAAACCAGAGCCAGAGGAAAAATAAGAGGGCCTGAGGAACAAAACCAGAGCCCGTGGAACAAATCAAGAGCCCGAGAACTAAACCAGAGCCCAAAGAACAAAACCAGAGCCCGTGCAATTAAACCAGACCCCGAGGAAGAAATCGAGAGCCCAAGGAATAAAACCAGTGCTGGAGAAGCAAAACCAGACCTCAAGGAACAAAACCAGAGCCTGAGGAACAAAACCAGAGCCCGAGGAACAAAACAAAGAGCCTGCGGAACAAAACCAGAGCCCAAGGAACAAAACCAGTGCCCGAGGAAGAAAAGGAGGGCTGGAGGAACAAAACTAGAGCACATGGAACCAAACCAGAGCCCGAGGAACAAAACAAGAGCCCGAGGAACAAAACCAGAGTCCGAGGAACAAAACCAGAGCCTGAGGAAGAAAACCAGAGCCCGAGGAACAAAACCAGCCATCGAGGAACAAAACCAGAGCCTGAGAAAGAAAATGAGAGCCAGGGGAAGACAACCAGAGCTAGACGAGCAAAACCAAAGCTCGAGGAACAAAACCAGAGCCCGAGGAACGAAACCAGAGCCGACAGAACAAAACCAGATGCCGAAGAACAAAAGGAGGGCCCGAGGAACAAAACCAGAGCCCCTGAAACTAAACGAGAGCCCGAGGAACAAAATGAGAGCCCGAGGAACAAAACCAGAGCAAATGGAACTAAACCAGAGCCCGAGGAACAAAACCAGAGCCCAAGGAACAAAACCAGAGCCCGAGGAACAAATCCAGAACCCGAGGAACAAAACCAGAGCCAGAGAAAAAATAAGAGGGCCCGAGGAACAAAACCAGAGCCCGTGGAACAAATCAAGAGCCCGAGAACTAAACCAGAGCCCAAAGAACAAAACCAGAGCCCGTGCAATTAAACCAGACCCCGAGGAAGAAATCGAGAGCCCAAGGAATAAAACCAGTGCTGGAGAAGCAAAACCAGACCTCAAGGAACAAAACCAGAGCCTGAGGAACAAAACCAGAGCCCGAGGAACAAAACAAAGAGCCTGCAGAACAAAACCAGAGCCCAAGGAACAAAACCAGAGCCCGAGGAAGAAAAGGAGGGCTGGAGGAACAAAACTAGAGCACATGGAAGCAAACCAGAGCCTGAGGAACAAAACCAGAGCCCGAGGAAGAAATCCAGAGCCCGAGGAACAAAACCAGCCATCGAGGAACAAAACCAGCCATCGTGGAACAAAACCAGAGCCTGAGAAAGAAAATGAGAGCCAGGGGAAGACAACCAGAGCTAGACGAGCAAAACCAAGGCTCGAGGAACAAAACCAGAGCCCGAGGAACGAAACCAGAACCGACAGAACAAAACCAGATGCCGAAGAACAAAAGGAGGGCCTGAGGAACAAAACCAGAGCCCCTGAAACTAAACGGGAGCCCGAGGAACAAAATGAGAGCCCGAGGAACAAAACCAGAGCAAATGGAACTAAACCAGAGCCCGAGGAACAAAACCAGAGCCCGAGGAACAAAACCAGAGCCCGAGGAACAAATCCAGAACCCGAGGAACAAAACCAGAGCCAGAGGAAAAATAAGAGGGCCCGAGGAACAAAGCCAGAGCCCGTGGAACAAATCAAGAGCCCGAGAACTAAACCAGAGCCCAAAGAACAAAACCAGAGCCCGTGCAATTAAACCAGACCCCGAGGAAGAAATCGAGAGCCCAAGGAATAAAACCAGTGCTCGAGAAGCAAAACCAGACCTCAAGGAACAAAACCAGAGCCTGAGGAACAAAACCAGAGCCCGAGGAACAAAACAAAGAGCCTGCGGAACAAAACCAGAGCCCAAGGAACAAAACCAGAGCCCGAGGAAGAAAAGGAGGGCTGGAGGAACAAAACTACAGCACATGGAACCAAACCAGAGCCCGAGGAACAAAAGCAGAGCTGGAGGAGCAAAACTAGGGACCAAGGAACAAAATGAGAGTCCGAGGAATAAAACCAGAGCCCGAGGAAACAAACCAGAGCCTGAGGCACAAAACCAGAGACTGAGGAACAAAACCAGATCTGGAGGAGCAAAACCACGGCCCGAGGAACAAATCCAGAGCCCGAGGAAGAAAACCAGAGTCCGAGGAACAAAACCAGAGCCTGAGGAAGAAAACCAGAGCCCGAGGAACAAAACCAGCCATCGAGGAACAAAACCAGAGCCTGAGAAAGAAAATGAGAGCCAGGGGAAGACAACCAGAGCTAGACGAGCAAAACCAAAGCTCGAGGAACAAAACCAGAGCCCGAGGAACGAAACCAGAGCCGACAGAACAAAACCAGATGCCGAAGAACAAAAGGAGGGCCCGAGGAACAAAACCAGAGCCCCTGAAACTAAACGGGAGCCCGAGGAACAAAATGAGAGCCCGATGAACAAAACCAGAGCCCGAGGAACAAAACCAGAGCCCGAGGAACAAATCCAGAACCCGAGGAACAAAACCAGAGCCAGAGGAAAAATAAGAGGGCCTGAGGAACAAAACCAGAGCCCGTGGAACAAATCAAGAGCCCGAGAACTAAACCAGAGCCCAAAGAACAAAACCAGAGCCCGTGCAATTAAACCAGACCCCGAGGAAGAAATCGAGAGCCCAAGGAATAAAACCAGTGCTGGAGAAGCAAAACCAGACCTCAAGGAACAAAACCAGAGCCTGAGGAACAAAACCAGAGCCCGAGGAACAAAACAAAGAGCCTGCGGAACAAAACCAGAGCCCAAGGAACAAAACCAGTGCCCGAGGAAGAAAAGGAGGGCTGGAGGAACAAAACTAGAGCACATGGAACCAAACCAGAGCCCGAGGAACAAAACAAGAGCCCGAGGAACAAAACCAGAGTCCGAGGAACAAAACCAGAGCCTGAGGAAGAAAACCAGAGCCCGAGGAACAAAACCAGCCATCGAGGAACAAAACCAGAGCCTGAGAAAGAAAATGAGAGCCAGGGGAAGACAACCAGAGCTAGACGAGCAAAACCAAAGCTCGAGGAACAAAACCAGAGCCCGAGGAACGAAACCAGAGCCGACAGAACAAAACCAGATGCCGAAGAACAAAAGGAGGGCCCGAGGAACAAAACCAGAGCCCCTGAAACTAAACGAGAGCCCGAGGAACAAAATGAGAGGCCGAGGAACAAAACCAGAGCAAATGGAACTAAACCAGAGCCCGAGGAACAAAACCAGAGCCCGAGGAACAAAACCAGAGCCCGAGAAACAAATCCAGAACCCGAGGAACAAAACCAGAGCCAGAGAAAAATAAGAGGGCCCGAGGAACAAAACCAGAGCCCGTGGAACAAATCAAGAGCCCGAGAACTAAACCAGAGCCCAAAGAACAAAACCAGAGCCCGTGCAATTAAACCAGACCCCGAGGAAGAAATCGAGAGCCCAAGGAATAAAACCAGTGCTGGAGAAGCAAAACCAGACCTCAAGGAACAAAACCAGAGCCTGAGGAACAAAACAAAGAGCCTGCGGAACAAAACCAGAGCCCAAGGAACAAAACCAGAGCCCGAGGAAGAAAAGGAGGGCTGGAGGAACAAAACTAGAGCACATGGAAGCAAACCAGAGCCTGAGGAACAAAACCAGAGCCCGAGGAAGAAATCCAGAGCCCGAGGAACAAAACCAGCCATCGAGGAACAAAACCAGCCATCGTGGAACAAAACCAGAGCCTGAGAAAGAAAATGAGAGCCAGGGGAAGACAACCAGAGCTAGACGAGCAAAACCAAGGTTCGAGGAACAAAACCAGAGCCCGAGGAACGAAACCAGAACCGACAGAACAAAACCAGATGCCGAAGAACAAAAGGAGGGCCTGAGGAACAAAACCAGAGCCCCTGAAACTAAACGGGAGCCCGAGGAACAAAATGAGAGCCCGAGGAACAAAACCAGAGCAAATGGAACTAAACCAGAGCCCGAGGAACAAAACCAGAGCCCGAGGAACAAAACCAGAGCCCGAGGAACAAATCCAGAACCCGAGGAACAAAACCAGAGCCAGAGGAAAAATAAGAGGGCCCGAGGAACAAAGCCAGAGCCCGTGGAACAAATCAAGAGCCCGAGAACTAAACCAGAGCCCAAAGAACAAAACCAGAGCCCGTGCAATTAAACCAGACCCCGAGGAAGAAATCGAGAGCCCAAGGAATAAAACCAGTGCTCGAGAAGCAAAACCAGACCTCAAGGAACAAAACCAGAGCCTGAGGAACAAAACCAGAGCCCGAGGAACAAAACAAAGAGCCTGCGGAACAAAACCAGAGCCCAAGGAACAAAACCAGAGCCCGAGGAAGAAAAGGAGGGCTGGAGGAACAAAACTAGAGCACATGGAACCAAACCAGAGCCCGAGGAACAAAAGCAGAGCTGGAGGAGCAAAACTAGGGACCAAGGAACAAAATGAGAGTCCGAGGAATAAAACCAGAGCCCGAGGAAACAAACCAGAGCCTGAGGAACAAAACCAGAGACTGAGGAACAAAACCAGATCTGGAGGAGCAAAACCACGGCCCGAGAAACAAATCCAGAGCCCGAGGAAGAAAACCAGAGTCCGAGGAACAAAACCAGAGCCTGAGGAAGAAAACCAGAGCCCGAGGAACAAAACCAGCCATCGAGGAACAAAACCAGAGCCTGAGAAAGAAAATGAGAGCCAGGGGAAGACAACCAGAGCTAGACGAGCAAAACCAAAGCTCAAGGAACAAAACCAGAGCCCGAGGAACGAAACCAGAGCCGACAGAACAAAACCAGATGCCGAAGAACAAAAGGAGGGCCCGAGGAACAAAACCAGAGCCCCTGAAAGTAAACGGGAGCCCGAGGAACAAAATGAGAGCCCGAGGAACAAAACCAGAGCCCGAGGAACAAAACCAGAGCCCGAGGAACAAATCCAGAACCCGAGGAACAAAACCAGAGCCAGAGGAAAAATAAGAGGGCCCGAGGAACAAAACCAGAGCCCGTGGAACAAATCAAGAGCCCGAGAACTAAACCAGAGCCCAAAGAACAAAAGCAGAGCCCGTGCAATTAAACCAGACCCCGAGGAAGAAATCGAGAGCCCAAGGAATAAAACCAGTGCTGGAGAAGCAAAACCAGACCTCAAGGAACAAAACCAGAGCCTGAGGAACAAAACCAGAGCCCGAGGAACAAAACAAAGAGCCTGCGGAACAAAACCAGAGCCCAAGGAACAAAACCAGAGCCCGAGGAAGAAAAGGAGGGCTGGAGGAACAAAACTAGAGCACATGGAACCAAACCAGAGCCCGAGGAACAAAACCAGAGCCCGAGGAAGAAATCCAGAGCCCGAGGAACAAAACCAGCCATCGAGGAACAAAACCAGCCATCGAGGAACAAAACCAGAGCCTGAGAAAGAAAATGAGAGCTGGGGGAAGACAACCAGAGCTAGACGAGCAAAACCAAAGCTCGAGGAACAAAACCAGAGCCCGAGGAACGAAACCAGAGCCGACAGAACAAAACCAGATGCCGAAGAACAAAAGGAGGGCCCGAGGAACAAAACCAGAGCCCCTGAAAGTAAACGGGAGCCCAAGGAACAAAATGAGAGCCCGAGGAACAAAACCAGAGCAAATGGAACTAAACCAGAGCCCGAGGAACAAAACCAGAGCCCGAGGAACAAAACCAGAGCCCGAGGAACAAATCCAGAACCCGAGGAACAAAACCAGAGCCAGAGGAAAAATAAGAGGGCCCGAGGAACAAAACCAGAGCCCGTGGAACAAATCAAGAGCCCGAGAAATAAACCAGAGCCCAAAGAACAAAACCAGAGCCCGTGCAATTAAACCAGACCCCGAGGAAGAAATCGAGAGCCCAAGGAATAAAACCAGTGCTGGAGAAGCAAAACCAGACCTCAAGGAACAAAACCAGAGCCTGAGGAACAAAACCAGAGCCCGAGGAACAAAACAAAGAGCCTGCGGAACAAAACCAGAGCCCAAGGAACAAAACCAGAGCCCGAGGAAGAAAAGGAGGGCTGGAGGAACAAAACTAGAGCACATGGAACCAAACCAGAGCCCGAGGAACAAAAGCAGAGCTGGAGGAGCAAAACTAGGGACCAAGGAACAAAATGAGAGTCCGAGGAATAAAACCAGAGCCCGAGGAAACAAACCAGAGCCTGAGGCACAAAACCAGAGACTGAGGAACAAAACCAGATCTGGAGGAGCAAAACCACGGCCCGAGGAACAAATCCAGAGCCCGAGGAAGAAAACCAGAGTCCAAGGAACAAAACCAGAGCCTGAGGAAGAAAACCAGAGCCCGAGGAACAAAACCAGCCATCGAGGAACAAAACCAGAGCCTGAGAAAGAAAATGAGAGCCAGGGGAAGACAACCAGAGCTAGACGAGCAAAACCAAAGCTCGAGGAACAAAACCAGAGCCCGAGGAACGAAACCAGAGCCGACAGAACAAAACCAGATGCCGAAGAACAAAAGGAGGGCCCGAGGAACAAAACCAGAGCCCCTGAAACTAAACGGGAGCCCGAGGAACAAAATGAGAGCCCGAGGAACAAAACCAGAGCCCGAGGAACAAAACCAGAGCCCGAGGAACAAATCCAGAACCCGAGGAACAAAACCAGAGCCAGAGGAAAAATAAGAGGGCCCGAGGAACAAAACCAGAGCCCGTGGAACAAATCAAGAGCCCGAGAACTAAACCAGAGCCCAAAGAACAAAACCAGAGCCCGTGCAATTAAACCAGACCCCGAGGAAGAAATCGAGAGCCCAAGGAATAAAACCAGTGCTGGAGAAGCAAAACCAGACCTCAAGGAACAAAACCAGAGCCCGAGGAACAAAACAAAGAGCCTGCGGAACAAAACCAGAGCCCAAGGAACAAAACCAGAGCCCGAGGAAGAAAAGGAGGGCTGGAGGAACAAAACTAGAGCACATGGAACCAAAACAGAGCCCGAGAAACAAAACAAGAGCCCGAGGAACAAAACCAGAGTCCGAGGAACAAAACCAGAGCCTGAGGAAGAAAACCAGAGCCCGAGGAACAAAACCAGCCATCGAGGAACAAAACCAGAGCCTGAGAAAGAAAATGAGAGCCAGGGGAAGACAACCAGAGCTAGACGAGCAAAACCAAAGCTCGAGGAACAAAACCAGAGCCCGAGGAACGAAACCAGAGCCGACAGAACAAAACCAGATGCCGAAGAACAAAAGGAGGGCCCGAGGAACAAAACCAGAGCCCCTGAAACTAAACGAGAGCCCGAGGAACAAAATGAGAGGCCGAGGAACAAAACCAGAGCAAATGGAACTAAACCAGAGCCCGAGGAACAAAACCAGAGCCCGAGGAACAAAACCAGAGCCCGAGGAACAAATCCAGAACCCGAGGAACAAAACCAGAGCCAGAGAAAAAATAAGAGGGCCCGGGGAACAAAACCAGAGCCCGTGGAACAAATCAAGAGCCCGAGAAATAAACCAGAGCCCAAAGAACAAAACCAGAGCCCGTGCAATTAAACCAGACCCCGAGGAAGAAATCGAGAGCCCAAGGAATAAAACCAGTGCTCGAGAAGCAAAACCAGACCTCAAGGAACAAAACCAGAGCCTGAGGAACAAAACCAGAGCCCGAGGAACAAAACAAAGAGCCTGCGGAACAAAACCAGAGCCCAAGGAACAAAACCAGAGCCCGAGGAAGAAAAGGAGGGCTGGAGGAACAAAACTACAGCACATGGAACCAAACCAGAGCCCGAGGAACAAAAGCAGAGCTGGAGGAGCAAAACTAGGGACCAAGGAACAAAATGAGAGTCCGAGGAATAAAACCAGAGCCCGAGGAAACAAACCAGAGCCTGAGGCACAAAACCAGAGACTGAGGAACAAAACCAGATCTGGAGGAGCAAAACCACGGCCCGAGGAACAAATCCAGAGCCCGAGGAAGAAAACCAGAGTCCGAGGAACAAAACCAGAGCCTGAGGAAGAAAACCAGAGCCCGAGGAACAAAACCAGCCATCGAGGAACAAAACCAGAGCCTGAGAAAGAAAATGAGAGCCAGGGGAAGACAACCAGAGCTAGACGAGCAAAACCAAAGCTCGAGGAACAAAACCAGAGCCCGAGGAACGAAACCAGAGCCGACAGAACAAAACCAGATGCCGACAGAACAAAACCAGATGCCGAAGAACAAAAGGAGGGCCCGAGGAACAAAACCAGAGCCCCTGAAACTAAACGGGAGCCCGAGGAACAAAATGAGAGCCCGAGGAACAAAACCAGAGCCCGAGGAACAAAACCAGAGCCCGAGGAACAAATCCAGAACCCGAGGAACAAAACCAGAGCCAGAGGAAAAATAAGAGGGCCTGAGGAACAAAACCAGAGCCCGTGGAACAAATCAAGAGCCCGAGAACTAAACCAGAGCCCAAAGAACAAAACCAGAGCCCGTGCAATTAAACCAGACCCCGAGGAAGAAATCGAGAGCCCAAGGAATAAAACCAGTGCTGGAGAAGCAAAACCAGACCTCAAGGAACAAAACCAGAGCCTGAGGAACAAAACCAGAGCCCGAGGAACAAAACAAAGAGCCTGCGGAACAAAACCAGAGCCCAAGGAACAAAACCAGTGCCCGAGGAAGAAAAGGAGGGCTGGAGGAACAAAACTAGAGCACATGGAACCAAACCAGAGCCCGAGGAACAAAACAAGAGCCCGAGGAACAAAACCAGAGTCCGAGGAACAAAACCAGAGCCTGAGGAAGAAAACCAGAGCCCGAGGAACAAAACCAGCCATCGAGGAACAAAACCAGAGCCTGAGAAAGAAAATGAGAGCCAGGGGAAGACAACCAGAGCTAGACGAGCAAAACCAAAGCTCGAGGAACAAAACCAGAGCCCGAGGAACGAAACCAGAGCCGACAGAACAAAACCAGATGCCGAAGAACAAAAGGAGGGCCCGAGGAACAAAACCAGAGCCCCTGAAACTAAACGAGAGCCCGAGGAACAAAATGAGAGGCCGAGGAACAAAACCAGAGCAAATGGAACTAAACCAGAGCCCGAGGAACAAAACCAGAGCCCGAGGAACAAAACCAGAGCCCGAGAAACAAATCCAGAACCCGAGGAACAAAACCAGAGCCAGAGAAAAATAAGAGGGCCCGAGGAACAAAACCAGAGCCCGTGGAACAAATCAAGAGCCCGAGAACTAAACCAGAGCCCAAAGAACAAAACCAGAGCCCGTGCAATTAAACCAGACCCCGAGGAAGAAATCGAGAGCCCAAGGAATAAAACCAGTGCTGGAGAAGCAAAACCAGACCTCAAGGAACAAAACCAGAGCCTGAGGAACAAAACAAAGAGCCTGCGGAACAAAACCAGAGCCCAAGGAACAAAACCAGAGCCCGAGGAAGAAAAGGAGGGCTGGAGGAACAAAACTAGAGCACATGGAAGCAAACCAGAGCCTGAGGAACAAAACCAGAGCCCGAGGAAGAAATCCAGAGCCCGAGGAACAAAACCAGCCATCGAGGAACAAAACCAGCCATCGTGGAACAAAACCAGAGCCTGAGAAAGAAAATGAGAGCCAGGGGAAGACAACCAGAGCTAGACGAGCAAAACCAAGGTTCGAGGAACAAAACCAGAGCCCGAGGAACGAAACCAGAACCGACAGAACAAAACCAGATGCCGAAGAACAAAAGGAGGGCCTGAGGAACAAAACCAGAGCCCCTGAAACTAAACGGGAGCCCGAGGAACAAAATGAGAGCCCGAGGAACAAAACCAGAGCAAATGGAACTAAACCAGAGCCCGAGGAACAAAACCAGAGCCCGAGGAACAAAACCAGAGCCCGAGGAACAAATCCAGAACCCGAGGAACAAAACCAGAGCCAGAGGAAAAATAAGAGGGCCCGAGGAACAAAGCCAGAGCCCGTGGAACAAATCAAGAGCCCGAGAACTAAACCAGAGCCCAAAGAACAAAACCAGAGCCCGTGCAATTAAACCAGACCCCGAGGAAGAAATCGAGAGCCCAAGGAATAAAACCAGTGCTCGAGAAGCAAAACCAGACCTCAAGGAACAAAACCAGAGCCTGAGGAACAAAACCAGAGCCCGAGGAACAAAACAAAGAGCCTGCGGAACAAAACCAGAGCCCAAGGAACAAAACCAGAGCCCGAGGAAGAAAAGGAGGGCTGGAGGAACAAAACTAGAGCACATGGAACCAAACCAGAGCCCGAGGAACAAAAGCAGAGCTGGAGGAGCAAAACTAGGGACCAAGGAACAAAATGAGAGTCCGAGGAATAAAACCAGAGCCCGAGGAAACAAACCAGAGCCTGAGGAACAAAACCAGAGACTGAGGAACAAAACCAGATCTGGAGGAGCAAAACCACGGCCCGAGAAACAAATCCAGAGCCCGAGGAAGAAAACCAGAGTCCGAGGAACAAAACCAGAGCCTGAGGAAGAAAACCAGAGCCCGAGGAACAAAACCAGCCATCGAGGAACAAAACCAGAGCCTGAGAAAGAAAATGAGAGCCAGGGGAAGACAACCAGAGCTAGACGAGCAAAACCAAAGCTCAAGGAACAAAACCAGAGCCCGAGGAACGAAACCAGAGCCGACAGAACAAAACCAGATGCCGAAGAACAAAAGGAGGGCCCGAGGAACAAAACCAGAGCCCCTGAAAGTAAACGGGAGCCCGAGGAACAAAATGAGAGCCCGAGGAACAAAACCAGAGCCCGAGGAACAAAACCAGAGCCCGAGGAACAAATCCAGAACCCGAGGAACAAAACCAGAGCCAGAGGAAAAATAAGAGGGCCCGAGGAACAAAACCAGAGCCCGTGGAACAAATCAAGAGCCCGAGAACTAAACCAGAGCCCAAAGAACAAAAGCAGAGCCCGTGCAATTAAACCAGACCCCGAGGAAGAAATCGAGAGCCCAAGGAATAAAACCAGTGCTGGAGAAGCAAAACCAGACCTCAAGGAACAAAACCAGAGCCTGAGGAACAAAACCAGAGCCCGAGCAACAAAACAAAGAGCCTGCGGAACAAAACCAGAGCCCAAGGAACAAAACCAGAGCCCGAGGAAGAAAAGGAGGGCTGGAGGAACAAAACTAGAGCACATGGAACCAAACCAGAGCCCGAGGAACAAAACCAGAGCCCGAGGAAGAAATCCAGAGCCCGAGGAACAAAACCAGCCATCGAGGAACAAAACCAGCCATCGAGGAACAAAACCAGAGCCTGAGAAAGAAAATGAGAGCTGGGGGAAGACAACCAGAGCTAGACGAGCAAAACCAAAGCTCGAGGAACAAAACCAGAGCCCGAGGAACGAAACCAGAGCCGACAGAACAAAACCAGATGCCGAAGAACAAAAGGAGGGCCCGAGGAACAAAACCAGAGCCCCTGAAAGTAAACGGGAGCCCAAGGAACAAAATGAGAGCCCGAGGAACAAAACCAGAGCAAATGGAACTAAACCAGAGCCCGAGGAACAAAACCAGAGCCCGAGGAACAAAACCAGAGCCCGAGGAACAAATCCAGAACCCGAGGAACAAAACCAGAGCCAGAGGAAAAATAAGAGGGCCCGAGGAACAAAACCAGAGCCCGTGGAACAAATCAAGAGCCCGAGAAATAAACCAGAGCCCAAAGAACAAAACCAGAGCCCGTGCAATTAAACCAGACCCCGAGGAAGAAATCGAGAGCCCAAGGAATAAAACCAGTGCTGGAGAAGCAAAACCAGACCTCAAGGAACAAAACCAGAGCCTGAGGAACAAAACCAGAGCCCGAGGAACAAAACAAAGAGCCTGCGGAACAAAACCAGAGCCCAAGGAACAAAACCAGAGCCCGAGGAAGAAAAGGAGGGCTGGAGGAACAAAACTAGAGCACATGGAACCAAACCAGAGCCCGAGGAACAAAAGCAGAGCTGGAGGAGCAAAACTAGGGACCAAGGAACAAAATGAGAGTCCGAGGAATAAAACCAGAGCCCGAGGAAACAAACCAGAGCCTGAGGCACAAAACCAGAGACTGAGGAACAAAACCAGATCTGGAGGAGCAAAACCACGGCCCGAGGAACAAATCCAGAGCCCGAGGAAGAAAACCAGAGTCCAAGGAACAAAACCAGAGCCTGAGGAAGAAAACCAGAGCCCGAGGAACAAAACCAGCCATCGAGGAACAAAACCAGAGCCTGAGAAAGAAAATGAGAGCCAGGGGAAGACAACCAGAGCTAGACGAGCAAAACCAAAGCTCGAGGAACAAAACCAGAGCCCGAGGAACGAAACCAGAGCCGACAGAACAAAACCAGATGCCGAAGAACAAAAGGAGGGCCCGAGGAACAAAACCAGAGCCCCTGAAACTAAACGGGAGCCCGAGGAACAAAATGAGAGCCCGAGGAACAAAACCAGAGCCCGAGGAACAAAACCAGAGCCCGAGGAACAAATCCAGAACCCGAGGAACAAAACCAGAGCCAGAGGAAAAATAAGAGGGCCCGAGGAACAAAACCAGAGCCCGTGGAACAAATCAAGAGCCCGAGAACTAAACCAGAGCCCAAAGAACAAAACCAGAGCCCGTGCAATTAAACCAGACCCCGAGGAAGAAATCGAGAGCCCAAGGAATAAAACCAGTGCTGGAGAAGCAAAACCAGACCTCAAGGAACAAAACCAGAGCCTGAGGAACAAAACCAGAGCCCGAGGAACAAAACAAAGAGCCTGCGGAACAAAACCAGAGCCCAAGGAACAAAACCAGAGCCCGAGGAAGAAAAGGAGGGCTGGAGGAACAAAACTAGAGCACATGGAACCAAAACAGAGCCCGAGAAACAAAACAAGAGCCCGAGGAACAAAACCAGAGTCCGAGGAACAAAACCAGAGCCTGAGGAAGAAAACCAGAGCCCGAGGAACAAAACCAGCCATCGAGGAACAAAACCAGAGCCTGAGAAAGAAAATGAGAGCCAGGGGAAGACAACCAGAGCTAGACGAGCAAAACCAAAGCTCGAGGAACAAAACCAGAGCCCGAGGAACGAAACCAGAGCCGACAGAACAAAACCAGATGCCGAAGAACAAAAGGAGGGCCCGAGGAACAAAACCAGAGCCCCTGAAACTAAACGAGAGCCCGAGGAACAAAATGAGAGGCCGAGGAACAAAACCAGAGCAAATGGAACTAAACCAGAGCCCGAGGAACAAAACCAGAGCCCGAGGAACAAAACCAGAGCCCGAGGAACAAATCCAGAACCCGAGGAACAAAACCAGAGCCAGAGAAAAAATAAGAGGGCCCGGGGAACAAAACCAGAGCCCGTGGAACAAATCAAGAGCCCGAGAACTAAACCAGAGCCCAAAGAACAAAACCAGAGCCCGTGCAATTAAACCAGACCCCGAGGAAGAAATCGAGAGCCCAAGGAATAAAACCAGTGCTCGAGAAGCAAAACCAGACCTCAAGGAACAAAACCAGAGCCTGAGGAACAAAACCAGAGCCCGAGGAACAAAACAAAGAGCCTGCGGAACAAAACCAGAGCCCAAGGAACAAAACCAGAGCCCGAGGAAGAAAAGGAGGGCTGGAGGAACAAAACTAGAGCACATGGAAGCAAACCAGAGCCTGAGGAACAAAACCAGAGCCCGAGGAAGAAATCCAGAGCCCGAGGAACAAAACCAGCCATCGAGGAACAAAACCAGCCATCGTGGAACAAAACCAGAGCCTGAGAAAGAAAATGAGAGCCAGGGGAAGACAACCAGAGCTAGACGAGCAAAACCAAGGCTCGAGGAACAAAACCAGAGCCCGAGGAACGAAATCAGAACCGACAGAACAAAACCAGATGCCGAAGAACAAAAGGAGGGCCCGAGGAACAAAACCAGAGCCCCTGAAACTAAACGGGAGCCCGAGGAACAAAATGAGAGCCCGAGGAACAAAACCAGAGCCCGAGGAACAAAACCAGAGCCCGAGGAACAAATCCAGAACCCGAGGAACAAAACCAGAGCCAGAGGAAAAATAAGAGGGCCCGAGGAACAAAACCAGAGCCCGTGGAACAAATCAAGAGCCCGAGAACTAAACCAGAGCCCAAAGAACAAAACCAGAGCCCGTGCAATTAAACCAGACCCCGAGGAAGAAATCGAGAGCCCAAGGAATAAAACCAGTGCTCGAGAAGCAAAACCAGACCTCAAGGAACAAAACCAGAGCCTGAGGAACAAAACCAGAGCCCGAGGAACAAAACAAAGAGCCTGCGGAACAAAACCAGAGCCCAAGGAACAAAACCAGAGCCCGAGGAAGAAAAGGAGGGCTGGAGGAACAAAACTAGAGCACATGGAACCAAACCAGAGCCCGAGGAACAAAAGCAGAGCTGGAGGAGCAAAACTAGGGACCAAGGAACAAAATGAGAGTCCGAGGAATAAAACCAGAGCCCGAGGAAACAAACCAGAGCCTGAGGCACAAAACCAGAGACTGAGGAACAAAACCAGATCTGGAGGAGCAAAACCACGGCCCGAGGAACAAATCCAGAGCCCGAGGAAGAAAACCAGAGTCCGAGGAACAAAACCAGAGCCTGAGGAAGAAAACCAGAGCCCGAGGAACAAAACCAGCCATCGAGGAACAAAACCAGAGCCTGAGAAAGAAAATGAGAGCCAGGGGAACACAACCAGAGCTAGACGAGCAAAACCAAAGCTCGAGGAACAAAACCAGAGCCCGAGGAACGAAACCAGAGCCGACAGAACAAAACCAGATGCCGAAGAACAAAAGGAGGGCCCGAGGAACAAAACCAGAGCCCCTGAAACTAAACGGGAGCCCGAGGAACAAAATGAGAGCCCGAGGAACAAAACCAGAGCCCGAGGAACAAAACCAGAGCCCGAGGAACAAATCCAGAACCCGAGGAACAAAACCAGAGCCAGAGGAAAAATAAGAGGGCCCGAGGAACAAAACCAGAGCCCGTGGAACAAATCAAGAGCCCGAGAACTAAACCAGAGCCCAAAGAACAAAACCAGAGCCCGTGCAATTAAACCAGACCCCGAGGAAGAAATCGAGAGCCCAAGGAATAAAACCAGTGCTGGAGAAGCAAAACCAGACCTCAAGGAACAAAACCAGAGCCTGAGGAACAAAACCAGAGCCCGAGGAACAAAACAAAGAGCCTGCGGAACAAAACCAGAGCCCAAGGAACAAAACCAGAGCCCGAGGAAGAAAAGGAGGGCTGGAGGAACAAAACTAGAGCACATGGAACCAAAACAGAGCCCGAGAAACAAAACAAGAGCCCGAGGAACAAAACCAGAGTCCGAGGAACAAAACCAGAGCCTGAGGAAGAAAACCAGAGCCCGAGGAACAAAACCAGCCATCGAGGAACAAAACCAGAGCCTGAGAAAGAAAATGAGAGCCAGGGGAAGACAACCAGAGCTAGACGAGCAAAACCAAAGCTCAAGGAACAAAACCAGAGCCCGAGGAACGAAACCAGAGCCGACAGAACAAAACCAGATGCCGAAGAACAAAAGGAGGGCCCGAGGAACAAAACCAGAGCAAATGGAACTAAACGAGAGCCCGAGGAACAAAACGAGAGCCCGAGGAACAAAACCAGAGCCCGAGGAACAAATCCAGAACCCGAGGAACAAAACCAGAGCCAGAGGAAAAATAAGAGGGCCCGAGGAACAAAACCAGAGCCCGTGGAACAAATCAAGAGCCCGAGAACTAAACCAGAGCCCAAAGAACAAAACCAGAGCCCGTGCAATTAAACCAGACCCCGAGGAAGAAATCGAGAGCCCAAGGAATAAAACCAGTGCTGGAGAAGCAAAACCAGACCTCAAGGAACAAAACCAGAGCCTGAGGAACAAAACCAGAGCCCGAGGAACAAAACAAAGAGCCTGCGGAACAAAACCAGAGCCCAAGGAACAAAACCAGAGCCCGAGGAAGAAAAGGAGGGCTGGAGGAACAAAACTAGAGCACATGGAACCAAAACAGAGCCCGAGGAACAAAACCAGAGCCCGAGGAAGAAATCCAGAGCCCGAGGAACAAAACCAGCCATCGAGGAACAAAACCAGCCATCGAGGAACAAAACCAGAGCCTGAGAAAGAAAATGAGAGCTGGGGGAAGACAACCAGAGCTAGACGAGCAAAACCAAAGCTCGAGGAACAAAACCAGAGCCCGAGGAACGAAACCAGAGCCGACAGAACAAAACCAGATGCCGAAGAACAAAAGGAGGGCCCGAGGAACAAAACCAGAGCCCCTGAAACTAAACGGGAGCCCGAGGAACAAAATGAGAGCCCGAGGAACAAAACCAGAGCCCGAGGAACAAAACCAGAGCCCGAGGAACAAATCCAGAACCCGAGGAACAAAACCAGAGCCAGAGGAAAAATAAGAGGGCCCGAGGAACAAAACCAGAGCCCGTGGAACAAATCAAGAGCCCGAGAACTAAACCAGAGCCCAAAGAACAAAACCAGAGCCCGTGCAATTAAACCAGACCCCGAGGAAGAAATCGAGAGCCCAAGGAATAAAACCAGTGCTGGAGAAGCAAAACCAGACCTCAAGGAACAAAACCAGAGCCTGAGGAACAAAACCAGAGCCCGAGGAACAAAACAAAGAGCCTGCGGAACAAAACCAGAGCCCAAGGAACAAAACCAGAGCCCGAGGAAGAAAAGGAGGGCTGGAGGAACAAAACTAGAGCACATGGAACCAAAACAGAGCCCGAGAAACAAAACAAGAGCCCGAGGAACAAAACCAGAGTCCGAGGAACAAAACCAGAGCCTGAGGAAGAAAACCAGAGCCCGAGGAACAAAACCAGCCATCGAGGAACAAAACCAGAGCCTGAGAAAGAAAATGAGAGCCAGGGGAAGACAACCAGAGCTAGACGAGCAAAACCAAAGCTCGAGGAACAAAACCAGAGCCCGAGGAACGAAACCAGAGCCGACAGAACAAAACCAGATGCCGAAGAACAAAAGGAGGGCCCGAGGAACAAAACCAGAGCCCCTGAAACTAAACGAGAGCCCGAGGAACAAAATGAGAGGCCGAGGAACAAAACCAGAGCAAATGGAACTAAACCAGAGCCCGAGGAACAAAACCAGAGCCCGAGGAACAAAACCAGAGCCCGAGGAACAAATCCAGAACCCGAGGAACAAAACCAGAGCCAGAGAAAAAATAAGAGGGCCCGGGGAACAAAACCAGAGCCCGTGGAACAAATCAAGAGCCCGAGAAATAAACCAGAGCCCAAAGAACAAAACCAGAGCCCGTGCAATTAAACCAGACCCCGAGGAAGAAATCGAGAGCCCAAGGAATAAAACCAGTGCTCGAGAAGCAAAACCAGACCTCAAGGAACAAAACCAGAGCCTGAGGAACAAAACCAGAGCCCGAGGAACAAAACAAAGAGCCTGCGGAACAAAACCAGAGCCCAAGGAACAAAACCAGAGCCCGAGGAAGAAAAGGAGGGCTGGAGGAACAAAACTAGAGCACATGGAAGCAAACCAGAGCCTGAGGAACAAAACCAGAGCCCGAGGAAGAAATCCAGAGCCCGAGGAACAAAACCAGCCATCGAGGAACAAAACCAGCCATCGTGGAACAAAACCAGAGCCTGAGAAAGAAAATGAGAGCCAGGGGAAGACAACCAGAGCTAGACGAGCAAAACCAAGGCTCGAGGAACAAAACCAGAGCCCGAGGAACGAAATCAGAACCGACAGAACAAAACCAGATGCCGAAGAACAAAAGGAGGGCCCGAGGAACAAAACCAGAGCCCCTGAAACTAAACGGGAGCCCGAGGAACAAAATGAGAGCCCGAGGAACAAAACCAGAGCCCGAGGAACAAAACCAGAGCCCGAGGAACAAATCCAGAACCCGAGGAACAAAACCAGAGCCAGAGGAAAAATAAGAGGGCCCGAGGAACAAAACCAGAGCCCGTGGAACAAATCAAGAGCCCGAGAACTAAACCAGAGCCCAAAGAACAAAACCAGAGCCCGTGCAATTAAACCAGACCCCGAGGAAGAAATCGAGAGCCCAAGGAATAAAACCAGTGCTCGAGAAGCAAAACCAGACCTCAAGGAACAAAACCAGAGCCTGAGGAACAAAACCAGAGCCCGAGGAACAAAACAAAGAGCCTGCGGAACAAAACCAGAGCCCAAGGAACAAAACCAGAGCCCGAGGAAGAAAAGGAGGGCTGGAGGAACAAAACTAGAGCACATGGAACCAAACCAGAGCCCGAGGAACAAAAGCAGAGCTGGAGGAGCAAAACTAGGGACCAAGGAACAAAATGAGAGTCCGAGGAATAAAACCAGAGCCCGAGGAAACAAACCAGAGCCTGAGGCACAAAACCAGAGACTGAGGAACAAAACGAGATCTGGAGGAGCAAAACCACGGCCCGAGGAACAAATCCAGAGCCCGAGGAAGAAAACCAGAGTCCGAGGAACAAAACCAGAGCCTGAGGAAGAAAACCAGAGCCCGAGGAACAAAACCAGCCATCGAGGAACAAAACCAGAGCCTGAGAAAGAAAATGAGAGCCAGGGGAACACAACCAGAGCTAGACGAGCAAAACCAAAGCTCGAGGAACAAAACCAGAGCCCGAGGAACGAAACCAGAGCCGACAGAACAAAACCAGATGCCGAAGAACAAAAGGAGGGCCCGAGGAACAAAACCAGAGCCCCTGAAACTAAACGGGAGCCCGAGGAACAAAATGAGAGCCCGAGGAACAAAACCAGAGCCCGAGGAACAAAACCAGAGCCCGAGGAACAAATCCAGAACCCGAGGAACAAAACCAGAGCCAGAGGAAAAATAAGAGGGCCCGAGGAACAAAACCAGAGCCCGTGGAACAAATCAAGAGCCCGAGAACTAAACCAGAGCCCAAAGAACAAAACCAGAGCCCGTGCAATTAAACCAGACCCCGAGGAAGAAATCGAGAGCCCAAGGAATAAAACCAGTGCTGGAGAAGCAAAACCAGACCTCAAGGAACAAAACCAGAGCCTGAGGAACAAAACCAGAGCCCGAGGAACAAAACAAAGAGCCTGCGGAACAAAACCAGAGCCCAAGGAACAAAACCAGAGCCCGAGGAAGAAAAGGAGGGCTGGAGGAACAAAACTAGAGCACATGGAACCAAAACAGAGCCCGAGAAACAATACAAGAGCCCGAGGAACAAAACCAGAGTCCGAGGAACAAAACCAGAGCCTGAGGAAGAAAACCAGAGCCCGAGGAACAAAACCAGCCATCGAGGAACAAAACCAGAGCCTGAGAAAGAAAATGAGAGCCAGGGGAAGACAACCAGAGCTAGACGAGCAAAACCAAAGCTCAAGGAACAAAACCAGAGCCCGAGGAACGAAACCAGAGCCGACAGAACAAAACCAGATGCCGAAGAACAAAAGGAGGGCCCGAGGAACAAAACCAGAGCAAATGGAACTAAACGAGAGCCCGAGGAACAAAACGAGAGCCCGAGGAACAAAACCAGAGCCCGAGGAACAAATCCAGAACCCGAGGAACAAAACCAGAGCCAGAGGAAAAATAAGAGGGCCCGAGGAACAAAACCAGAGCCCGTGGAACAAATCAAGAGCCCGAGAAATAAACCAGAGCCCAAAGAACAAAACCAGAGCCCGTGCAATTAAACCAGACCCCGAGGAAGAAATCGAGAGCCCAAGGAATAAAACCAGTGCTGGAGAAGCAAAACCAGACCTCAAGGAACAAAACCAGAGCCTGAGGAACAAAACCAGAGCCCGAGGAACAAAACAAAGAGCCTGCGGAACAAAACCAGAGCCCAAGGAACAAAACCAGAGCCCGAGGAAGAAAAGGAGGGCTGGAGGAACAAAACTAGAGCACATGGAACCAAAACAGAGCCCGAGGAACAAAACCAGAGCCCGAGGAAGAAATCCAGAGCCCGAGGAACAAAACCAGCCATCGAGGAACAAAACCAGCCATCGAGGAACAAAACCAGAGCCTGAGAAAGAAAATGAGAGCTGGGGGAAGACAACCAGAGCTAGACGAGCAAAACCAAAGCTCGAGGAACAAAACCAGAGCCCGAGGAACGAAACCAGAGCCGACAGAACAAAACCAGATGCCGAAGAACAAAAGGAGGGCCCGAGGAACAAAACCAGAGCCCCTGAAAGTAAACGGGAGCCCAAGGAACAAAATGAGAGCCCGAGGAACAAAACCAGAGCAAATGGAACTAAACCAGAGCCCGAGGAACAAAACCAGAGCCCGAGGAACAAAACCAGAGCCCGAGGAACAAATCCAGAACCCGAGGAACAAAACCAGAGCCAGAGGAAAAATAAGAGGGCCCGAGGAACAAAACCAGAGCCCGTGGAACAAATCAAGAGCCCGAGAACTAAACCAGAACCCAAAGAACAAAACCAGAGCCCGTGCAATTAAACCAGACCCCGAGGAAGAAATCGAGAGCCCAAGGAATAAAACCAGTGCTGGAGAAGCAAAACCAGACCTCAAGGAACAAAACCAGAGCCTGAGGAACAAAACCAGAGCCCGAGGAACAAAACAAAGAGCCCAAGGAACAAAACCAGAGCCCAAGGAACAAAACCAGAGCCCGAGGAAGAAAAGGAGGGCTGGAGGAACAAAACTAGAGCACATGGAACCAAACCAGAGCCCGAGGAACAAAAGCAGAGCTGGAGGAGCAAAAGTAGGGACCAAGGAACAAAATGAGAGCCCGAGGAAGAAAACCAGAGTCCGAGGAATAAAACCAGAGCCCGAGGAAACAAACCAGAGCCTGAGGAACAAAACCAGAGACTGAGGAACAAAACCAGATCTGGAGGAGCAAAACCACGGCCCGAGGAACAAAACCAGAGCCCGAGGAAGAAAACCAGAGTCCGAGGAACAAAACCAGAGCCTGAGGAAGAAAACCAGAGCCCGAGGAACAAAACCAGCCATCGAGGAACAAAACCAGAGCCTGAGAAAGAAAATGAGAGCCAGGGGAAGACAACCAGAGCTAGACGAGCAAAACCAAAGCTCGAGGAACAAAACCAGAGCCCGAGGAACGAAACCAGAGCCGACAGAACAAAACCAGATGCCGAAGAACAAAAGGAGGGCCCGAGGAACAAAACCAGAGCCCCTGAAACTAAACGAGAGCCCGAGGAACAAAATGAGAGCCCGAGGAACAAAACCAGAGCAAATGGAACTAAACCAGAGCCCGAGGAACAAAACCAGAGCCTGAGGAACAAAACCAGAGCCCGAGGAACAAATCCAGAACCCGAGGAACAAAACCAGAGCCAGAGAAAAAATAAGAGGGCCCGGGGAACAAAACCAGAGCCCGTGGAACAAATCAAGAGCCCGAGAACTAAACCAGAGCCCAAAGAACAAAACCAGAGCCCGTGCAATTAAACCAGACCCCGAGGAAGAAATCGAGAGCCCAAGGAATAAAACCAGTGCTGGAGAAGCAAAACCAGACCTCAAGGAACAAAACCAGAGCCTGAGGAACAAAACCAGAGCCCGAGGAACAAAACAAAGAGCCTGCGGAACAAAACCAGAGCCCAAGGAACAAAACCAGAGCCCGAGGAAGAAAAGGAGGGCTGGAGGAACAAAACTAGAGCACATGGAACCAAAACAGAGCCCGAGGAACAAAACCAGAGTCCGAGGAACAAAACCAGAGGCTGAGGAAGAAAACCAGAGCCCGAGGAACAAAACCAGCCATCGAGGAACAAAACCAGAGCCTGAGAAAGAAAATGAGAGCCAGGGGAAGACAACCAGAGCTAGACGAGCAAAACCAAAGCTCGAGGAACAAAACCAGAGCCCGAGGAACGAAACCAGAGCCGACAGAACAAAACCAGATGCCGAAGAACAAAAGGAGGGCCCGAGGAACAAAACCAGAGCAAATGGAACTAAACCAGAGCCCGAGGAACAAAACCAGAGCCCGAGGAACAAAACCAGAGCCCGAGGAACAAATCCAGAACCCGAGGAACAAAACCAGAGCCAGAGGAAAAATAAGAGGGCCCGAGGAAAAAAACCAGAGCCCGTGGAACAAATCAAGAGCCCGAGAAATAAACCAGAGCCCAAAGAACAAAAGCAGAGCCCGTGCAATTAAACCAGACCCCGAGGAAGAAATCGAGACCCAAGGAATAAAACCAGTGCTGGAGAAGCAAAACCAGACCTCAAGGAACAAAACCAGAGCCCGAGGAACAAAACAAAGAGCCTGCGGAACAAAACCAGAGCCCAAGGAACAAAAGCAGAGCCCGAGGAAGAAAAGGAGGCCTGGAGGAACAAAACTAGAGCACATGGAACCAAACCAGAGCCCGAGGAACAAAACCAGAGGCCGAGGAAGAAATCCAGAGCCCGAGGAACAAAACCAGCCATCGAGGAACAAAACCAGCCATCGAGGAACAAAACCAGCCATCGTGGAACAAAACCAGCCATCGTGGAACAAAACCAGAGCCTGAGAAAGAAAATGAGAGCCAGGGGAAGACAACCAGAGCTAGACGAGCAAAACCAAGGCTCGAGGAACAAAACCAGAGCCCGAGGAACGAAACCAGAGCCGACAGAACAAAACCAGATGCTGAAGAACAAAAGGAGGGCCCGAGGAACAAAACCAGAGCCCCTGAAACTAAACGGGAGCCCGAGGAACAAAATGAGAGCCCGAGGAACAAAACCAGAGCAAATGGAACTAAACCAGAGCCCGAGGAACAAAACCAGAGCCCGAGGAACAAAACCAGAGCCCGAGGAACAAATCCAGAACCCGAGGAACAAAACAGAGCCAGAGGAAAAATAAGAGGGCCCGAGGAACAAAACCAGAGCCCGTGGAACAAATCAAGAGCCCGAGAACTAAACCAGAGCCCAAAGAACAAAACCAGAGCCCGTGCAATTAAACCAGACCCCGAGGAAGAAATCGAGAGCCCAAGGAATAAAACCAGTGCTGGAGAAGCAAAACCAGACCTCAAGGAACAAAACCAGAGCCTGAGGAACAAAACCAGAGCCCGAGGAACAAAACAAAGAGCCTGCGGAACAAAACCAGAGCCCAAGGAACAAAACCAGAGCCCGAGGAAGAAAAGGAGGGCTGGAGGAACAAAACTAGAGCACATGGAACCAAAACAGAGCCCGAGGAACAAAACAAGAGCCCGAGGAACAAAACCAGAGTCCGAGGAACAAAACCAGAGGCTGAGGAAGAAAACCAGAGCCCGAGGAACAAAACCAGCCATCGAGGAACAAAACCAGAGCCTGAGAAAGAAAATGAGAGCCAGGGGAAGACAACCAGAGCTAGACGAGCAAAACCAAAGCTCGAGGAACAAAACCAGAGCCCGAGGAACGAAACCAGAGCCGACAGAACAAAACCAGATGCCGAAGAACAAAAGGAGGGCCCGAGGAACAAAACCAGAGCCCGAGGAACTAAACCAGAGCCCGAGGAACAAAACCAGAGCCCGAGGAACAAAACCAGAGCCCGAGGAACAAATCCAGAACCCGAGGAACAAAACCAGAGCCAGAGGAAAAATAAGAGGGCCCGAGGAAAAAAACCAGAGCCCGTGGAACAAATCAAGAGCCCGAGAAATAAACCAGAGCCCAAAGAACAAAAGCAGAGCCCGTGCAATTAAACCAGACCCCGAGGAAGAAATCGAGACCCAAGGAATAAAACCAGTGCTGGAGAAGCAAAACCAGACCTCAAGGAACAAAACCAGAGCCTGAGGAACAAAACCAGAGCCCGAGGAACAAAACAAAGAGCCTGCGGAACAAAACCAGAGCCCAAGGAACAAAAGCAGAGCCCGAGGAAGAAAAGGAGGCCTGGAGGAACAAAACTAGAGCACATGGAACCAAACCAGAGCCCGAGGAAAAAAACCAGAGGCCGAGGAAGAAATCCAGAGCCCGAGGAACAAAACCAGCCATCGAGGAACAAAACCAGCCATCGAGGAACAAAACCAGCCATCGTGGAACAAAACCAGCCATCGTGGAACAAAACCAGAGCCTGAGAAAGAAAATGAGAGCCAGGGGAAGACAACCAGAGCTAGACGAGCAAAACCAAGGCTCGAGGAACAAAACCAGAGCCCGAGGAACGAAACCAGAACCGACAGAACAAAACCAGATGCCGAAGAACAAAAGGAGGGCCCGAGGAACAAAACCAGAGCCCCTGAAACTAAACGGGAGCCCGAGGAACAAAATGAGAGCCCGAGGAACAAAACCAGAGCAAATGGAACTAAACCAGAGCCTGAGGAACAAAACCAGAGCCCGAGGAACAAAACCAGAGCCCGAGGAACAAATCCAGAACCCGAGGAACAAAACCAGAGCCAGAGGAAAAATAAGAGGGCCCGAGGAACAAAACCAGAGCCCGTGGAACAAATCAAGAGCCCGAGAACTAAACCAGAGCCCAAAGAACAAAACCAGAGCCCGTGCAATTAAACCAGACCCCGAGGAAGAAATCGAGAGCCCAAGGAATAAAACCAGTGCTGGAGAAGCAAAACCAGACCTCAAGGAACAAAACCAGAGCCTGAGGAACAAAACCAGAGCCCGAGGAACAAAACAAAGAGCCTGCGGAACAAAACCAGAGCCCAAGGAACAAAACCAGAGCCCGAGGAAGAAAAGGAGGGCTGGAGGAACAAAACTAGAGCACATGGAACCAAACCAGAGCCCGAGGAAAAAAAGCAGAGCTGGAGGAGCAAAACTAGGGACCAAGGAACAAAATGAGAGTCCGAGGAATAAAACCAGAGCCCGAGGAAACAAACCAGAGCCTGAGGCACAAAACCAGAGACTGAGGAACAAAACGAGATCTGGAGGAGCAAAACCACGGCCCGAGGAACAAATCCAGAGCCCGAGGAAGAAAACCAGAGTCCAAGGAACAAAACCAGAGCCTGAGGAAGAAAACCAGAGCCCGAGGAACAAAACCAGCCATCGAGGAACAAAACCAGAGCCTGAGAAAGAAAATGAGAGCCAGGGGAAGACAACCAGAGCTAGACGAGCAAAACCAAAGCTCGAGGAACAAAACCAGAGCCCGAGGAACGAAACGAGAGCCGACAGAACAAAACCAGATGCCGAAGAACAAAAGGAGGGCCCGAGGAACAAAACCAGAGCCCCTGAAACTAAACGGGAGCCCGAGGAACAAAATGAGAGCCCGAGGAACAAAACCAGAGCAAATGGAACTAAACCAGAGCCCGAGGAACAAAACCAGAGCCCGAGGAACAAAACCAGAGCCCGAGGAACAAATCCAGAACCCGAGGAACAAAACAGAGCCAGAGGAAAAATAAGAGGGCCCGAGGAACAAAACCAGAGCCCGTGGAACAAATCAAGAGCCCGAGAACTAAACCAGAGCCCAAAGAACAAAACCAGAGCCCGTGCAATTAAACCAGACCCCGAGGAAGAAATCGAGAGCCCAAGGAATAAAACCAGTGCTCGAGAAGCAAAACCAGACCTCAAGGAACAAAACCAGAGCCTGAGGAACAAAACCAGAGCCCGAGGAACAAAACCAGAGCCCGAGGAAGAAAAGGAGGGCTGGAGGAACAAAACTAGAGCACATGGAACCAAACCAGAGCCCGAGGAACAAAAGCAGAGCTGGAGGAGCAAAACTAGGGACCAAGGAACAAAATGAGAGCCCGAGGAAGAAAACCAGAGTCCGAGGAATAAAACCAGAGCCCGAGGAAACAAACCAGAGCCTGAGGAACAAAACCAGAGACTGAGGAACAAAACCAGATCTGGAGGAGCAAAACCACGGCCCGAGGAACAAAAGCAGAGCCCGAGGAAGAAAACCAGAGTCCGAGGAACAAAACCAGAGCCTGAGGAAGAAAACCAGAGCCCGAGGAACAAAACCAGCCATCGAGGAACAAAACCAGAGCCTGAGAAAGAAAATGAGAGCCAGGGGAAGACAACCAGAGCTAGACGAGCAAAACCAAAGCTCGAGGAACAAAACCAGAGCCCGAGGAACGAAACCAGAGCCGACAGAACAAAACCAGATGCCGAAGAACAAAAGGAGGGCCCGAGGAACAAAACCAGAGCCCCTGAAACTAAACGAGAGCCCGAGGAACAAAATGAGAGCCCGAGGAACAAAACCAGAGCAAATGGAACTAAACCAGAGCCCGAGGAACAAAACCAGAGCCCGAGGAACAAAACCAGAGCCCGAGGAACAAATCCAGAACCCGAGGAACAAAACCAGAGCCAGAGAAAAAATAAGAGGGCCCGAGGAACAAAACCAGAGCCCGTGGAACAAATCAAGAGCCCGAGAACTAAACCAGAGCCCAAAGAACAAAACCAGAGCCCGTGCAATTAAACCAGACCCCGAGGAAGAAATCGAGAGCCCAAGGAATAAAACCAGTGCTCGAGAAGCAAAACCAGACCTCAAGGAACAAAACCAGAGCCTGAGGAACAAAACCAGAGCCCGAGGAAAAAAAAAAAAAGAGCCTGCAGAACAAAACAAGAGCCCAAGGAACAAAACCAGAGCCCGAGGAAGAAAAGGAGGGCTGGAGGAACAAAACTAGAGCACATGGAAGCAAACCAGAGCCTGAGGAACAAAACCAGAGCCCGAGGAAGAAATCCAGAGCCCGAGGAACAAAACCAGCCATCGAGGAACAAAACCAGCCATCGTGGAACAAAACCAGAGCCTGAGAAAGAAAATGAGAGCCAGGGGAAGACAACCAGAGCTAGACGAGCAAAACCAAGGCTCGAGGAACAAAACCAGAGCCCGAGGAACGAAACCAGAACCGACAGAACAAAACCAGATGCCGAAGAACAAAAGGAGGGCCTGAGGAACAAAACCAGAGCCCCTGAAACTAAACGGGAGCCCGAGGAACAAAATGAGAGCCCGAGGAACAAAACCAGAGCAAATGGAACTAAACCAGAGCCCGAGGAACAAAACCAGAGCCCGAGGAACAAAACCAGAGCCCGAGGAACAAATCCAGAACCCGAGGAACAAAACCAGAGCCAGAGGAAAAATAAGAGGGCCCGAGGAACAAAGCCAGAGCCCGTGGAACAAATCAAGAGCCCGAGAACTAAACCAGAGCCCAAAGAACAAAACCAGAGCCCGTGCAATTAAACCAGACCCCGAGGAAGAAATCGAGAGCCCAAGGAATAAAACCAGTGCTCGAGAAGCAAAACCAGACCTCAAGGAACAAAACCAGAGCCTGAGGAACAAAACCAGAGCCCGAGGAACAAAACAAAGAGCCTGCGGAACAAAACCAGAGCCCAAGGAACAAAACCAGAGCCCGAGGAAGAAAAGGAGGGCTGGAGGAACAAAACTAGAGCACATGGAACCAAACCAGAGCCCGAGGAACAAAAGCAGAGCTGGAGGAGCAAAACTAGGGACCAAGGAACAAAATGAGAGTCCGAGGAATAAAACCAGAGCCCGAGGAAACAAACCAGAGCCTGAGGAACAAAACCAGAGACTGAGGAACAAAACCAGATCTGGAGGAGCAAAACCACGGCCCGAGGAACAAATCCAGAGCCCGAGGAAGAAAACCAGAGTCCAAGGAACAAAACCAGAGCCTGAGGAAGAAAACCAGAGCCCGAGGAACAAAACCAGCCATCGAGGAACAAAACCAGAGCCTGAGAAAGAAAATGAGAGCCAGGGGAAGACAACCAGAGCTAGACGAGCAAAACCAAAGCTCTAGGAACAAAACCAGAGCCCGAGGAACGAAACCAGAGCCGACAGAACAAAACCAGATGCCGAAGAACAAAAGGAGGGCCCGAGGAACAAAACCAGAGCCCCTGAAACTAAACGGGAGCCCGAGGAACAAAATGAGAGCCCGAGGAACAAAACCAGAGCAAATGGAACTAAACCAGAGCCCGAGGAACAAAACCAGAGCCCGAGGAACAAAACCAGAGCCCGAGGAACAAATCCAGAACCCGAGGAACAAAACCAGAGCCAGAGAAAAAATAAGAGGGCCCGAGGAACAAAACCAGAGCCCGTGGAACAAATCAAGAGCCCGAGAACTAAACCAGAGCCCAAAGAACAAAACCAGAGCCCGTGCAATTAAACCAGACCCCGAGGAAGAAATCGAGAGCCCAAGGAATAAAACCAGTGCTCGAGAAGCAAAACCAGACCTCAAGGAACAAAACCAGAGCCTGAGGAACAAAACCAGAGCCCGAGGAAAAAAAAAAAAAGAGCCTGCAGAACAAAACAAGAGCCCAAGGAACAAAACCAGAGCCCGAGGAAGAAAAGGAGGGCTGGAGGAACAAAACTAGAGCACATGGAAGCAAACCAGAGCCTGAGGAACAAAACCAGAGCCCGAGGAAGAAATCCAGAGCCCGAGGAACAAAACCAGCCATCGAGGAACAAAACCAGCCATCGTGGAACAAAACCAGAGCCTGAGAAAGAAAATGAGAGCCAGGGGAAGACAACCAGAGCTAGACGAGCAAAACCAAGGCTCGAGGAACAAAACCAGAGCCCGAGGAACGAAACCAGAACCGACAGAACAAAACCAGATGCCGAAGAACAAAAGGAGGGCCTGAGGAACAAAACCAGAGCCCCTGAAACTAAACGGGAGCCCGAGGAACAAAATGAGAGCCCGAGGAACAAAACCAGAGCAAATGGAACTAAACCAGAGCCCGAGGAACAAAACCAGAGCCCGAGGAACAAAACCAGAGCCCGAGGAACAAATCCAGAACCCGAGGAACAAAACCAGAGCCAGAGGAAAAATAAGAGGGCCCGAGGAACAAAGCCAGAGCCCGTGGAACAAATCAAGAGCCCGAGAACTAAACCAGAGCCCAAAGAACAAAACCAGAGCCCGTGCAATTAAACCAGACCCCGAGGAAGAAATCGAGAGCCCAAGGAATAAAACCAGTGCTGGAGAAGCAAAACCAGACCTCAAGGAACAAAACCAGAGCCTGAGGAACAAAACCAGAGCCCGAGGAACAAAACAAAGAGCCTGCGGAACAAAACCAGAGCCCAAGGAACAAAAGCAGAGCCCGAGGAAGAAAAGGAGGGCTGGAGGAACAAAACTAGAGCACATGGAACCAAACCAGAGCCCGAGGAACAAAAGCAGAGCTGGAGGAGCAAAACTAGGGACCAAGGAACAAAATGAGAGCCCGAGGAAGAAAACCAGAGTCCGAGGAATAAAACCAGAGCCCGAGGAAACAAACCAGAGCCTGAGGAACAAAACCAGAGACTGAGGAACAAAACCAGATCTGGAGGAGCAAAACCACGGCCCGAGGAACAAAAGCAGAGCCCGAGGAAGAAAACCAGAGTCCGAGGAACAAAACCAGAGCCTGAGGAAGAAAACCAGAGCCCGAGGAACAAAACCAGCCATCGAGGAACAAAACCAGAGCCTGAGAAAGAAAATGAGAGCCAGGGGAAGACAACCAGAGCTAGACGAGCAAAACCAAAGCTCGAGGAACAAAACCAGAGCCCGAGGAATGAAACCAGAGCCGACAGAACAAAACCAGATGCCGAAGAACAAAAGGAGGGCCCGAGGAACAAAACCAGAGCCCCTGAAACTAAACGGGAGCCCGAGGAACAAAATGAGAGCCCGAGGAACAAAACCAGAGCAAATGGAACTAAACCAGAGCCCGAGGAACAAAACCAGAGCCCGAGGAACAAATCCAGAACCCGAGGAACAAAATCAGAGCCAGAGAAAAAATAAGAGGGCCCGAGGAACAAAACCAGAGCCCGTGGAACAAATCAAGAGCCCGAGAACTAAACCAGAGCCCAAAGAACAAAACCAGACCCCGAGGAAGAAATCGAGAGCCCAAGGAATAAAACCAGTGCTGGAGAAGCAAAACCAGACCTCAAGGAACAAAACCAGAGCCTGAGGAACAAAACCAGAGCCCGAGGAACAAAACAAAGAGCCTGCGGAACAAAACCAGAGCCCAAGGAACAAAACCAGAGCCCGAGGAAGAAAAGGAGGGCTGGAGGAACAAAACTAGAGCACATGGAACCAAAACAGAGCCCGAGGAACAAAACAAGAGCCCGAGGAACAAAACCAGAGTCCGAGGAACAAAACCAGAGCCTGAGGAAGAAAACCAGAGCCCGAGGAACAAAACCAGCCATCGAGGAACAAAACCAGAGCCTGAGAAAGAAAATGAGAGCCAGGGGAAGACAACCAGAGCTAGACGAGCAAAACCAAAGCTCGAGGAACAAAACCAGAGCCCGAGGAACGAAACCAGAGCCGACAGAACAAAACCAGATGCCGAAGAACAAAAGGAGGGCCCGAGGAACAAAACCAGAGCCCCCGAAACTAAACGGGAGCCCGAGGAACAAAATGAGAGTCCGAGGAACAAAACCAGAGCAAATGGAACTAAACCAGAGCCCGAGGAACAAAACCAGAGCCCGAGGAACAAAACCAGAGCCCGAGGAACAAATCCAGAACCCGAGGAACAAAACCAGAGCCAGAGGAAAAATAAGAGGGCCCGAGGAAAAAAACCAGAGCCCGTGGAACAAATCAAGAGCCCGAGAAATAAACCAGAGCCCAAAGAACAAAACCAGAGCCCGTGCAATTAAACCAGACCCCGAGGAAGAAATCGAGAGCCCAAGGAATAAAACCAGTGCTGGAGAAGCAAAACCAGACCTCAAGGAACAAAACCAGAGCCTGAGGAACAAAACCAGAGCCCGAGGAACAAAACAAAGAGCCTGCGGAACAAAACCAGAGCCCAAGGAACAAAAGCAGAGCCCGAGGAAGAAAAGGAGGGCTGGAGGAACAAAACTAGAGCACATGGAACCAAACCAGAGCCCGAGGAACAAAACCAGAGCCCGAGGAAGAAATCCAGAGCCCGAGGAACAAAACCAGCCATCGAGGAACAAAACCAGCCATCGAGGAACAAAACCAGAGCCTGAGAAAGAAAATGAGAGCTGGGGGAAGACAACCAGAGCTAGACGAGCAAAACCAAAGCTCGAGGAACAAAACCAGAGCCCGAGGAACGAAACCAGAGCCGACAGAACAAAACCAGATGCCGAAGAACAAAAGGAGGGCCCGAGGAACAAAACCAGAGCCCCTGAAACTAAACGGGAGCCCAAGGAACAAAATGAGAGCCCGAGGAACAAAACCAGAGCAAATGGAACTAAACCAGAGCCCGAGGAACAAAACCAGAGCCCGAGGAACAAAACCAGAGCCCGAGGAACAAATCCAGAACCCAAGGAACAAAACAGAGCCAGAGGAAAAATAAGAGGGCCCGAGGAACAAAACCAGAGCCCGTGGAACAAATCAAGAGCCCGAGAACTAAACCAGAGCCCAAAGAACAAAACCAGAGCCCGTGCAATTAAACCAGACCCCGAGGAAGAAATCGAGAGCCCAAGGAATAAAACCAGTGCTGGAGAAGCAAAACCAGACCTCAAGGAACAAAACCAGAGCCTGAGGAACAAAACCAGAGCCCGAGGAACAAAACAAAGAGCCTGCGGAACAAAACCAGAGCCCAAGGAACAAAACCAGAGCCCGAGGAAGAAAAGGAGGGCTGGAGGAACAAAACTAGAGCACATGGAACCAAACCAGAGCCCGAGGAACAAAAGCAGAGCTGGAGGAGCAAAACTAGGGACCAAGGAACAAAATGAGAGCCCGAGGAAGAAAACCAGAGTCCGAGGAATAAAACCAGAGCCCGAGGAAACAAACCAGAGCCTGAGGAACAAAACCAGAGACTGAGGAACAAAACCAGATCTGGAGGAGAAAAATCACGGCCCGAGGAACAAAAGCAGAGCCCGAGAAAGAAAACCAGAGTCCGAGGAACAAAACCAGAGCCTGAGGAAGAAAACCAGAGCCCGAGGAACAAAACCAGCCATCGAGGAACAAAACCAGAGCCTGAGAAAGAAAATGAGAGCCAGGGGAAGACAACCAGAGCTAGACGAGCAAAACCAAAGCTCGAGGAACAAAACCAGAGCCCGAGGAACGAAACCAGAGCTGACAGAACAAAACCAGATGCCGAAGAACAAAAGGAGGGCCCGAGGAACAAAACCAGAGCCCCTGAAACTAAACGAGAGCCCGAGGAACAAAATGAGAGCCCGAGGAACAAAACCAGAGCAAATGGAACTAAACCAGAGCCCGAGGAACAAAACCAGAGCCCGAGGAACAAAACCAGAGCCCGAGGAACAAATCCAGAACCCGAGGAACAAAACCAGAGCCAGAGAAAAAATAAGAGGGCCCGAGGAACAAAACCAGAGCCCGTGGAACAAATCAAGAGCCCGAGAACTAAACCAGAGCCCAAAGAACAAAACCAGAGGCCGTGCAATTAAACCAGACCCCGAGGAAGAAATCGAGAGCCCAAGGAATAAAACCAGTGCTCGAGAAGCAAAACCAGACCTCAAGGAACAAAACCAGAGCCTGAGGAACAAAACCAGAGCCCGAGGAACAAAACAAAGAGCCTGCAGAACAAAACCAGAGCCCAAGGAACAAAACCAGAGCCCGAGGAAGAAAAGGAGGGCTGGAGGAACAAAACTAGAGCACATGGAAGCAAACCAGAGCCTGAGGAACAAAACCAGAGCCCGAGGAAGAAATCCAGAGCCCGAGGAACAAAACCAGCCATCGAGGAACAAAACCAGCCATCGTGGAACAAAACCAGAGCCTGAGAAAGAAAATGAGAGCCAGGGGAAGACAACCAGAGCTAGACGAGCAAAACCAAGGCTCGAGGAACAAAACCAGAGCCCGAGGAACGAAACCAGAACCGACAGAACAAAACCAGATGCCGAAGAACAAAAGGAGGGCCTGAGGAACAAAACCAGAGCCCCCGAAACTAAACGGGAGCCCGAGGAACAAAATGAGAGCCCGAGGAACAAAACCAGAGCAAATGGAACTAAACCAGAGCCCGAGGAACAAAACCAGAGCCCGAGGAACAAAACCAGAGCCTGAGGAACAAATCCAGAACCCGAGGAACAAAACCAGAGCCAGAGGAAAAATAAGAGGGCCCGAGGAACAAAGCCAGAGCCCGTGGAACAAATCAAGAGCCCGAGAACTAAACCAGAGCCCAAAGAACAAAACCAGAGCCCGTGCAATTAAACCAGACCCCGAGGAAGAAATCGAGAGCCCAAGGAATAAAACCAGTGCTCGAGAAGCAAAACCAGACCTCAAGGAACAAAACCAGAGCCTGAGGAACAAAACCAGAGCCCGAGGAACAAAACAAAGAGCCTGCGGAACAAAACCAGAGCCCAAGGAACAAAACCAGAGCCCGAGGAAGAAAAGGAGGGCTGGAGGAACAAAACTAGAGCACATGGAACCAAACCAGAGCCCGAGGAACAAAAGCAGAGCTGGAGGAGCAAAACTAGGGACCAAGGAACAAAATGAGAGTCCGAGGAATAAAACCAGAGCCCGAGGAAACAAACCAGAGCCTGAGGCACAAAACCAGAGACTGAGGAACAAAACGAGATCTGGAGGAGCAAAACCACGGCCCGAGGAACAAATCCAGAGCCCGAGGAAGAAAACCAGAGTCCGAGGAACAAAACCAGAGCCTGAGGAAGAAAACCAGAGCCCGAGGAACAAAACCAGCCATCGAGGAACAAAACCAGAGCCTGAGAAAGAAAATGAGAGCCAGGGGAAGACAACCAGAGCTAGACGAGCAAAACCAAGGCTCGAGGAACAAAACCAGAGCCCGAGGAACGAAACCAGAGCCGACAGAACAAAACCAGATGCCGAAGAACAAAAGGAGGGCCCGAGGAACAAAACCAGAGCCCCTGAAACTAAACGGGAGCCCGAGGAACAAAATGAGAGCCCGAGGAACAAAACCAGAGCAAATGGAACTAAACCAGAGCCCGAGGAACAAAACCAGAGCCCGAGGAACAAAACCAGAGCCCGAGGAACAAATCCAGAACCCGAGGAACAAAACCAGAGCCAGAGGAAAAATAAGAGGGCCCGAGGAACAAAACCAGAGCCCGTGGAACAAATCAAGAGCCCGAGAACTAAACCAGAGCCCAAAGAACAAAACCAGAGCCCGTGCAATTAAACCAGACCCCGAGGAAGAAATCGAGAGCCCAAGGAATAAAACCAGTGCTGGAGAAGCAAAACCAGACCTCAAGGAACAAAACCAGAGCCTGAGGAACAAAACCAGAGCCCGAGGAACAAAACAAAGAGCCTGCGGAACAAAACCAGAGCCCAAGGAACAAAACCAGAGCCCGAGGAGGAAAAGGAGGGCTGGAGGAACAAAACTAGAGCACATGGAACCAAAACAGAGCCCGAGGAACAAAACAAGAGCCCGAGGAAGAAAACCAGAGTCCGAGGAACAAAACCAGAGCCTGAGGAAGAAAACCAGAGCCCGAGGAACAAAACCAGCCATCGAGGAACAAAACCAGAGCCTGAGAAAGAAAATGAGAGCCAGGGGAAGACAACCAGAGCTAGACGAGCAAAACCAAAGCTCGAGGAACAAAACCAGAGCCCGAGGAATGAAACCAGAGCCGACAGAACAAAACAGATGCCGAAGAACAAAAGGAGGGCCCGAGGAACAAAACCAGAGCCCCCGAAACTAAACGGGAGCCCGAGGAACAAAACGAGAGCCCGAGGAACAAAACCAGAGCAAATGGAACTAAACCAGAGCCCGAGGAACAAAACCAGAGCCCGAGGAACAAAACCAGAGCCCGAGGAACAAATCCAGAACCCGAGGAACAAAACCAGAGCCAGAGAAAAAATAAGAGGGCCCGAGGAACAAAACCAGAGCCCGTGGAACAAATCAAGAGCCCGAGAACTAAACCAGAGCCCAAAGAACAAAAGCAGAGCCCGTGCAATTAAACCAGACCCCGAGGAAGAAATCGAGAGCCCAAGGAATAAAACCAGTGCTGGAGAAGCAAAACCAGACCTCAAGGAACAAAACCAGAGCCTGAGGAACAAAACCAGAGCCCGAGGAACAAAACAAAGAGCCTGCGGAACAAAACCAGAGCCCAAGGAACAAAACCAGAGCCCGAGGAAGAAAAGGAGGGCTGGAGGAACAAAACTAGAGCACATGGAACCAAACCAGAGCCCAAGGAACAAAACCAGAGCCCGAGGAAGAAATCCAGAGCCCGAGGAACAAAACCAGCCATCGAGGAACAAAACCAGCCATCGAGGAACAAAACCAGAGCCTGAGAAAGAAAATGAGAGCTGGGGGAAGACAACCAGAGCTAGACGAGCAAAACCAAAGCTCGAGGAACAAAACCAGAGCCCGAGGAACGAAACCAGAGCCGACAGAACAAAACCAGATGCCGAAGAACAAAAGGAGGGCCCGAGGAACAAAACCAGAGCCCCTGAAAGTAAACGGGAGCCCAAGGAAAAAAATGAGAGCCCGAGGAACAAAACCAGAGCAAATGGAACTAAACCAGAGCCCGAGGAACAAAACCAGAGCCCGAGGAACAAAACCAGAGCCCGAGGAACAAATCCAGAACCCGAGGAACAAAACCAGAGCGTGAGGAAAAATAAGAGGGCCCGAGGAACAAAACCAGAGCCCGTGGAACAAATCAAGAGCCCGAGAACTAAACCAGAGCCCAAAGAGCAAAACCAGAGCCCGTGCAATTAAACCAGACCCCGAGGAAGAAATCGAGAGCCCAAGGAATAAAACCAGTGCTGGAGAAGCAAAACCAGACCTCAAGGAACAAAACCAGAGCCTGAGGAACAAAACCAGAGCCCGAGGAACAAAACAAAGAGCCTGCGGAACAAAACCAGAGCCCAAGGAACAAAACCAGAGCCCGAGGAAGAAAAGGAGGGCTGGAGGAACAAAACTAGAGCACATGGAACCAAACCAGAGCCCGAGGAACAAAAGCAGAGCTGGAGGAGCAAAACTAGGGACCAAGGAACAAAATGAGAGCCCGAGGAAGAAAACCAGAGTCCGAGGAATAAAACCAGAGCCCGAGGAAACAAACCAGAGCCTGAGGAACAAAACCAGAGACTGAGGAACAAAACCAGATCTGGAGGAGCAAAACCACAGCCCGAGGAAAAAAACCAGAGCCCGAGGAAGAAAACCAGAGTCCGAGGAACAAAACCAGAGCCTGAGGAAGAAAACCAGAGCCCGAGGAACAAAACCAGCCATCGAGGAACAAAACCAGAGCCTGAGAAAGAAAATGAGAGCCAGGGGAAGACAACCAGAGCTAGACGAGCAAAACCAAGGCTCGAGGAACAAAACCAGAGCCCGAGGAACGAAACCAGAGCCGACAGAACAAAACCAGATGCCGAAGAACAAAAGGAGGGCCCGAGGAACAAAACCAGAGCCCCTGAAAGTAAACGGGAGCCCGAGGAACAAAATGAGAGCCCGAGGAACAAAACCAGAGCAAATGGAACTAAACCAGAGCCCGAGGAACAAAACCAGAGCCCGAGGAACAAAACCAGAGCCCGAGGAACAAATCCAGAACCCAAGGAACAAAACAGAGCCAGAGGAAAAATAAGAGGGCCCGAGGAACAAAACCAGAGCCCGTGGAACAAATCAAGAGCCCGAGAACTAAACCAGAGCCCAAAGAACAAAAGCAGAGCCCCTGCAATTAAACCAGACCCCGAGGAAGAAATCGAGAGCCCAAGGAATAAAACCAGTGCTGGAGAAGCAAAACCAGACCTCAAGGAACAAAACCAGAGCCTGAGGAACAAAACCAGAGCCCGAGGAACAAAACAAAGAGCCTGCGGAACAAAACCAGAGCCCAAGGAACAAAACCAGAGCCCGAGGAAGAAAAGGAGGGCTGGAGGAACAAAACTAGAGCACATGGAACCAAACCAGAGCCCGAGGAACAAAACCAGAGCCTGAGGAAGAAAACCAGAGCCCGAGGAACAAAACCAGCCATCGAGGAACAAAACCAGAGCCTGAGAAAGAAAATGAGAGCCAGGGGAAGACAACCAGAGCTAGACGAGCAAAACCAAAGCTCGAGGAACAAAACCAGAGCCCGAGGAACGAAACCAGAGCCGACAGAACAAAACCAGATGCCGAAGAACAAAAGGAGGGCCCGAGGAACAAAACCAGAGCCCCTGAAACTAAACGAGAGCCCGAGGAACAAAATGAGAGCCCGAGGAACAAAACCAGAGCAAATGGAACTAAACCAGAGCCCGAGGAACAAAACCAGAGCCCGAGGAACAAATCCAGAACCCGAGGAACAAAACCAGAGCCAGAGAAAAAATAAGAGGGCCCGAGGAACAAAACCAGAGCCCGTGGAACAAATCAAGAGCCCGAGAACTAAACCAGAGCCCAAAGAACAAAACCAGACCCCGAGGAAGAAATCGAGAGCCCAAGGAATAAAACCAGTGCTCGAGAAGCAAAACCAGACCTCAAGGAACAAAACCAGAGCCTGAGGAACAAAACCAGAGCCCGAGGAACAAAACAAAGAGCCTGCAGAACAAAACCAGACCCAAGGAACAAAACCAGAGCCCGAGGAAGAAAAGGAGGGCTGGAGGAACAAAACTAGAGCACATGGAAGCAAACCAGAGCCTGAGGAACAAAACCAGAGCCCGAGGAAGAAATCCAGAGCCCGAGGAACAAAACCAGCCATCGAGGAACAAAACCAGCCATCGTGGAACAAAACCAGAGCCTGAGAAAGAAAATGAGAGCCAGGGGAAGACAACCAGAGCTAGACGAGCAAAACCAAGGCTCGAGGAACAAAACCAGAGCCCGAGGAACGAAACCAGAACCGACAGAACAAAACCAGATGCCGAAGAACAAAAGGAGGGCCTGAGGAACAAAACCAGAGCCCCTGAAACTAAACGGGAGCCCGAGGAACAAAATGAGAGCCCGAGGAACAAAACCAGAGCAAATGGAACTAAACCAGAGCCCGAGGAACAAAACCAGAGCCCGAGGAACAAAACCAGAGCCCGAGGAACAAATCCAGAACCCGAGGAACAAAACCAGAGCCAGAGGAAAAATAAGAGGGCCCGAGGAACAAAGCCAGAGCCCGTGGAACAAATCAAGAGCCCGAGAACTAAACCAGAGCCCAAAGAACAAAACCAGAGCCCGTGCAATTAAACCAGACCCCGAGGAAGAAATCGAGAGCCCAAGGAATAAAACCAGTGCTCGAGAAGCAAAACCAGACCTCAAGGAACAAAACCAGAGCCTGAGGAACAAAACCAGAGCCCGAGGAACAAAACAAAGAGCCTGCGGAACAAAACCAGAGCCCAAGGAACAAAACCAGAGCCCGAGGAAGAAAAGGAGGGCTGGAGGAACAAAACTAGAGCACATGGAACCAAACCAGAGCCCGAGGAACAAAAGCAGAGCTGGAGGAGCAAAACTAGGGACCAAGGAACAAAATGAGAGTCCGAGGAATAAAACCAGAGCCCGAGGAAACAAACCAGAGCCTGAGGCACAAAACCAGAGCCTGAGGAACAAAACCAGATCTGGAGGAGCAAAACCACGGCCCGAGGAACAAATCCAGAGCCCGAGGAAGAAAACCAGAGTCCGAGGAACAAAACCAGAGCCTGAGGAAGAAAACCAGAGCCCGAGGAACAAAACCAGCCATCGAGGAACAAAACCAGAGCCTGAGAAAGAAAATGAGAGCCAGGGGAAGACAACCAGAGCTAGACGAGCAAAACCAAAGCTCGAGGAACAAAACCAGAGCCCGAGGAACGAAACCAGAGCCGACAGAACAAAACCAGATGCCGAAGAACAAAAGGAGGGCCCGAGGAACAAAACCAGAGCCCCTGAAACTAAACGGGAGCCCGAGGAACAAAATGAGAGCCCGAGGAACAAAACCAGAGCAAATGGAACTAAACCAGAGCCCGAGGAACAAAACCAGAGCCCGAGGAACAAAACCAGAGCCCGAGGAACAAATCCAGAACCCGAGGAACAAAACCAGAGCCAGAGGAAAAATAAGAGGGCCCGAGGAAAAAAACCAGAGCCCGTGGAACAAATCAAGAGCCCGAGAAATAAACCAGAGCCCAAAGAACAAAAGCAGAGCCCGTGCAATTAAACCAGACCCCGAGGAAGAAATCGAGAGCCCAAGGAATAAAACCAGTGCTGGAGAAGCAAAACCAGACCTCAAGGAACAAAACCAGAGCCTGAGGAACAAAACCAGAGCCCGAGGAACAAAACAAAGAGCCTGCGGAACAAAACCAGAGCCCAAGGAACAAAACCAGAGCCCGAGGAAGAAAAGGAGGGCTGGAGGAACAAAACTAGAGCACATGGAACCAAAACAGAGCCCGAGGAACAAAACAAGAGCCCGAGGAACAAAACCAGAGTCCGAGGAAAAAAACCAGAGCCTGAGGAAGAAAACCAGAGCCCGAGGAACAAAACCAGCCATCGAGGAACAAAACCAGAGCCTGAGAAAGAAAATGAGAGCCAGGGGAAGACAACCAGAGCTAGACGAGCAAAACCAAAGCTCGAGGAACAAAACCAGAGCCCGAGGAACGAAACCAGAGCCGACAGAACAAAACCAGATGCCGAAGAACAAAAGGAGGGCCCGAGGAACAAAACCAGAGCCCCCGAAACTAAACGGGAGCCCGAGGAACAAAATGAGAGTCCGAGGAACAAAACCAGAGCAAATGGAACTAAACCAGAGCCCGAGGAACAAAACCAGAGCCCGAGGAACAAAACCAGAGCCCGAGGAACAAATCCAGAACCCGAGGAACAAAACCAGAGCCAGAGGAAAAATAAGAGGGCCCGAGGAAAAAAACCAGAGCCCGTGGAACAAATCAAGAGCCCGAGAAATAAACCAGAGCCCAAAGAACAAAACCAGAGCCCGTGCAATTAAACCAGACCCCGAGGAAGAAATCGAGAGCCCAAGGAATAAAACCAGTGCTGGAGAAGCAAAACCAGACCTCAAGGAACAAAACCAGAGCCTGAGGAACAAAACCAGAGCCCGAGGAACAAAACAAAGAGCCTGCGGAACAAAACCAGAGCCCAAGGAACAAAAGCAGAGCCCGAGGAAGAAAAGGAGGGCTGGAGGAACAAAACTAGAGCACATGGAACCAAACCAGAGCCCGAGGAACAAAACCAGAGCCCGAGGAAGAAATCCAGAGCCCGAGGAACAAAACCAGCCATCGAGGAACAAAACCAGCCATCGAGGAACAAAACCAGAGCCTGAGAAAGAAAATGAGAGCTGGGGGAAGACAACCAGAGCTAGACGAGCAAAACCAAAGCTCGAGGAACAAAACCAGAGCCCGAGGAACGAAACCAGAGCCGACAGAACAAAACCAGATGCCGAAGAACAAAAGGAGGGCCCGAGGAACAAAACCAGAGCCCCTGAAAGTAAACGGGAGCCCGAGGAACAAAATGAGAGCCCGAGGAACAAAACCAGAGCAAATGGAACTAAACCAGAGCCCGAGGAACAAAACCAGAGCCCGAGGAACAAAACCAGAGCCCGAGGAACAAATCCAGAACCCGAGGAACAAAACAGAGCCAGAGAAAAAATAAGAGGGCCCGAGGAACAAAACCAGAGCCCGTGGAACAAATCAAGAGCCCGAGAACTAAACCAGAGCCCAAAGAACAAAACCAGAGCCTGTGCAATTAAACCAGACCCCGAGGAAGAAATCGAGAGCCCAAGGAATAAAACCAGTGCTGGAGAAGCAAAACCAGACCTCAAGGAACAAAACCAGAGCCTGAGGAACAAAACCAGAGCCCGAGGAACAAAACAAAGAGCCTGCGGAACAAAACCAGAGCCCAAGGAACAAAACCAGAGCCCGAGGAAGAAAAGGAGGGCTGGAGGAACAAAACTAGAGCACATGGAACCAAACCAGAGCCCGAGGAACAAAAGCAGAGCTGGAGGAGCAAAACTAGGGACCAAGGAACAAAATGAGAGCCCGAGGAAGAAAACCAGAGTCCGAGGAATAAAACCAGAGCCCGAGGAAACAAACCAGAGCCTGAGGAACAAAACCAGAGACTGAGGAACAAAACCAGATCTGGAGGAGAAAAACCACGGCCCGAGGAACAAAAGCAGAGCCCGAGAAAGAAAACCAGAGTCCGAGGAACAAAACCAGAGCCTGAGGAAGAAAACCAGAGCCCGAGGAACAAAACCAGCCATCGAGGAACAAAACCAGAGCCTGAGAAAGAAAATGAGAGCCAGGGGAAGACAACCAGAGCTAGACGAGCAAAACCAAAGCTCGAGGAACAAAACCAGAGCCCGAGGAACGAAACCAGAGCTGACAGAACAAAACCAGATGCCGAAGAACAAAAGGAGGGCCCGAGGAACAAAACCAGAGCCCCTGAAACTAAACGAGAGCCCGAGGAACAAAATGAGAGCCCGAGGAACAAAACCAGAGCAAATGGAACTAAACCAGAGCCCGAGGAACAAAACCAGAGCCCGAGGAACAAAACCAGAGCCCGAGGAACAAATCCAGAACCCGAGGAACAAAACCAGAGCCAGAGGAAAAATAAGAGGGCCCGAGGAACAAAACCAGAGCCCGTGGAACAAATCAAGAGCCCGAGAACTAAACCAGAGCCCAAAGAACAAAACCAGAGGCCGTGCAATTAAACCAGACCCCGAGGAAGAAATCGAGAGCCCAAGGAATAAAACCAGTGCTCGAGAAGCAAAACCAGACCTCAAGGAACAAAACCAGAGCCTGAGGAACAAAACCAGAGCCCGAGGAACAAAACAAAGAGCCTGCGGAACAAAACCAGAGCCCAAGGAACAAAAGCAGAGCCCGAGGAAGAAAAGGAGGGCTGGAGGAACAAAACTAGAGCACATGGAACCAAACCAGAGCCCGAGGAACAAAAGCAGAGCTGGAGGAGCAAAACTAGGGACCAAGGAACAAAATGAGAGCCCGAGGAAGAAAACCAGAGTCCGAGGAATAAAACCAGAGCCCGAGGAAACAAACCAGAGCCTGAGGAACAAAACCAGAGACTGAGGAACAAAACCAGATCTGGAGGAGCAAAACCACAGCCCGAGGAAAAAAACCAGAGCCCGAGGAAGAAAACCAGAGTCCGAGGAACAAAACCAGAGCCTGAGGAAGAAAACCAGAGCCCGAGGAACAAAACCAGCCATCGAGGAACAAAACCAGAGCCTGAGAAAGAAAATGAGAGCCAGGGGAAGACAACCAGAGCTAGACGAGCAAAACCAAGGCTCGAGGAACAAAACCAGAGCCCGAGGAACGAAACCAGAGCCGACAGAACAAAACCAGATGCCGAAGAACAAAAGGAGGGCCCGAGGAACAAAACCAGAGCCCCTGAAAGTAAACGGGAGCCCGAGGAACAAAATGAGAGCCCGAGGAACAAAACCAGAGCAAATGGAACTAAACCAGAGCCCGAGGAACAAAACCAGAGCCCGAGGAACAAAACCAGAGCCCGAGGAACAAATCCAGAACCCAAGGAACAAAACAGAGCCAGAGGAAAAATAAGAGGGCCCGAGGAACAAAACCAGAGCCCGTGGAACAAATCAAGAGCCCGAGAACTAAACCAGAGCCCAAAGAACAAAAGCAGAGCCCCTGCAATTAAACCAGACCCCGAGGAAGAAATCGAGAGCCCAAGGAATAAAACCAGTGCTGGAGAAGCAAAACCAGACCTCAAGGAACAAAACCAGAGCCTGAGGAACAAAACCAGAGCCCGAGGAACAAAACAAAGAGCCTGCGGAACAAAACCAGAGCCCAAGGAACAAAACCAGAGCCCGAGGAAGAAAAGGAGGGCTGGAGGAACAAAACTAGAGCACATGGAACCAAACCAGAGCCCGAGGAACAAAACCAGAGCCTGAGGAAGAAAACCAGAGCCCGAGGAACAAAACCAGCCATCGAGGAACAAAACCAGAGCCTGAGAAAGAAAATGAGAGCCAGGGGAAGACAACCAGAGCTAGACGAGCAAAACCAAAGCTCGAGGAACAAAACCAGAGCCCGAGGAACGAAACCAGAGCCGACAGAACAAAACCAGATGCCGAAGAACAAAAGGAGGGCCCGAGGAACAAAACCAGAGCCCCTGAAACTAAACGGGAGCCCGAGGAACAAAATGAGAGCCCGAGGAACAAAACCAGAGCAAATGGAACTAAACCAGAGCCCGAGGAACAAAACCAGAGCCCGAGGAACAAAACCAGAGCCCGAGGAACAAATCCAGAACCCGAGGAACAAAACCAGAGCGTGAGGAAAAATAAGAGGGCCCGAGGAACAAAGCCAGAGCCCGTGGAACAAATCAAGAGCCCGAGAACTAAACCAGAGCCCAAAGAACAAAACCAGAGCCCGTGCAATTAAACCAGACCCCGAGGAAGAAATCGAGAGCCCAAGGAATAAAACCAGTGCTGGAGAAGCAAAACCAGACCTCAAGGAACAAAACCAGAGCCTGAGGAACAAAACCAGAGCCCGAGGAACAAAACAAAGAGCCTGCGGAACAAAACCAGAGCCCAAGGAACAAAACCAGAGCCCGAGGAAGAAAAGGAGGGCTGGAGGAACAAAACTAGAGCACATGGAACCAAACCAGAGCCCGAGGAACAAAAGCAGAGCTGGAGGAGCAAAACTAGGGACCAAGGAACAAAATGAGAGTCCGAGGAATAAAACCAGAGCCCGAGGAAACAAACCAGAGCCTGAGGCACAAAACCAGAGACTGAGGAACAAAACGAGATCTGGAGGAGCAAAACCACGGCCCGAGGAACAAATCCAGAGCCCGAGGAAGAAAACCAGAGTCCGAGGAACAAAACCAGAGCCTGAGGAAGAAAACCAGAGCCCGAGGAACAAAACCAGCCATCGAGGAACAAAACCAGAGCCTGAGAAAGAAAATGAGAGCCAGGGGAAGACAACCAGAGCTAGACGAGCAAAACCAAGGCTCGAGGAACAAAACCAGAGCCCGAGGAACGAAACCAGAGCCGACAGAACAAAACCAGATGCCGAAGAACAAAAGGAGGGCCCGAGGAACAAAACCAGAGCCCCTGAAACTAAACGGGAGCCCGAGGAACAAAATGAGAGCCCGAGGAACAAAACCAGAGCAAATGGAACTAAACCAGAGCCTGAGGAACAAAACCAGAGCCCGAGGAACAAAACCAGAGCCCGAGGAACAAATCCAGAACCCGAGGAACAAAACCAGAGCGTGAGGAAAAATAAGAGGGCCCGAGGAACAAAACCAGAGCCCGTGGAACAAATCAAGAGCCCGAGAACTAAACCAGAGCCCAAAGAACAAAACCAGAGCCCGTGCAATTAAACCAGACCCCGAGGAAGAAATCGAGAGCCCAAGGAATAAAACCAGTGCTGGAGAAGCAAAACCAGACCTCAAGGAACAAAACCAGAGCCTGAGGAACAAAACCAGAGCCCGAGGAACAAAACAAAGAGCCTGCGGAACAAAACCAGAGCCCAAGGAACAAAACCAGAGCCCGAGGAGGAAAAGGAGGGCTGGAGGAACAAAACTAGAGCACATGGAACCAAAACAGAGCCCGAGGAACAAAACAAGAGCCCGAGGAAGAAAACCAGAGTCCGAGGAACAAAACCAGAGCCTGAGGAAGAAAACCAGAGCCCGAGGAACAAAACCAGCCATCGAGGAACAAAACCAGAGCCTGAGAAAGAAAATGAGAGCCAGGGGAAGACAACCAGAGCTAGACGAGCAAAACCAAAGCTCGAGGAACAAAACCAGAGCCCGAGGAACGAAACCAGAGCCGACAGAACAAAACCAGATGCCGAAGAACAAAAGGAGGGCCCGAGGAACAAAACCAGAGCCCCCGAAACTAAACGGGAGCCCGAGGAACAAAACGAGAGCCCGAGGAACAAAACCAGAGCAAATGGAACTAAACCAGAGCCCGAGGAACAAAACCAGAGCCCGAGGAACAAAACCAGAGCCCGAGGAACAAATCCAGAACCCGAGGAACAAAACCAGAGCCAGAGAAAAAATAAGAGGGCCCGAGGAACAAAACCAGAGCCCGTGGAACAAATCAAGAGCCCGAGAAATAAACCAGAGCCCAAAGAACAAAAGCAGAGCCCCTGCAATTAAACCAGACCCCGAGGAAGAAATCGAGAGCCCAAGGAATAAAACCAGTGCTGGAGAAGCAAAACCAGACCTCAAGGAACAAAACCAGAGCCTGAGGAACAAAACCAGAGCCCGAGGAACAAAACAAAGAGCCTGCGGAACAAAACCAGAGCCCAAGGAACAAAACCAGAGCCCGAGGAAGAAAAGGAGGGCTGGAGGAACAAAACTAGAGCACATGGAAGCAAACCAGAGCCCAAGGAACAAAACCAGAGCCCGAGGAAGAAATCCAGAGCCCGAGGAACAAAACCAGCCATCGAGGAACAAAACCAGCCATCGAGGAACAAAACCAGAGCCTGAGAAAGAAAATGAGAGCTGGGGGAAGACAACCAGAGCTAGACGAGCAAAACCAAAGCTCGAGGAACAAAACCAGAGCCCGAGGAACGAAACCAGAGCCGACAGAACAAAACCAGATGCCGAAGAACAAAAGGAGGGCCCGAGGAACAAAACCAGAGCCCCTGAAAGTAAACGGGAGCCCAAGGAACAAAATGAGAGCCCGAGGAACAAAACCAGAGCAAATGGAACTAAACCAGAGCCCGAGGAACAAAACCAGAGCCCGAGGAACAAAACCAGAGCCCGAGGAACAAATCCAGAACCCGAGGAACAAAACCAGAGCCAGAGGAAAAATAAGAGGGCCCGAGGAACAAAACCAGAGCCCGTGGAACAAATCAAGAGCCCGAGAACTAAACCAGAGCCCAAAGAGCAAAACCAGAGCCCGTGCAATTAAACCAGACCCCGAGGAAGAAATCGAGAGCCCAAGGAATAAAACCAGTGCTGGAGAAGCAAAACCAGACCTCAAGGAACAAAACCAGAGCCTGAGGAACAAAACCAGAGCCCGAGGAACAAAACAAAGAGCCTGCGGAACAAAACCAGAGCCCAAGGAACAAAACCAGAGCCCGAGGAAGAAAAGGAGGGCTGGAGGAACAAAACTAGAGCACATGGAACCAAACCAGAGCCCGAGGAACAAAACCAGAGCCCGAGGAAGAAATCCAGAGCCCGAGGAACAAAACCAGCCATCGAGGAACAAAACCAGCCATCGAGGAACAAAACCAGAGCCTGAGAAAGAAAATGAGAGCTGGGGGAAGACAACCAGAGCTAGACAAGCAAAACCAAAGCTCGAGGAACAAAACCAGAGCCCGAGGAACGAAACCAGAGCCGACAGAACAAAACCAGATGCCGAAGAACAAAAGGAGGGCCCGAGGAACAAAACCAGAGCCCCTGAAAGTAAACGGGAGCCCAAGGAACAAAATGAGAGCCCGAGGAACAAAACCAGAGCAAATGGAACTAAACCAGAGCCCGAGGAACAAAACCAGAGCCCGAGGAACAAAACCAGAGCCCGAGGAACAAATCCAGAACCCGAGGAACAAAACAGAGCCAGAGAAAAAATAAGAGGGCCCGAGGAACAAAACCAGAGCCCGTGGAACAAATCAAGAGCCCGAGAACTAAACCAGAGCCCAAAGAACAAAACCAGAGCCCGTGCAATTAAACCAGACCCCGAGGAAGAAATCGAGAGCCCAAGGAATAAAACCAGTGCTGGAGAAGCAAAACCAGACCTCAAGGAACAAAACCAGAGCCTGAGGAACAAAACCAGAGCCCGAGGAACAAAACAAAGAGCCTGCGGAACAAAACCAGAGCCCAAGGAACAAAACCAGAGCCCGAGGAAGAAAAGGAGGGCTGGAGGAACAAAACTAGAGCACATGGAACCAAACCAGAGCCCGAGGAACAAAAGCAGAGCTGGAGGAGCAAAACTAGGGACCAAGGAACAAAATGAGAGCCCGAGGAAGAAAACCAGAGTCCGAGGAATAAAACCAGAGCCCGAGGAAACAAACCAGAGCCTGAGGAACAAAACCAGAGACTGAGGAACAAAACCAGATCTGGAGGAGAAAAACCACGGCCCGAGGAACAAAAGCAGAGCCCGAGAAAGAAAACCAGAGTCCGAGGAACAAAACCAGAGCCTGAGGAAGAAAACCAGAGCCCGAGGAACAAAACCAGCCATCGAGGAACAAAACCAGAGCCTGAGAAAGAAAATGAGAGCCAGGGGAAGACAACCAGAGCTAGACGAGCAAAACCAAAGCTCGAGGAACAAAACCAGAGCCCGAGGAACGAAACCAGAGCTGACAGAACAAAACCAGATGCCGAAGAACAAAAGGAGGGCCCGAGGAACAAAACCAGAGCCCCTGAAACTAAACGAGAGCCCGAGGAACAAAATGAGAGCCCGAGGAACAAAACCAGAGCAAATGGAACTAAACCAGAGCCCGAGGAACAAAACCAGAGCCCGAGGAACAAAACCAGAGCCCGAGGAACAAAACCAGAGCCCGAGGAACAAATCCAGAACCCGAGGAACAAAACCAGAGCCAGAGAAAAAATAAGAGGGCCCGAGGAACAAAACCAGAGCCCGTGGAACAAATCAAGAGCCCGAGAACTAAACCAGAGCCCAAAGAACAAAACCAGAGGCCGTGCAATTAAACCAGACCCCGAGGAAGAAATCGAGAGCCCAAGGAATAAAACCAGTGCTCGAGAAGCAAAACCAGACCTCAAGGAACAAAACCAGAGCCTGAGGAACAAAACCAGAGCCCGAGGAACAAAACAAAGAGCCTGCAGAACAAAACCAGAGCCCAAGGAACAAAAACAGAGCCCGAGGAAGAAAAGGAGGGCTGGAGGAACAAAACTAGAGCACATGGAAGCAAACCAGAGCCTGAGGAACAAAACCAGAGCCCGAGGAAGAAATCCAGAGCCCGAGGAACAAAACCAGCCATCGAGGAACAAAACCAGCCATCGTGGAACAAAACCAGAGCCTGAGAAAGAAAATGAGAGCCAGGGGAAGACAACCAGAGCTAGACGAGCAAAACCAAGGCTCGAGGAACAAAACCAGAGCCCGAGGAACGAAACCAGAACCGACAGAACAAAACCAGATGCCGAAGAACAAAAGGAGGGCCTGAGGAACAAAACCAGAGCCCCTGAAACTAAACGGGAGCCCGAGGAACAAAATGAGAGCCCGAGGAACAAAACCAGAGCAAATGGAACTAAACCAGAGCCCGAGGAACAAAACCAGAGCCCGAGGAACAAATCCAGAACCCGAGGAACAAAACCAGAGCCAGAGAAAAAATAAGAGGGCCCGAGGAACAAAACCAGAGCCCGTGGAACAAATCAAGAGCCCGAGAAATAAACCAGAGCCCAAAGAACAAAACCAGAGGCCGTGCAATTAAACCAGACCCCGAGGAAGAAATCGAGAGCCCAAGGAATAAAACCAGTGCTCGAGAAGCAAAACCAGACCTCAAGGAACAAAACCAGAGCCTGAGGAACAAAACCAGAGCCCGAGGAACAAAACAAAGAGCCTGCGGAACAAAACCAGAGCCCAAGGAACAAAACCAGAGCCCGAGGAAGAAAAGGAGGGCTGGAGGAACAAAACTAGAGCACATGGAACCAAACCAGAGCCCAAGGAACAAAACCAGAGCCCGAGGAAGAAATCCAGAGCCCGAGGAACAAAACCAGCCATCGAGGAACAAAACCAGCCATCGAGGAACAAAACCAGAGCCTGAGAAAGAAAATGAGAGCTGGGGGAAGACAACCAGAGCTAGACGAGCAAAACCAAAGCTCGAGGAACAAAACCAGAGCCCGAGGAACGAAACCAGAGCCGACAGAACAAAACCAGATGCCGAAGAACAAAAGGAGGGCCCGAGGAACAAAACCAGAGCCCCTGAAAGTAAACGGGAGCCCAAGGAACAAAATGAGAGCCCGAGGAACAAAACCAGAGCAAATGGAACTAAACCAGAGCCCGAGGAACAAAACCAGAGCCCGAGGAACAAAACCAGAGCCCGAGGAACAAATCCAGAACCCGAGGAACAAAACCAGAGCCAGAGGAAAAATAAGAGGGCCCGAGGAACAAAACCAGAGCCCGTGGAACAAATCAAGAGCCCGAGAAATAAACCAGAGCCCAAAGAGCAAAACCAGAGCCCGTGCAATTAAACCAGACCCCGAGGAAGAAATCGAGAGCCCAAGGAATAAAACCAGTGCTCGAGAAGCAAAACCAGACCTCAAGGAACAAAACCAGAGCCTGAGGAACAAAACCAGAGCCCGAGGAACAAAACAAAGAGCCTGCGGAACAAAACCAGAGCCCAAGGAACAAAACCAGAGCCCGAGGAAGAAAAGGAGGGCTGGAGGAACAAAACTAGAGCACATGGAACCAAACCAGAGCCCGAGGAACAAAAGCAGAGCTGGAGGAGCAAAACTAGGGACCAAGGAACAAAATGAGAGCCCGAGGAAGAAAACCAGAGTCCGAGGAATAAAACCAGAGCCCGAGGAAACAAACCAGAGCCTGAGGAACAAAACCAGAGACTGAGGAACAAAACCAGATCTGGAGGAGCAAAACCACAGCCCGAGGAAAAAAACCAGAGCCCGAGGAAGAAAACCAGAGTCCGAGGAACAAAACCAGAGCCTGAGGAAGAAAACCAGAGCCCGAGGAACAAAACCAGCCATCGAGGAACAAAACCAGAGCCTGAGAAAGAAAATGAGAGCCAGGGGAAGACAACCAGAGCTAGACGAGCAAAACCAAGGCTCGAGGAACAAAACCAGAGCCCGAGGAACGAAACCAGAGCCGACAGAACAAAACCAGATGCCGAAGAACAAAAGGAGGGCCCGAGGAACAAAACCAGAGCCCCTGAAACTAAACGGGAGCCCGAGGAACAAAATGAGAGCCCGAGGAACAAAACCAGAGCAAATGGAACTAAACCAGAGCCCGAGGAACAAAACCAGAGCCCGAGGAACAAAACCAGAGCCCGAGGAACAAATCCAGAACCCGAGGAACAAAACCAGAGCCAGAGGAAAAATAAGAGGGCCCGAGGAAAAAAACCAGAGCCCGTGGAACAAATCAAGAGCCCGAGAAATAAACCAGAGCCCAAAGAACAAAAGCAGAGCCCGTGCAATTAAACCAGACCCCGAGGAAGAAATCGAGAGCCCAAGGAATAAAACCAGTGCTGGAGAAGCAAAACCAGACCTCAAGGAACAAAACCAGAGCCTGAGGAACAAAACCAGAGCCCGAGGAACAAAACAAAGAGCCTGCGGAACAAAACCAGAGCCCAAGGAACAAAACCAGAGCCCGAGGAAGAAAAGGAGGGCTGGAGGAACAAAACTAGAGCACATGGAACCAAAACAGAGCCCGAGGAACAAAACAAGAGCCCGAGGAACAAAACCAGAGTCCGAGGAACAAAACCAGAGCCTGAGGAAGAAAACCAGAGCCCGAGGAACAAAACCAGCCATCGAGGAACAAAACCAGAGCCTGAGAAAGAAAATGAGAGCCAGGGGAAGACAACCAGAGCTAGACGAGCAAAACCAAAGCTCGAGGAACAAAACCAGAGCCCGAGGAACGAAACCAGAGCCGACAGAACAAAACCAGATGCCGAAGAACAAAAGGAGGGCCCGAGGAACAAAACCAGAGCCCCCGAAACTAAACGGGAGCCCGAGGAACAAAACGAGACCCGAGGAACAAAACCAGAGCAAATGGAACTAAACCAGAGCCCGAGGAACAAAACCAGAGCCCGAGGAACAAAACCAGAGCCCGAGGAACAAATCCAGAACCCGAGGAACAAAACCAGAGCCAGAGGAAAAATAAGAGGGCCCGAGGAAAAAAACCAGAGCCCGTGGAACAAATCAAGAGCCCGAGAAATAAACCAGAGCCCAAAGAACAAAACCAGAGCCCGTGCAATTAAACCAGACCCCGAGGAAGAAATCGAGAGCCCAAGGAATAAAACCAGTGCTGGAGAAGCAAAACCAGACCTCAAGGAACAAAACCAGAGCCTGAGGAACAAAACCAGAGCCCGAGGAACAAAACAAAGAGCCTGCGGAACAAAACCAGAGCCCAAGGAACAAAAGCAGAGCCCGAGGAAGAAAAGGAGGGCTGGAGGAACAAAACTAGAGCACATGGAACCAAACCAGAGCCCGAGGAACAAAACCAGAGCCCGAGGAAGAAATCCAGAGCCCGAGGAACAAAACCAGCCATCGAGGAACAAAACCAGCCATCGAGGAACAAAACCAGAGCCTGAGAAAGAAATTGAGAGCTGGGGGAAGACAACCAGAGCTAGACGAGCAAAACCAAAGCTCGAGGAACAAAACCAGAGCCCGAGGAACGAAACCAGAGCCGACAGAACAAAACCAGATGCCGAAGAACAAAAGGAGGGCCCGAGGAACAAAACCAGAGCCCCTGAAAGTAAACGGGAGCCCAAGGAACAAAATGAGAGCCCGAGGAACAAAACCAGAGCAAATGGAACTAAACCAGAGCCCGAGGAACAAAACCAGAGCCCGAGGAACAAAACCAGAGCCCGAGGAACAAATCCAGAACCCGAGGAACAAAACAGAGCCAGAGAAAAAATAAGAGGGCCCGAGGAACAAAACCAGAGCCCGTGGAACAAATCAAGAGCCCGAGAACTAAACCAGAGCCCAAAGAACAAAACCAGAGCCCGTGCAATTAAACCAGACCCCGAGGAAGAAATCGAGAGCCCAAGGAATAAAACCAGTGCTGGAGAAGCAAAACCAGACCTCAAGGAACAAAACCAGAGCCTGAGGAACAAAACCAGAGCCCGAGGAACAAAACAAAGAGCCTGCGGAACAAAACCAGAGCCCAAGGAACAAAACCAGAGCCCGAGGAAGAAAAGGAGGGCTGGAGGAACAAAACTAGAGCACATGGAACCAAACCAGAGCCCGAGGAACAAAAGCAGAGCTGGAGGAGCAAAACTAGGGACCAAGGAACAAAATGAGAGCCCGAGGAAGAAAACCAGAGTCCGAGGAATAAAACCAGAGCCCGAGGAAACAAACCAGAGCCTGAGGAACAAAACCAGAGACTGAGGAACAAAACCAGATCTGGAGGAGAAAAACCACGGCCCGAGGAACAAAAGCAGAGCCCGAGAAAGAAAACCAGAGTCCGAGGAACAAAACCAGAGCCTGAGGAAGAAAACCAGAGCCCGAGGAACAAAACCAGCCATCGAGGAACAAAACCAGAGCCTGAGAAAGAAAATGAGAGCCAGGGGAAGGCAACCAGAGCTAGACGAGCAAAACCAAAGCTCGAGGAACAAAACCAGAGCCCGAGGAACGAAACCAGAGCTGACAGAACAAAACCAGATGCCGAAGAACAAAAGGAGGGCCCGAGGAACAAAACCAGAGCCCCTGAAACTAAACGAGAGCCCGAGGAACAAAATGAGAGCCCGAGGAACAAAACCAGAGCAAATGGAACTAAACCAGAGCCCGAGGAACAAAACCAGAGCCCGAGGAACAAAACCAGAGCCCGAGGAACAAATCCAGAACCCGAGGAACAAAACCAGAGCCAGAGGAAAAATAAGAGGGCCCGAGGAAAAAAACCAGAGCCCGTGGAACAAATCAAGAGCCCGAGAAATAAACCAGAGCCCAAAGAACAAAACCAGAGGCCGTGCAATTAAACCAGACCCCGAGGAAGAAATCGAGAGCCCAAGGAATAAAACCAGTGCTCGAGAAGCAAAACCAGACCTCAAGGAACAAAACCAGAGCCTGAGGAACAAAACCAGAGCCCGAGGAACAAAACAAAGAGCCTGCAGAACAAAACCAGAGCCCGAGGAACAAAACCAGAGCCCGAGGAAGAAAAGGAGGTCTGGAGGAACAAAACTAGAGCACATGGAAGCAAACCAGAGCCTGAGGAACAAAACCAGAGCCCGAGGAAGAAATCCAGAGCCCGAGGAACAAAACCAGCCATCGAGGAACAAAACCAGCCATCGTGGAACAAAACCAGAGCCTGAGAAAGAAAATGAGAGCCAGGGGAAGACAACCAGAGCTAGACGAGCAAAACCAAGGCTCGAGGAACAAAACCAGAGCCCGAGGAACGAAACCAGAACCGACAGAACAAAACCAGATGCCGAAGAACAAAAGGAGGGCCTGAGGAACAAAACCAGAGCCCCTGAAACTAAACGGGAGCCCGAGGAACAAAATGAGAGCCCGAGGAACAAAACCAGAGCAAATGGAACTAAACCAGAGCCCGAGGAACAAAACCAGAGCCCGAGGAACAAAACCAGAGCCCGAGGAACAAATCCAGAACCCGAGGAACAAAACCAGAGCCAGAGGAAAAATAAGAGGGCCCGAGGAACAAAGCCAGAGCCCGTGGAACAAATCAAGAGCCCGAGAACTAAACCAGAGCCCAAAGAACAAAACCAGAGCCCGTGCAATTAAACCAGACCCCGAGGAAGAAATCGAGAGCCCAAGGAATAAAACCAGTGCTCGAGAAGCAAAACCAGACCTCAAGGAACAAAACCAGAGCCTGAGGAACAAAACCAGAGCCCGAGGAACAAAACAAAGAGCCTGCGGAACAAAACCAGAGCCCAAGGAACAAAACCAGAGCCCGAGGAAGAAAAGGAGGGCTGGAGGAACAAAACTAGAGCACATGGAACCAAACCAGAGCCCAAGGAACAAAACCAGAGCCCGAGGAAGAAATCCAGAGCCCGAGGAACAAAACCAGCCATCGAGGAACAAAACCAGCCATCGAGGAACAAAACCAGAGCCTGAGAAAGAAAATGAGAGCTGGGGGAAGACAACCAGAGCTAGACGAGCAAAACCAAAGCTCGAGGAACAAAACCAGAGCCCGAGGAACGAAACCAGAGCCGACAGAACAAAACCAGATGCCGAAGAACAAAAGGAGGGCCCGAGGAACAAAACCAGAGCCCCTGAAAGTAAACGGGAGCCCAAGGAACAAAATGAGAGCCCGAGGAACAAAACCAGAGCAAATGGAACTAAACCAGAGCCCGAGGAACAAAACCAGAGCCCGAGGAACAAAACCAGAGCCCGAGGAACAAATCCAGAACCCGAGGAACAAAACCAGAGCCAGAGGAAAAATAAGAGGGCCCGAGGAACAAAACCAGAGCCCGTGGAACAAATCAAGAGCCCGAGAACTAAACCAGAGCCCAAAGAGCAAAACCAGAGCCCGTGCAATTAAACCAGACCCCGAGGAAGAAATCGAGAGCCCAAGGAATAAAACCAGTGCTGGAGAAGCAAAACCAGACCTCAAGGAACAAAACCAGAGCCTGAGGAACAAAACCAGAGCCCGAGGAACAAAACAAAGAGCCTGCGGAACAAAACCAGAGCCCAAGGAACAAAAGCAGAGCCCGAGGAAGAAAAGGAGGGCTGGAGGAACAAAACTAGAGCACATGGAACCAAACCAGAGCCCGAGGAACAAAACCAGAGCCCGAGGAAGAAATCCAGAGCCCGAGGAACAAAACCAGCCATCGAGGAACAAAACCAGCCATCGAGGAACAAAACCAGAGCCTGAGAAAGAAAATGAGAGCTGGGGGAAGACAACCAGAGCTAGACAAGCAAAACCAAAGCTCGAGGAACAAAACCAGAGCCCGAGGAACGAAACCAGAGCCGACAGAACAAAACCAGATGCCGAAGAACAAAAGGAGGGCCCGAGGAACAAAACCAGAGCCCCTGAAAGTAAACGGGAGCCCAAGGAACAAAATGAGAGCCCGAGGAACAAAACCAGAGCAAATGGAACTAAACCAGAGCCCGAGGAACAAAACCAGAGCCCGAGGAACAAAACCAGAGCCCGAGGAACAAATCCAGAACCCGAGGAACAAAACAGAGCCAGAGGAAAAATAAGAGGGCCCGAGGAACAAAACCAGAGCCCGTGGAACAAATCAAGAGCCCGAGAACTAAACCAGAGCCCAAAGAACAAAACCAGAGCCCGTGCAATTAAACCAGACCCCGAGGAAGAAATCGAGAGCCCAAGGAATAAAACCAGTGCTGGAGAAGCAAAACCAGACCTCAAGGAACAAAACCAGAGCCTGAGGAACAAAACCAGAGCCCGAGGAACAAAACAAAGAGCCTGCGGAACAAAACCAGAGCCCAAGGAACAAAACCAGAGCCCGAGGAAGAAAAGGAGGGCTGGAGGAACAAAACTAGAGCACATGGAACCAAACCAGAGCCCGAGGAACAAAAGCAGAGCTGGAGGAGCAAAACTAGGGACCAAGGAACAAAATGAGAGCCCGAGGAAGAAAACCAGAGTCCGAGGAATAAAACCAGAGCCCGAGGAAACAAACCAGAGCCTGAGGAACAAAACCAGAGACTGAGGAACAAAACCAGATCTGGAGGAGAAAAACCACGGCCCGAGGAACAAAAGCAGAGCCCGAGAAAGAAAACCAGAGTCCGAGGAACAAAACCAGAGCCTGAGGAAGAAAACCAGAGCCCGAGGAACAAAACCAGCCATCGAGGAACAAAACCAGAGCCTGAGAAAGAAAATGAGAGCCAGGGGAAGACAACCAGAGCTAGACGAGCAAAACCAAAGCTCGAGGAACAAAACCAGAGCCCGAGGAACGAAACCAGAGCTGACAGAACAAAACCAGATGCCGAAGAACAAAAGGAGGGCCCGAGGAACAAAACCAGAGCCCCTGAAACTAAACGAGAGCCCGAGGAACAAAATGAGAGCCCGAGGAACAAAACCAGAGCAAATGGAACTAAACCAGAGCCCGAGGAACAAAACCAGAGCCCGAGGAACAAAACCAGAGCCCGAGGAACAAAACCAGAGCCCGAGGAACAAATCCAGAACCCGAGGAACAAAACCAGAGCCAGAGAAAAAATAAGAGGGCCCGAGGAACAAAACCAGAGCCCGTGGAACAAATCAAGAGCCCGAGAACTAAACCAGAGCCCAAAGAACAAAACCAGAGGCCGTGCAATTAAACCAGACCCCGAGGAAGAAATCGAGAGCCCAAGGAATAAAACCAGTGCTCGAGAAGCAAAACCAGACCTCAAGGAACAAAACCAGAGCCTGAGGAACAAAACCAGAGCCCGAGGAACAAAACAAAGAGCCTGCGGAACAAAACCAGAGCCCAAGGAACAAAAACAGAGCCCGAGGAAGAAAAGGAGGGCTGGAGGAACAAAACTAGAGCACATGGAAGCAAACCAGAGCCTGAGGAACAAAACCAGAGCCCGAGGAAGAAATCCAGAGCCCGAGGAACAAAACCAGCCATCGAGGAACAAAACCAGCCATCGTGGAACAAAACCAGAGCCTGAGAAAGAAAATGAGAGCCAGGGGAAGACAACCAGAGCTAGACGAGCAAAACCAAGGCTCGAGGAACAAAACCAGAGCCCGAGGAACGAAACCAGAACCGACAGAACAAAACCAGATGCCGAAGAACAAAAGGAGGGCCTGAGGAACAAAACCAGAGCCCCTGAAACTAAACGGGAGCCCGAGGAACAAAATGAGAGCCCGAGGAACAAAACCAGAGCAAATGGAACTAAACCAGAGCCCGAGGAACAAAACCAGAGCCCGAGGAACAAATCCAGAACCCGAGGAACAAAACCAGAGCCAGAGAAAAAATAAGAGGGCCCGAGGAACAAAACCAGAGCCCGTGGAACAAATCAAGAGCCCGAGAAATAAACCAGAGCCCAAAGAACAAAACCAGAGGCCGTGCAATTAAACCAGACCCCGAGGAAGAAATCGAGAGCCCAAGGAATAAAACCAGTGCTGGAGAAGCAAAACCAGACCTCAAGGAACAAAACCAGAGCCTGAGGAACAAAACCAGAGCCCGAGGAACAAAACAAAGAGCCTGCGGAACAAAACCAGAGCCCAAGGAACAAAAGCAGAGCCCGAGGAAGAAAAGGAGGGCTGGAGGAACAAAACTAGAGCACATGGAACCAAACCAGAGCCCAAGGAACAAAACCAGAGCCCGAGGAAGAAATCCAGAGCCCGAGGAACAAAACCAGCCATCGAGGAACAAAACCAGCCATCGAGGAACAAAACCAGAGCCTGAGAAAGAAAATGAGAGCTGGGGGAAGACAACCAGAGCTAGACGAGCAAAACCAAAGCTCGAGGAACAAAACCAGAGCCCGAGGAACGAAACCAGAGCCGACAGAACAAAACCAGATGCCGAAGAACAAAAGGAGGGCCCGAGGAACAAAACCAGAGCCCCTGAAAGTAAACGGGAGCCCAAGGAACAAAATGAGAGCCCGAGGAACAAAACCAGAGCAAATGGAACTAAACCAGAGCCCGAGGAACAAAACCAGAGCCCGAGGAACAAAACCAGAGCCCGAGGAACAAATCCAGAACCCGAGGAACAAAACCAGAGCCAGAGGAAAAATAAGAGGGCCCGAGGAACAAAACCAGAGCCCGTGGAACAAATCAAGAGCCCGAGAAATAAACCAGAGCCCAAAGAGCAAAACCAGAGCCCGTGCAATTAAACCAGACCCCGAGGAAGAAATCGAGAGCCCAAGGAATAAAACCAGTGCTCGAGAAGCAAAACCAGACCTCAAGGAACAAAACCAGAGCCTGAGGAACAAAACCAGAGCCCGAGGAACAAAACAAAGAGCCTGCGGAACAAAACCAGAGCCCAAGGAACAAAACCAGAGCCCGAGGAAGAAAAGGAGGGCTGGAGGAACAAAACTAGAGCACATGGAACCAAACCAGAGCCCGAGGAACAAAAGCAGAGCTGGAGGAGCAAAACTAGGGACCAAGGAACAAAATGAGAGCCCGAGGAAGAAAACCAGAGTCCGAGGAATAAAACCAGAGCCCGAGGAAACAAACCAGAGCCTGAGGAACAAAACCAGAGACTGAGGAACAAAACCAGATCTGGAGGAGCAAAACCACAGCCCGAGGAAAAAAACCAGAGCCCGAGGAAGAAAACCAGAGTCCGAGGAACAAAACCAGAGCCTGAGGAAGAAAACCAGAGCCCGAGGAACAAAACCAGCCATCGAGGAACAAAACCAGAGCCTGAGAAAGAAAATGAGAGCCAGGGGAAGACAACCAGAGCTAGACGAGCAAAACCAAGGCTCGAGGAACAAAACCAGAGCCCGAGGAACGAAACCAGAGCCGACAGAACAAAACCAGATGCCGAAGAACAAAAGGAGGGCCCGAGGAACAAAACCAGAGCCCCTGAAACTAAACGGGAGCCCGAGGAACAAAACGAGAGCCCGAGGAACAAAACCAGAGCAAATGGAACTAAACCAGAGCCCGAGGAACAAAACCAGAGCCCGAGGAACAAAACCAGAGCCCGAGGAACAAATCCAGAACCCGAGGAACAAAACCAGAGCCAGAGGAAAAATAAGAGGGCCCGAGGAAAAAAACCAGAGCCCGTGGAACAAATCAAGAGCCCGAGAAATAAACCAGAGCCCAAAGAACAAAAGCAGAGCCCGTGCAATTAAACCAGACCCCGAGGAAGAAATCGAGAGCCCAAGGAATAAAACCAGTGCTGGAGAAGCAAAACCAGACCTCAAGGAACAAAACCAGAGCCTGAGGAACAAAACCAGAGCCCGAGGAACAAAACAAAGAGCCTGCGGAACAAAACCAGAGCCCAAGGAACAAAAGCAGAGCCCGAGGAAGAAAAGGAGGGCTGGAGGAACAAAACTAGAGCACATGGAACCAAAACAGAGCCCGAGGAACAAAACAAGAGCCCGAGGAAGAAATCCAGAGCCCGAGGAACAAAACCAGCCATCGAGGAACAAAACCAGCCATCGAGGAACAAAACCAGAGCCTGAGAAAGAAATTGAGAGCTGGGGGAAGACAACCAGAGCTAGACGAGCAAAACCAAAGCTCGAGGAACAAAACCAGAGCCCGAGGAACGAAACCAGAGCCGACAGAACAAAACCAGATGCCGAAGAACAAAAGGAGGGCCCGAGGAACAAAACCAGAGCCCCTGAAAGTAAACGGGAGCCCAAGGAACAAAATGAGAGCCCGAGGAACAAAACCAGAGCAAATGGAACTAAACCAGAGCCCGAGGAACAAAACCAGAGCCCGAGGAACAAAACCAGAGCCCGAGGAACAAATCCAGAACCCGAGGAACAAAACAGAGCCAGAGAAAAAATAAGAGGGCCCGAGGAACAAAACCAGAGCCCGTGGAACAAATCAAGAGCCCGAGAACTAAACCAGAGCCCAAAGAACAAAACCAGAGCCCGTGCAATTAAACCAGACCCCGAGGAAGAAATCGAGAGCCCAAGGAATAAAACCAGTGCTGGAGAAGCAAAACCAGACCTCAAGGAACAAAACCAGAGCCTGAGGAACAAAACCAGAGCCCGAGGAACAAAACAAAGAGCCTGCGGAACAAAACCAGAGCCCAAGGAACAAAACCAGAGCCCGAGGAAGAAAAGGAGGGCTGGAGGAACAAAACTAGAGCACATGGAACCAAACCAGAGCCCGAGGAACAAAAGCAGAGCTGGAGGAGCAAAACTAGGGACCAAGGAACAAAATGAGAGCCCGAGGAAGAAAACCAGAGTCCGAGGAATAAAACCAGAGCCCGAGGAAACAAACCAGAGCCTGAGGAACAAAACCAGAGACTGAGGAACAAAACCAGATCTGGAGGAGAAAAACCACGGCCCGAGGAACAAAAGCAGAGCCCGAGAAAGAAAACCAGAGTCCGAGGAACAAAACCAGAGCCTGAGGAAGAAAACCAGAGCCCGAGGAACAAAACCAGCCATCGAGGAACAAAACCAGAGCCTGAGAAAGAAAATGAGAGCCAGGGGAAGGCAACCAGAGCTAGACGAGCAAAACCAAAGCTCGAGGAACAAAACCAGAGCCCGAGGAACGAAACCAGAGCTGACAGAACAAAACCAGATGCCGAAGAACAAAAGGAGGGCCCGAGGAACAAAACCAGAGCCCCTGAAACTAAACGAGAGCCCGAGGAACAAAATGAGAGCCCGAGGAACAAAACCAGAGCAAATGGAACTAAACCAGAGCCCGAGGAACAAAACCAGAGCCCGAGGAACAAAACCAGAGCCCGAGGAACAAATCCAGAACCCGAGGAACAAAACCAGAGCCAGAGGAAAAATAAGAGGGCCCGAGGAAAAAAACCAGAGCCCGTGGAACAAATCAAGAGCCCGAGAAATAAACCAGAGCCCAAAGAACAAAACCAGAGGCCGTGCAATTAAACCAGACCCCGAGGAAGAAATCGAGAGCCCAAGGAATAAAACCAGTGCTCGAGAAGCAAAACCAGACCTCAAGGAACAAAACCAGAGCCTGAGGAACAAAACCAGAGCCCGAGGAACAAAACAAAGAGCCTGCAGAACAAAACCAGAGCCCGAGGAACAAAACCAGAGCCCGAGGAAGAAAAGGAGGTCTGGAGGAACAAAACTAGAGCACATGGAAGCAAACCAGAGACTGAGGAACAAAACCAGAGCCCGAGGAAGAAATCCAGAGCCCGAGGAACAAAACCAGCCATCGAGGAACAAAACCAGCCATCGTGGAACAAAACCAGAGCCTGAGAAAGAAAATGAGAGCCAGGGGAAGACAACCAGAGCTAGACGAGCAAAACCAAGGCTCGAGGAACAAAACCAGAGCCCGAGGAACGAAACCAGAACCGACAGAACAAAACCAGATGCCGAAGAACAAAAGGAGGGCCTGAGGAACAAAACCAGAGCCCCTGAAACTAAACGGGAGCCCGAGGAACAAAATGAGAGCCCGAGGAACAAAACCAGAGCAAATGGAACTAAACCAGAGCCCGAGGAACAAAACCAGAGCCCGAGGAACAAAACCAGAGCCCGAGGAACAAATCCAGAACCCGAGGAACAAAACCAGAGCCAGAGGAAAAATAAGAGGGCCCGAGGAACAAAGCCAGAGCCCGTGGAACAAATCAAGAGCCCGAGAACTAAACCAGAGCCCAAAGAACAAAACCAGAGCCCGTGCAATTAAACCAGACCCCGAGGAAGAAATCGAGAGCCCAAGGAATAAAACCAGTGCTGGAGAAGCAAAACCAGACCTCAAGGAACAAAACCAGAGCCTGAGGAACAAAACCAGAGCCCGAGGAACAAAACAAAGAGCCTGCGGAACAAAACCAGAGCCCAAGGAACAAAACCAGAGCCCGAGGAAGAAAAGGAGGGCTGGAGGAACAAAACTAGAGCACATGGAACCAAACCAGAGCCCGAGGAACAAAAGCAGAGCTGGAGGAGCAAAACTAGGGACCAAGGAACAAAATGAGAGTCCGAGGAATAAAACCAGAGCCCGAGGAAACAAACCAGAGCCTGAGGCACAAAACCAGAGACTGAGGAACAAAACGAGATCTGGAGGAGCAAAACCACGGCCCGAGGAACAAATCCAGAGCCCGAGGAAGAAAACCAGAGTCCGAGGAACAAAACCAGAGCCTGAGGAAGAAAACCAGAGCCCGAGGAACAAAACCAGCCATCGAGGAACAAAACCAGAGCCTGAGAAAGAAAATGAGAGCCAGGGGAAGACAACCAGAGCTAGACGAGCAAAACCAAGGCTCGAGGAACAAAACCAGAGCCCGAGGAACGAAACCAGAGCCGACAGAACAAAACCAGATGCCGAAGAACAAAAGGAGGGCCCGAGGAACAAAACCAGAGCCCCTGAAACTAAACGGGAGCCCGAGGAACAAAATGAGAGCCCGAGGAACAAAACCAGAGCAAATGGAACTAAACCAGAGCCCGAGGAACAAAACCAGAGCCCGAGGAACAAAACCAGAGCCCGAGGAACAAATCCAGAACCCGAGGAACAAAACCAGAGCCAGAGGAAAAATAAGAGGGCCCGAGGAACAAAACCAGAGCCCGTGGAACAAATCAAGAGCCCGAGAACTAAACCAGAGCCCAAAGAACAAAAGCAGAGCCCGTGCAATTAAACCAGACCCCGAGGAAGAAATCGAGAGCCCAAGGAATAAAACCAGTGCTGGAGAAGCAAAACCAGACCTCAAGGAACAAAACCAGAGCCTGAGGAACAAAACCAGAGCCCGAGGAACAAAACAAAGAGCCTGCGGAACAAAACCAGAGCCCAAGGAACAAAACCAGAGCCCGAGGAGGAAAAGGAGGGCTGGAGGAACAAAACTAGAGCACATGGAACCAAAACAGAGCCCGAGGAACAAAACAAGAGCCCGAGGAAGAAAACCAGAGTCCGAGGAACAAAACCAGAGCCTGAGGAAGAAAACCAGAGCCCGAGGAACAAAACCAGCCATCGAGGAACAAAACCAGAGCCTGAGAAAGAAAATGAGAGCCAGGGGAAGACAACCAGAGCTAGACGAGCAAAACCAAAGCTCGAGGAACAAAACCAGAGCCCGAGGAACGAAACCAGAGCCGACAGAACAAAACCAGATGCCGAAGAACAAAAGGAGGGCCCGAGGAACAAAACCAGAGCCCCCGAAACTAAACGGGAGCCCGAGGAACAAAACGAGAGCCCGAGGAACAAAACCAGAGCAAATGGAACTAAACCAGAGCCCGAGGAACAAAACCAGAGCCCGAGGAACAAAACCAGAGCCCGAGGAACAAATCCAGAACCCGAGGAACAAAACCAGAGCCAGAGAAAAAATAAGAGGGCCCGAGGAACAAAACCAGAGCCCGTGGAACAAATCAAGAGCCCGAGAACTAAACCAGAGCCCAAAGAACAAAAGCAGAGCCCGTGCAATTAAACCAGACCCCGAGGAAGAAATCGAGAGCCCAAGGAATAAAACCAGTGCTGGAGAAGCAAAACCAGACCTCAAGGAACAAAACCAGAGCCTGAGGAACAAAACCAGAGCCCGAGGAACAAAACAAAGAGCCTGCGGAACAAAACCAGAGCCCAAGGAACAAAAGCAGAGCCCGAGGAAGAAAAGGAGGGCTGGAGGAACAAAACTAGAGCACATGGAACCAAACCAGAGCCCGAGGAACAAAACCAGAGCTGGAGGAGCAAAACTAGGGACCAAGGAACAAAATGAGAGCCCGAGGAAGAAAACCAGAGTCCGAGGAATAAAACCAGAGCCCGAGGAAACAAACCAGAGCCTGAGGAACAAAACCAGAGACTGAGGAACAAAACCAGATCTGGAGGAGCAAAACCACAGCCCGAGGAAAAAAACCAGAGCCCGAGGAAGAAAACCAGAGTCCGAGGAACAAAACCAGAGCCTGAGGAAGAAAACCAGAGCCCGAGGAACAAAACCAGCCATCGAGGAACAAAACCAGAGCCTGAGAAAGAAAATGAGAGCCAGGGGAAGACAACCAGAGCTAGACGAGCAAAACCAAGGCTCGAGGAACAAAACCAGAGCCCGAGGAACGAAACCAGAACCGACAGAACAAAACCAGATGCCGAAGAACAAAAGGAGGGCCCGAGGAACAAAACCAGAGCTCCTGAAACTAAACGGGAGCCCGAGGAACAAAATGAGAGCCCGAGGAACAAAACCAGAGCAAATGGAACTAAACCAGAGCCCGAGGAACAAAACCAGAGCCCGAGGAACAAAACCAGAGCCCGAGGAACAAATCCAGAACCCGAGGAACAAAACCAGAGCCAGAGGAAAAATAAGAGGGCCCGAGGAACAAAGCCAGAGCCCGTGGAACAAATCAAGAGCCCGAGAACTAAACCAGAGCCCAAAGAACAAAACCAGAGCCCGTGCAATTAAACCAGACCCCGAGGAAGAAATCGAGAGCCCAAGGAATAAAACCAGTGCTGGAGAAGCAAAACCAGACCTCAAGGAACAAAACCAGAGCCTGAGGAACAAAACCAGAGCCCGAGGAACAAAACAAAGAGCCTGCGGAACAAAACCAGAGCCCAAGGAACAAAACCAGAGCCCGAGGAAGAAAAGGAGGGCTGGAGGAACAAAACTAGAGCACATGGAACCAAACCAGAGCCCGAGGAACAAAAGCAGAGCTGGAGGAGCAAAACTAGGGACCAAGGAACAAAATGAGAGTCCGAGGAATAAAACCAGAGCCCGAGGAAACAAACCAGAGCCTGAGGCACAAAACCAGAGACTGAGGAACAAAACGAGATCTGGAGGAGCAAAACCACGGCCCGAGGAACAAATCCAGAGCCCGAGGAAGAAAACCAGAGTCCGAGGAACAAAACCAGAGCCTGAGGAAGAAAACCAGAGCCCGAGGAACAAAACCAGCCATCGAGGAACAAAACCAGAGCCTGAGAAAGAAAATGAGAGCCAGGGGAAGACAACCAGAGCTAGACGAGCAAAACCAAGGCTCGAGGAACAAAACCAGAGCCCGAGGAACGAAACCAGAGCCGACAGAACAAAACCAGATGCCGAAGAACAAAAGGAGGGCCCGAGGAACAAAACCAGAGCCCCTGAAACTAAACGGGAGCCCGAGGAACAAAATGAGAGTCCGAGGAACAAAACCAGAGCAAATGGAACTAAACCAGAGCCCGAGGAACAAAACCAGAGCCCGAGGAACAAAACCAGAGCCCGAGGAACAAATCCAGAACCCGAGGAACAAAACCAGAGCCAGAGGAAAAATAAGAGGGCCCGAGGAACAAAACCAGAGCCCGTGGAACAAATCAAGAGCCCGAGAACTAAACCAGAGCCCAAAGAACAAAACCAGAGCCCGTGCAATTAAACCAGACCCCGAGGAAGAAATCGAGAGCCCAAGGAATAAAACCAGTGCTGGAGAAGCAAAACCAGACCTCAAGGAACAAAACCAGAGCCTGAGGAACAAAACCAGAGCCCGAGGAACAAAACAAAGAGCCTGCGGAACAAAACCAGAGCCCAAGGAACAAAACCAGAGCCCGAGAAAGAAAAGGAGGGCTGGAGGAACAAAACTAGAGCACATGGAACCAAACCAGAGCCCGAGGAACAAAACCAGAGCCCGAGGAACAAAACCAGAGTCCGAGGAACAAAACCAGAGCCTGAGGAACAAAACCAGAGACTGAGGAACAAAACCAGATCTGGAGGAGCAAAACCACAGCCCGAGGAAGAAAAGGAGGGCTGGAGGAACAAAACTAGAGCACATGGAACCAAACCAGAGCCCGAGGAACAAAACCAGAGCCCGAGGAAGAAATCCAGAGCCCGAGGAACAAAACCAGCCATCGAGGAACAAAACCAGCCATCGAGGAACAAAACCAGAGCCTGAGAAAGAAAATGAGAGCTGGGGGAAGACAACCAGAGCTAGACGAGCAAAACCAAAGCTCGAGGAACAAAACCAGAGCCCGAGGAACGAAACCAGAGCCGACAGAACAAAACCAGATGCCGAAGAACAAAAGGAGGGCCCGAGGAACAAAACCAGAGCCCCTGAAAGTAAACGGGAGCCCGAGGAACAAAATGAGAGCCCGAGGAACAAAACCAGAGCAAATGGAACTAAACCAGAGCCCGAGGAACAAAACCAGAGCCCGAGGAACAAAACCAGAGCCCGAGGAACAAATCCAGAACCCGAGGAACAAAACCAGAGCCAGAGGAAAAATAAGAGGGCCCGAGGAACAAAACCAGAGCCCGTGGAACAAATCAAGAGCCCGAGAACTAAACCAGAGCCCAAAGAGCAAAACCAGAGCCCGTGCAATTAAACCAGACCCCGAGGAAGAAATCGAGAGCCCAAGGAATAAAACCAGTGCTCGAGAAGCAAAACCAGACCTCAAGGAACAAAACCAGAGCCTGAGGAACAAAACCAGAGCCCGAGGAACAAAACAAAGAGCCTGCGGAACAAAACCAGAGCCCAAGGAACAAAACCAGAGCCCGAGGAAGAAAAGGAGGGCTGGAGGAACAAAACTAGAGCACATGGAACCAAACCAGAGCCCGAGGAACAAAACCAGAGCTGGAGGAGCAAAACTAGGGACCAAGGAACAAAATGAGAGCCCGAGGAAGAAAACCAGAGTCCGAGGAATAAAACCAGAGCCCGAGGAAACAAACCAGAGCCTGAGGAACAAAACCAGAGACTGAGGAACAAAACCAGATCTGGAGGAGCAAAACCACAGCCCGAGGAAAAAAACCAGAGCCCGAGGAAGAAAACCAGAGTCCGAGGAACAAAACCAGAGCCTGAGGAAGAAAACCAGAGCCCGAGGAACAAAACCAGCCATCGAGGAACAAAACCAGAGCCTGAGAAAGAAAATGAGAGCCAGGGGAAGACAACCAGAGCTAGACGAGCAAAACCAAAGCTCGAGGAACAAAACCAGAGCCCGAGGAACGAAACCAGAGCCGACAGAACAAAACCAGATGCCGAAGAACAAAAGGAGGGCCCGAGGAACAAAACCAGAGCCCCCGAAACTAAACGGGAGCCCGAGGAACAAAATGAGAGCCCGAGGAACAAAACCAGAGCAAATGGAACTAAACCAGAGCCCGAGGAACAAAACCAGAGCCCGAGGAACAAAACCAGAGCCCGAGGAACAAATCCAGAACCCGAGGAACAAAACCAGAGCCAGAGAAAAAATAAGAGGGCCCGAGGAACAAAACCAGAGCCCGTGGAACAAATCAAGAGCCCGAGAAATAAACCAGAGCCCAAAGAACAAAAGCAGAGCCCGTGCAATTAAACCAGACCCCGAGGAAGAAATCGAGAGCCCAAGGAATAAAACCAGTGCTGGAGAAGCAAAACCAGACCTCAAGGAACAAAACCAGAGCCTGAGGAACAAAACCAGAGCCCGAGGAACAAAACAAAGGGCCTGCGGAACAAAACCAGAGCCCAAGGAACAAAACCAGAGCCCGAGGAAGAAAAGGAGGGCTGGAGGAACAAAACTAGAGCACATGGAACCAAACCAGAGCCCGAGGAACAAAACCAGAGCCCGAGGAAGAAATCCAGAGCCCGAGGAACAAAACCAGCCATCGAGGAACAAAACCAGCCATCGAGGAACAAAACCAGAGCCTGAGAAAGAAAATGAGAGCTGGGGGAAGACAACCAGAGCTAGACGAGCAAAACCAAAGCTCGAGGAACAAAACCAGAGCCCGAGGAACGAAACCAGAGCCGACAGAACAAAACCAGATGCCGAAGAACAAAAGGAGGGCCCGAGGAACAAAACCAGAGCCCCTGAAAGTAAACGGGAGCCCAAGGAACAAAATGAGAGCCCGAGGAACAAAACCAGAGCAAATGGAACTAAACCAGAGCCCGAGGAACAAAACCAGAGCCCGAGGAACAAAACCAGAGCCCGAGGAACAAATCCAGAACCCGAGGAACAAAACCAGAGCCAGAGGAAAAATAAGAGGGCCCGAGGAACAAAACCAGAGCCCGTGGAACAAATCAAGAGCCCGAGAACTAAACCAGAGCCCAAAGAGCAAAACCAGAGCCCGTGCAATTAAACCAGACCCCGAGGAAGAAATCGAGAGCCCAAGGAATAAAACCAGTGCTGGAGAAGCAAAACCAGACCTCAAGGAACAAAACCAGAGCCTGAGGAACAAAACCAGAGCCCGAGGAACAAAACAAAGAGCCTGCGGAACAAAACCAGAGCCCAAGGAACAAAACCAGAGCCCGAGGAAGAAAAGGAGGGCTGGAGGAACAAAACTAGAGCACATGGAACCAAACCAGAGCCCGAGGAACAAAACCAGAGCTGGAGGAGCAAAACTAGGGACCAAGGAACAAAATGAGAGCCCGAGGAAGAAAACCAGAGTCCGAGGAATAAAACCAGAGCCCGAGGAAACAAACCAGAGCCTGAGGAACAAAACCAGAGACTGAGGAACAAAACCAGATCTGGAGGAGCAAAACCACAGCCCGAGGAAAAAAAACAGAGCCCGAGGAAGAAAACCAGAGTCCGAGGAACAAAACCAGAGCCTGAGGAAGAAAACCAGAGCCCGAGGAACAAAACCAGCCATCGAGGAACAAAACCAGAGCCTGAGAAAGAAAATGAGAGCCAGGGGAAGACAACCAGAGCTAGACGAGCAAAACCAAAGCTCGAGGAACAAAACCAGAGCCCGAGGAACGAAACCAGAGCCGACAGAACAAAACCAGATGCCGAAGAACAAAAGGAGGGCCCGAGGAACAAAACCAGAGCCCCCGAAACTAAACGGGAGCCCGAGGAACAAAATGAGAGCCCGAGGAACAAAACCAGAGCAAATGGAACTAAACCAGAGCCCGAGGAACAAAACCAGAGCCCGAGGAACAAAACCAGAGCCCGAGGAACAAATCCAGAACCCGAGGAACAAAACCAGAGCCAGAGAAAAAATAAGAGGGCCCGAGGAACAAAACCAGAGCCCGTGGAACAAATCAAGAGCCCGAGAAATAAACCAGAGCCCAAAGAACAAAAGCAGAGCCCGTGCAATTAAACCAGACCCCGAGGAAGAAATTGAGAGCCCAAGGAATAAAACCAGTGCTGGAGAAGCAAAACCAGACCTCAAGGAACAAAACCAGAGCCTGAGGAACAAAACCAGAGCCCGAGGAACAAAACAAAGAGCCTGCGGAACAAAACCAGAGCCCAAGGAACAAAACCAGAGCCCGAGGAAGAAAAGGAGGGCTGGAGGAACAAAACTAGAGCACATGGAACCAAACCAGAGCCCGAGGAACAAAACCAGAGCCCGAGGAAGAAATCCAGAGCCCGAGGAACAAAACCAGCCATCGAGGAACAAAACCAGCCATCGAGGAACAAAACCAGAGCCTGAGAAAGAAAATGAGAGCTGGGGGAAGACAACCAGAGCTAGACGAGCAAAACCAAAGCTCGAGGAACAAAACCAGAGCCCGAGGAACGAAACCAGAGCCGACAGAACAAAACCAGATGCCGAAGAACAAAAGGAGGGCCCGAGGAACAAAACCAGAGCCCCTGAAAGTAAACGGGAGCCCAAGGAACAAAATGAGAGCCCGAGGAACAAAACCAGAGCAAATGGAACTAAACCAGAGCCCGAGGAACAAAACCAGAGCCCGAGGAACAAAACCAGAGCCCGAGGAACAAATCCAGAACCCGAGGAACAAAACCAGAGCCAGAGGAAAAATAAGAGGGCCCGAGGAACAAAACCAGAGCCCGTGGAACAAATCAAGAGCCCGAGAACTAAACCAGAGCCCAAAGAGCAAAACCAGAGCCCGTGCAATTAAACCAGACCCCGAGGAAGAAATCGAGAGCCCAAGGAATAAAACCAGTGCTCGAGAAGCAAAACCAGACCTCAAGGAACAAAACCAGAGCCTGAGGAACAAAACCAGAGCCCGAGGAACAAAACAAAGAGCCTGCGGAACAAAACCAGAGCCCAAGGAACAAAAGCAGAGCTGGAGGAGCAAAACTAGGGACCAAGGAACAAAATGAGAGCCCGAGGAAGGAAACCAGAGTCCGAGGAATAAAACCAGAGCCCGAGGAAACAAACCAGAGCCTGAGGAACAAAACCAGAGACTGAGGAACAAAACCAGATCTGGAGGAGCAAAACCACAGCCCGAGGAAAAAAACCAGAACCCGAGGAAGAAAACCAGAGTCCGAGGAACAAAACCAGAGGCTGAGGAAGAAAACCAGAGCCCGAGGAACAAAACCAGCCATCGAGGAAGAAAACCAGAGCCTGAGAAAGAAAATGAGAGCCAGGGGAAGGCAACCAGAGCTAGACGAGCAAAACCAAAGCTCGAGGAACAAAACCAGAGCCCGAGGAATGAAACCAGAGCCGACAGAACAAAACCAGATGCCGAAGAACAAAAGGAGGGCCCGAGGAACAAAACCAGAGCCCCTGAAACTAAACGGGAGCCCGAGGAACAAAATGAGAGCCCGAGGAACAAAACCAGAGCAAATGGAACTAAACCAGAGCCCGAGGAACAAAACCAGAGCCCGAGGAACAAAACCAGAGCCTGAGGAACAAATCCAGAACCCGAGGAACAAAACCAGAGCCAGAGAAAAAATAAGAGGGCCCGAGGAACAAAACCAGAGCCCGTGGAACAAATCAAGAGCCCGAGAACTAAACCAGAGCCCAAAGAACAAAAGCAGAGCCCGTGCAATTAAACCAGACCCCGAGGAAGAAATCGAGAGCCCAAGGAATAAAACCAGTGCTGGAGAAGCAAAACCAGACCTCAAGGAACAAAACCAGAGCCTGAGGAACAAAACCAGAGCCCGAGGAACAAAACAAAGAGCCTGCGGAACAAAACCAGAGCCCAAGGAACAAAACCAGAGCCCGAGGAAGAAAAGGAGGGCTGGAGGAACAAAACTAGAGCACATGGAACCAAAACAGAGCCTGAGGAACAAAACCAGAGCCCGAGGAAGAAATCCAGAGCCCGAGGAACAAAACCAGCCATCGAGGAACAAAACCAGCCATCGTGGAACAAAACCAGAGCCTGAGAAAGAAAATGAGAGCCAGGGGAAGACAACCAGAGCTAGACGAGCAAAACCAAGGCTCGAGGAACAAAACCAGAGCCCGAGGAACGAAACCAGAACCGACAGAGCAAAATCAGATGCCGAAGAACAAAAGGAGGGCCTGAGGAACAAAACCAGAGCCCCTGAAACTAAACGGGAGCCCGAGGAACAAAATGAGAGCCCGAGGAACAAAACCAGAGCAAATGGAACTAAACCAGAGCCCGAGGAACAAAACCAGAGCCCGAGGAACAAAACCAGAGCCCGAGGAACAAATCCAGAACCCGAGGAACAAAACCAGAGCCAGAGGAAAAATAAGAGGGCCCGAGGAACAAAACCAGAGCCCGTGGAACAAATCAAGAGCCCGAGAACTAAACCAGAGCCCAAAGAGCAAAACCAGAGCCCGTGCAATTACACCAGACCCCGAGGAAGAAATCGAGAGCCCAAGGAATAAAACCAGTGCTGGAGAAGCAAAACCAGACCTCAAGGAACAAAACCAGAGCCTGAGGAACAAAACCAGAGCCCGAGGAACAAAACAAAGAGCCTGCGGAACAAAACCAGAGCCCAAGGAACAAAACCAGAGCCCGAGGAAGAAAAGGAGGGCTGGAGGAACAAAACTAGAGCACATGGAACCAAACCAGAGCCCGAGGAACAAAAGCAGAGCTGGAGGAGCAAAACTAGGGACCAAGGAACAAAATGAGAGCCCGAGGAAGAAAACCAGAGTCCGAGGAATAAAACCAGAGCCCGAGGAAACAAACCAGAGCCTGAGGAACAAAACCAGAGACTGAGGAACAAAACCAGATCTGGAGGAGCAAAACCACAGCCCGAGGAAAAAAACCAGAGCCCGAGGAAGAAAACCAGAGTCCGAGGAACAAAACCAGAGGCTGAGGAAGAAAACCAGAGCCCGAGGAACAAAACCAGCCATCGAGGAAGAAAACCAGAGCCTGAGAAAGAAAATGAGAGCCAGGGGAAGGCAACCAGAGCTAGACGAGCAAAACCAAAGCTCGAGGAACAAAACCAGAGCCCGAGGAACAAAACCAGAGCCGACAGAACAAAACCAGATGCCGAAGAACAAAAGGAGGGCCCGAGGAACAAAACCAGAGCCCCTGAAACTAAACGGGAGCCCGAGGAACAAAATGAGAGCCCGAGGAACAAAACCAGAGCAAATGGAACTAAACCAGAGCCCGAGGAACAAAACCAGAGCCCGAGGAACAAAACCAGAGCCTGAGGAACAAATCCAGAACCCGAGGAACAAAACCAGAGCCAGAGAAAAAATAAGAGGGCCGAGGAACAAAACCAGAGCCCGTGGAACAAATCAAGAGCCCGAGAACTAAACCAGAGCCCAAAGAACAAAAGCAGAGCCCGTGCAATTAAACCAGACCCCGAGGAAGAAATCGAGAGCCCAAGGAATAAAACCAGTGCTGGAGAAGCAAAACCAGACCTCAAGGAACAAAACCAGAGCCTGAGGAACAAAACCAGAGCCCGAGGAACAAAACAAAGAGCCTGCGGAACAAAACCAGAGCCCAAGGAACAAAACCAGAGCCCGAGGAAGAAAAGGAGGGCTGGAAGAACAAAACTAGAGCACATGGAAGCAAACCAGAGCCTGAGGAACAAAACCAGAGCCCGAGGAAGAAATCCAGAGCCCGAGGAACAAAACCAGCCATCGAGGAACAAAACCAGCCATCGTGGAACAAAACCAGAGCCTGAGAAAGAAAATGAGAGCCAGGGGAAGACAACCAGAGCTAGACGAGCAAAACCAAGGCTCGAGGAACAAAACCAGAGCCCGAGGAACGAAACCAGAACCGACAGAGCAAAATCAGATGCCGAAGAACAAAAGGAGGGCCTGAGGAACAAAACCAGAGCCCCTGAAACTAAACGGGAGCCCGAGGAACAAAATGAGAGCCCGAGGAACAAAACCAGAGCAAATGGAACTAAACCAGAGCCCGAGGAACAAAACCAGAGCCCGAGGAACAAAACCAGAGCCCGAGGAACAAATCCAGAACCCGAGGAACAAAACCAGAGCCAGAGGAAAAATAAGAGGGCCCGAGGAACAAAACCAGAGCCCGTGGAACAAATCAAGAGCCCGAGAACTAAACCAGAGCCCAAAGAACAAAACCAGAGCCCGTGCAATTAAACCAGACCCCGAGGAAGAAATCGAGAGCCCAAGGAATAAAACCAGTGCTGGAGAAGCAAAACCAGACCTCAAGGAACAAAACCAGAGCCTGAGGAACAAAACCAGAGCCCGAGGAACAAAACAAAGAGCCTGCGGAACAAAACCAGAGCCCAAGGAACAAAAGCAGAGCCCGAGGAAGAAAAGGAGGGCTGGAGGAACAAAACTAGAGCACATGGAACCAAACCAGAGCCCGAGGAACAAAAGCAGAGCTGGAGGAGCAAAACTAGGGACCAAGGAACAAAATGAGAGCCCGAGGAAACAAACCAGAG